>NC_064851.1:3648023-3948023 GCF_024139225.1 Suncus etruscus
TGCATCCCCTGTATTTCTGCCCCACAATGTGGGACTGCACTTAGCCCTTTCTCACGAGGCTGTGGGGCAGGTGTCCAGCTCAGGCAGCGCCATTTAAGTAGAGCCAAAAATGGATCATGCCTGAGAGGGAGCTCAAGGGTGCTGGTAGGGGCTAGGGAGGGGGCTCAGTGATTAGACCACTTGCCCTGGAAGCAGGAGGTCCTTGGTGGAGTTTATTTCATAGGTATTTTTGTTTTTGTTTTGGGGCCCCACCTGGCAGCGCTTGGGATTCTTCTGGCTCTGTACTCAGGAATGACTCCTGGGAGGCTCAGACCATAATGGGTGCCAAGAATCAAACCCGAGTCAGCCACACACAAGACAAACTCCTTATGCACCCACCCATGGAACTTTCGCTTTGATCCCATCTTAACTTGAGTTTTAAAGATCAAAACTAGCCACTGTCTATTCCCCCAGCTCTTTATCTTGATTGGTTTTTGTTTGTTTTGGGATCACACCCAGTGGTGTTCAGGTGTTAACTTCTGGCTTTTTTTTTTTTCCTTGGTTTTTGGGCCACACCCGGCGGTGCTCAGGGGTTACTCCTGGCTGTCTGCTCAGAAATAGCTCCTGGCAGGCACGGGGGACCCTATGGGACACCGGGATTCGAACCAACCACCTTTGGTCCTGGATCGGCTGCTTGCAAGGCAAACGCCGCTGTGCTATCTCTCCGGGCCCTTAACTTCTGACTTTAAGCTCAGAAATCACTTCTGGCAGGCTCAGGATTCCATGTGGGATGCTGGGGCAGCGTGCAAGGCAAACACCCTAATGCTGTGCTATCACTCTGGCCCCAAAGCTCTTTACCTTGTTTTCGCTTTGAAGCTTTCCCCTCAGGACTATAGTCGGGTGGGTAGACAAGGTCCTTGAATTCATCCACCAAAGGGCCCAGTCTTTTATCCATTTCTTTCAACTTGGGCACTAGAAAAAAAAAAAAAACAGAAAGAAGGTGTGATGAGGTACAAGGCCTGGCATCCAGTCCAGTTCCTATTGTATGCCTGGGCACAAAACTCCCAGTGGCTGGCATGCAGAAGCATCCATCAGCATGGAAACTGGCTGGAAGATTTTAGCCAACTAGCTTGCCCTGGGTGTCCGAGTTAGGTGTTTAGCCCTTTCTCCTCCTCCCACTACAGAAATAGCCAACTTTATTCTCAGCAGCCTAAGCCAGATGAGGGGTGGGGGAGTGAGCACATGAAACTAATCTGGAGTGAAAAGGCCCTGGAGAGCTTCTCCCCACAGCCTGAGCCCTCTCACTTGTCAGGTCTTCTGCCTGCTCTGGCTCCATCAAGTCCAGGGCCAGGGCCTCCAGGTTCCGAAAGTGCTGCTGGAGCACAGGATTTTCGAAGCTGTCGTTTCTGTTAGAAAAAGAGGCAACACAGCTTTGTGTACTGCTAAGAAATGTTATAATGTCCTACAATCTGGGGACTTGCGGACAAAGTAATTGTACATGGGTTCTGCCTTATTTTTCTTAATGTTCTTTGACTGTACGTTCAATATTTAGGCGTCAGCAAGGGGATTTCTTCTGAGAACTGTTTATGGGCGATTGTCCTTTCAATGTAACTTTACCTTGTCCTCTTTGCATCATTTTTCTCAAAATTAAAAAGAAAAAGAGGCAACACAGACATTGGAAAATGAACACATCGATGTTTCGTGTTTCAGGGCCATGCCTAGCAGTGCTCGGTGAGGTACCTACCTGCACAACTGCTCATTGCTCCTTTGAGTTCCACCCAATCCCCAAATGTAAATATTTTGGATTCAAAATAATAAAATCACAGCTGTGGTGAGAACTCAAAAGGCGACGCTTTGATTTGCATGCAAGAGACCCACGGTTGATTTCCTACATTGCATGGTGCCCCTGAGAACTGGGTAGGGAGTACTGGGATCTCCAGGGGTAGGTGGCTATTCCCCGCCCCCTCAAAAAAAAAACACAAAATAATAATAGTAATAATATATATATATATATATATATATATATATATATATATTTTGGTTTTGGGGCCACACCCAGCATTGCTCAGAGGTTACTCCTGGCTGTCTGCTCAGAAATAGCTCCTGGCAGGCACGAGGGAAAAGATGGGACACCGGGATTCGAACCAACCACATTTGGTTTTGGATCGGCTGCTTGCAAGGCTGGGCTATCTCTCCGGGCCCCAATAATAATAGTAATAATAGTCCTTGTGTGGGAGGTTCTAGGTTTGATTCCCAGCACTACAAAATACTTCTTAAATTATAAAATCAGTATTTATTCTACCTAACCCTATCCAACTCTATTCTCTATAATGCTGACCCCCTTTTACCTACCTAATTTTTGGGGTGTTATTTTTTGTTTTTTTTTGGTTTTTGGGTCACACCCGGCAGTGCTCAGGGGTTACTCCTGGTTCTACACTCAGAAGTCACTCCTGGCAGTTTCTGGGGACCATATGGGATGCCGGGATTCGAACCACTGTCCTTCTGCATGCAAGAAAAACACCTTACCTCCATGCTATCTCTCTGGCCCCTACCTACCTAATTTTTAACTTACTAATGCTACATATTCAAAAGCTAATTGGAGGTGGGCACAACCAGTGCTGCTCTTGGAAGGAGCTAACTCTTGGAAGGTTCAGGGAAACCACATGGGGTGGTGGGAATCAAAACCAGGTCAGCTGTGTGCAAGGCAAATGCCCTCCTTGATGTCCTTTGGCTCCAGCCCCACCCGAAGTTAATTTAAAGGCAGACAATGCCAGCTGGGGAGAGGGCACGGAAGGGAACTTGTCTTTCATGCAGCTTCTTTAACCCACCCAGGTTCTGGCACTGGCACTATATATTCCTCCCAATTAACGGAATCAAGACTTCAAAACTATGAACAAATGATGCTAGCCCACCAGACTTCCCCTGGAAGCTGTTTAGAGACAGAAGTGAAGGGATAGTTCAGAGAAAGGTTGAAGGGGAGAGGGTGGGAAAGGGACCTGGGTTGTTTTCCTCCCCGTCTCCAGTAGAAGCCCAGGGATATTGGAGGAAGAACCCAGAGCCACAGACTCAGGACGTTCCAGCTTGCCCAGCCTCAGCTTCTGCATCTGTACAAATGGGCACAGTTCAGCTTTCAGGTTCTGGGGAGAAGAAGTGAGGGGATGCCAGTATTGTTTCAGGCATCTAGGTCTTCAGGCCCCAGGTTTGGATGAGGTATGGCCTGGATCAGAAGGAAGGGAGAGACAGGACAGCACCCACAGAGGAATGCGATGCAAATGTAGGTGCATCTCTGCTGGTGTGAGAGAGAGGAGCCGTGCCCTCAATCACCATTTGAGGAGAAGACAATTTGCTTCCTGACACCTTCATGTTGCTCCCTAAAATTGAGGATGCTGGGGTGACATCCTTGTGTGTGTGCTTCAGAGGGCTTTTGACAACCTGGGTTTGATCCCTGGCATCCCAGATAGTCTCCCAAGTACTGTCAGGATTGACTCTTGAGTGTAGAGCTAGGAGTAACCCCTAAACACCACTGGATGTGGCCAAAAAACCAAACCCAAAACAAAACAAAAGATAAAAACCACCTTAAAACAAAATGGCATTTTTTTTCTTTTTTTTTTTTTTTGGTTTTTGGGCCACACCCAGTGTTGCTCAGGGGTTACTCCTGGCTGTCTGCTCAGAAACAGCTCCTGGCAGGCACAGGGGACCATATGGGACACCGGGATTCGAACCAACCACCTTTGGTCCTGGATCGGCTGCTTGCAAGGCAAACGCCGCTGTGCTATCTCTCCAGGCCCACAAAATGGCATTTTTGACCCCTGTGCAAAAGTGAGCTGCCATACAGTACCCCCCCCCCCCCAATACAGATATGCCAGATACCCAAGCCACTTCCTGGCTATTCCCCATTCTTTGTTCTCTACATGGCCACCCTGCTCTCCCCCAGCAACCATTCTACTGCTGTTTTTGTGTCTCCCAAGTTGTGCTGGGGCCACCAGGTTCTCAGTTGACCATCTGTGCTGGGGTTCAAACCCAGAGTCCTACATAAGGGGCTTGTGTTACAACGCCTGGCTGCTGCTCTCTGTAATGTGCTCACTCTAATTAATGAAGCCACTCTTCTAATTAATCTGTCTTCTGGAGCCAATGAGCTGGCTGCCTTTAGTACCACCTCAGAGTCTTCGCCTCCAGTCACACCCTCCAGTCTGGAGCTGCGGAAGATCAAGCCTCGGGCTGGAGAGCACCCTGAGGCTTTGCATGAGGGAGGTCTGGGTTCAGTCCCAGTATGGCAAGGAATCCCTGAGCACTGCCAGGAGTGACCCAAGAGCAGCCCCAGGCAGCACTGAGTGTGGCCCCCAAAGAGAATCCAAACCGAAGGTATAACAGCAAAGGCAAAGCACCAACCACTCCCCAGCCTCTGCATCGCTTCAACATCCAGTCCGTCTTGGTGGGGCTTGGCTCACACTCACCGGTATTTGAAGCGGAGCTTCTGAACGATAGCCTTCATCTTGTCCACCTGCTCCGGGTTCGCTGAGACTTTGTGGGTGACGGGCACCTTCCGTTTGTCATCAGCATAGGGCAGGTAGATGAGGTGGAAGCCTGAGGAAAGTGGGGAAAGGTCAGCTCTCCGAGACTCAACTAAATATTCCAGTTTCTGCACTATGTCTGCTCAAAAGTCACCCTGCCCTGTCCGGATGCCAACCCCCTTCTCCATAAGCACCCCTGGAAGACAGCAGAACAGACTGAGGCAAGAGGTTGCACCCTCCTCATGTTCACCAGGCCTCTCTGGGCTACTCAGCTGGTGCCTTCTGATACGTCCAGAGCAAGCAGGGCAGACTCTTCCAGAAGGCAACAGGAGGAAATGGACCCATTGCATAGTGGTGAGACTCCTTGCCTTGCACATCGGCAACTCAGGCTCGATCCCCATTATCTTCACATGGTCCCATAAGCACCCCAAGGATGTGGTCCAGGATGATCCCTGAGTGCAGAGCCCCGAGCACCACTGGGTGTGGTCCCAAACAAATAAAGGGAAGAGATCAGGGCTATGGGCCACGGGGTTCCGGGGTTCCATTAACCAATCTTGCTGGCAATGCCCAGGGCACTGAGCCAGAGTAGTGAGCCAGTTCTTGCTCTCACCTACCCAAAGCCTCCCTCCAGACCACTATTATGTCTCTATACATGTATGCAAACATACATATCTATCCCCCTCAGTGCTGGAGATGGGACCAGGATATCCTGCACTAAGGTTATGTGCCCTGCCTATGGGGCCACCCCAACTCCAGTACCCCTAGAGGAAGAGCAGCCGAAGCAGAGGGTGCAGGGAGACTTGAACTTAGGTGCAGAACAGGAGGGAGCTGAGAATGTGCAAAAACAACGGCCATAGGAAGGAGCTCCTGAGATTCTTGTCCAGCAGTTTCTGAGGGGAACCTGAGGGGTCTTCACACACCCAGTGTAAGCTCAAGTCTGGCTTCAGAAGCCAGGACGAGAGTCCAACTGAAAGCCTGATCCAGCACGTGAGTGGCCCTGATCATGGGCACCAACTGGGTCCAAAGCAGGGGCAGGTGTGGCCTTGAAATAGAGAGAGCAAACCTCCAAACCAAATTCTGTTCAAGACACCACCCTGCCTTGGTGGACACAGACTAGCCACACGTTGCTGTTCTCAATGAAGACAGCGCCACCAGGTCTGAGTCTGCGATCTGTGTTCAGGCCTGAATCCTGAAACGTGGCCTTACCCCCTTGTCTGACTGCCTTGAAATCCACAGACCAGTCTCCAGGCCACACTCCCGGGACCCACTCTCAGCAGTTCTGTCATGTGAGCCCAAAGTGAGCCCAAAGCTCGAGTGAACGCTGAGGACACATACCTGGAGGCGTCACCTGAACTTTCTGGTCATCCAGCTCCTCCTCCTGGGGCATCAAGGCCACAAAATAAGGGGGGATGTTCTGGCGGGGTGTGTACCGGCACAGAGCCACGACGTCCTTCTGCAGACATTTGATGAGCAGCGCGTGGAACAAGGTGGAGCTTCCTGTGGGCAGGGCCAAACCATCTGCTCAAGGCACTGCCACCTTCCACCATGCCCAACTGCCATTCCATTTTCTTTGCTATTCTCTTTTTCTTTGGGTCACACTGGCGATGCTGAAGGCTCACTCTGAGTTTTGTGCTCGGAATCAATCCTGAAGGTGATCAAGGGACCAAGGGATCAAGGGTGCTGGGAATGAAACCTGGGTAATCTGCATACAAGACAAGTGCCCTCCCACTGTACTATCACTCCAGCCCCCCTCCCGTTTACTCTTCTATTTTCTTGGGCATGTTCAAGGCCCTTCCCCGGAGAAGGGGCAAGAGTCCAAAGAAGAGGGACAAGTAGAGACATCACGGCATTTTCCAGAAAAAAAGAAGACGAGGTGTCTGGAACATTCCACCTGGAAGCAGCAGCCGACACCCTGCTGAGAACAGGAGCCCCTGCTGTCAGTCAAAGTCGATCAGTGACATCCAGACATGGAGCCAGGGCATATGGGCCAGCACACAGGGAGAACTGACTTACTTTCTTCTTGTTTGAATGGGGGAAACTCCACCCAGGGGTGCCCAAGCACTGCAAGGCACAGGCTCAGCTTCTAAACCATCCTCCCAATGTCTGTGAGGAAGGAGAATCCCCGAGGAAAAAGACCAGAAAATGTGCTCAGTCCTTGGTCCTCTCCTGAACAGTCACACTATACCTCTGGGGTGCTTGTCTTGTGTTACCCCTCCCTAGGCTAAATGCTAATCTTACCAGAGGGTCCCTAGCCCACATCTGGGAAGGGTCTATGGAAGGTAACAAAGCGGTTGCCTGAGGGGTATAAGGGATATTGAGAAAGTGATTCAGTGAGAGAAGCAGCAAGAAAAGCCTCAGGAGAAGGACACAGGATGTAGAGAGCAGAGATAGGATTAGATGCAGGGCAGCTGCAGGAGGCTGCTTAAAAGGTTAGCTTAGAAGCTTCGCTTGGTAGCTAGGGCCTTATTAATAAAAACTGCACGTCTCCTAACTTCTACTGACTGCTTGTGGATCATTTCCTCACTGTTAGGTCCTGGATCGGCTGCTTGCAAGGCAAACACCACTGTGTTATCTCTCCGGGCCCGACTCTTATTAATTTAATTAATTTTACAGTCTTGCACTCACCTGTCCCAAGCTCTACCCTCAACACCTCACTGCAATGAGAGATCCCTGAGCAGAGGCCTCATGGACGGCAACCCCAGCGACACCTACCATTGACCAGGTGCTCCTCAGGGTATATGAAGAGGGAGGGCCTCAAGTAATGGTGCCTCTTCAACAGGGCGGAGGGTTTGAACCCAATGAGGACCAAACCCGGATCATCAAAGTGCTTCAGCATTTCTGTCTCCTCTTTCTCAAGAACAATCTGACGATTCCCGTAGACCTGCAGTGGGGCCGGAAGACAAGGAGAACATGGCTTGAGCTGCTACTACTGCTCTGTCAGTAGTAAAAAAAAAAGTTCAGTAAACTCAGGAGGGGAATTCAGTGAGTCCAGTCACTGTCAGTCTGTCGAGTCCCTATGTCTTTTTGTGTGTGTGTGTGTGTGTGTGTGGTTTATGGGTCACACCCGGCAGTGCTCAGTGGTTACTCCTGGCGGGCACGGGGAACCATATGGGACACTTTATCTCCATGCTATCTCTCCGACCCCGAGAGTCCCTACGTCTTAACCCCACTGTGCATCTTATAAAGTCCTGGAGAGAGACAGTCAAAACTTAATTGGAAATTGAACCTGAATCCATCACATGTAAAGCAAGTACTCTACCTGCTGTACTCTAGCCCAATTAAAAATCATTTTTAGGGGGCCAGGCGGTGGCGCTAAAGGTAAGGTGCCTGCCTTGCCTGCGCTAGCCTTGGACGGACCGCGGTTCAATCCCCCGGTGTCCCATATGGTCCCCCAAGCCAGGAGCAACTTCTGAGCACATAGCCAGGAGTAACCCCTGAGCGTTACCGGGTGTGGCCCAAAAAAAAAAAAAATCATTTTTAGGGGCCAGAGAGATAGCATGGAGGTAAGGCATTTGCCTTTCATGCAGAAGGATGGTGGTTCGAATCCCGGCATCCCATATGGTCCCCTGTGCCTGCCAGAGATTTCTGAGCATGGAGCCAAGACTATCCCCTGAGCGCTGCTGGGTATGACCCAAAAAACAAAAACCAAAAAAAAAATCATTTTTAAAAATTAAATGTAGGGGGCCAGAGAGATAAAGGGTAGGGTGCTTGTCTTATATGTGACTGACTCAGGTTTGATCCCCAGCACCATGTGGAGTCCCCAAAGCCCATCAGAAGTGATACCTGAGCACAAAGCCTTGAGCTTGACCTAAAAGATCTAACCCCCCACAGCTCATTCTGAAAGAAAAAAAAAAATCCTTATGATCTCCTTCAGGAAAGTTGTGCAAACACTAAGCTCCAAGGAACATTTTGTGAGGTCGGGTATATAGTTCAGCAGGAGCACAGCCTCCACAAGTGTCAGATTTCCAGTTCCATCCCTGACATTGCCAAAAAAAAAAACCTCACAGGGAGAATCAAAACAGTACTGAATTGTCACAGAACTGATCTAAGTCCAGGAACTACACAAAACCTCTCCCACGTTTCATGTTAATTAAAGGAGGAATGACTCACACAGATGTACTTTTAGAAATCAAGCCCTTTTACAAACTGAATCATGGTGAGAAGGGAAGAAAACTTTCTGCGGGCAGAAGCCATAGTGTAGTCAGGAGGGCATTTAGTTTGCATGTGGCTGACCCATATTCAATCCCTGGCATCCTCCTGTTAACAAGGAAGATTTAGAGTTAAATAGACCTACAGACTGACCCAGGGCTGGAGTCCAGCCTTCAGGCATCTGAGCATCACTGATCCCAATGGCCTAGTTCCGAAGGGCAGTTTGTGCTCCCAGCTCAGCCAGCAGAAGTCAAAAGAATTTCAGACAGGCATGAGGCTGCCCAGTCTCTCCCTCCCTGCCCACTCCTCAAAGGGACATAATCATAGGCCCTGGTGGACCTACCTGGCAGCGCATGGTGTCGGTAGGCAGAAGTAAACTGCCTGTGTTCACGTTAAACGTCCGGGTTTTGGTTTTTACTAACTCATTTGTCTCTCGGTAAAGCTTGACTGGAGGAGGTTTGATGGCTTTCTGGACCAAGTTATAAATGCCAACAGTGAATGCTACATCTTTGTTGAGCTTGAATTTCAACCTGGAAGAGAAAAACAGACAAGTCTAGGAGCTGGAGTGAGAGTACAGCAGGTTGGGCGCTTGTACATGGCTGGCCCAGTTTCTATTTCAGGCATCCCATATGGTCCCAAGAGCCCTCTAGGAGAACTGAAGAAGCAGGAGTAACCCCTGAGCACCATCGGGTATGGGACAAAAGCCCAAAACAAAACAAAACAAAAAAACAAACATGGTGGCAGGTCTTGACATATCAAGAACATATACATTGTACCTCAAAAACATAAATGTGAACACTGGGATTGGAGAGATGGTACAGGGAAAGGTATCTGCCAGACTTGCAGCCAATCCTGGTTCAGTCCCCAACACCAAATACAGTCCACTGAGCAGCTCCAAGACTGAACCCTGAGCACAGAGCTAGGAGTAAGTCCTAATCACTGTTGGTTCAAACACCAAAAAAAAATGAGGACTATGGGGCCGAGAGATAGCCTGGAGGTTGGGGCCAGCACAGTGGCACTAGAGGTAAGGTGCCTGCCTTGCCAGCGCTAGCCTAGGACGACCGTGGTTCGATCCCCGGCGTCCCATATGGTTCCCCAAGCCAGGAGCGACTTCTAAGCGCATAGCCAAGAGTAACCCCTAAGCGTCACCGGGTGTGCCCCCCCCTCCCCAAAAAAACGAGATAGCCTGGAGGTAAGGCATTTGCCTTCCATACAGAAGGACGATAGTTCGAATCCTAGCATCCCATATGGTCCCCCGAGCCTGCCAGGAGCTATTTCTGGGTGTAGAGCCAGGATTAACCCCTAAGGATTGCCGGGTGTGATCCAAAAAAACAAAAACAAACAAACAAAAATTTAAAAAAATTAGGGCTGAAGAGAAAGTACAGGAGGCAAGGCACTTGCCTTACATGCCTTACATACTAAGGTCTCCAAGCACTACTATGAATGACCTTTGAGCCTGGAATAAGTCCTGGACTGCTGAGTATAATGTTCCCAACCCGCCAAAAAGTTAATAAAACAAAAAATTTCAAGCCACAAATTAGTTTCAGAATAGATAAACTACCGAAAATTTGTGACAAACAACGGGTGCGTTGCATGCCTTGCATGCAACATACTCAGGTTCCATCTCCAGCATCCCATATAGTCCCCCAAAATCCACTAGGAGTGATTCTGGTGTGTGGAGCCAGAAGTAACCCCTGAGCACTGTGTGGCCCTAAAACAAAACAAAAAATTTGTGATAAAGCAGGCCGACGTTATAGTATAGTTGGTATACTATATCATCTATATCTATATCTATATCTATCTATCTATCTATCTATCTATCTATCTATCTATCTATCTATCTATCTATCTATCTAGTTGCACGTGACTGACTCAAGTTCCATCGATCTTCTATCTATCTATCTATCTATCTATCTATCTATCTATCTATCTATCTATCTATCTATCCATCCATCCATCCATCCATCCATCCATCCATCCATCCATCCATCCATCCATCCATCCATCCATCCATCCATCCATCTATCTATCTAGTTGCATGTGACTGACTCACGTTCCATCCCCAGGTTGGTGCCTCTGTTACCAGCTGTCCCTGTGCCATTTGTATCTCAGCATCTGATATTAAGGTACATCCGGAAAATTCCAACTTTAGGGATTCCACCTCAGATCAAGGTTCTTTCCACCGTGTGAACCCATATACTTTGACCCAGCTATAATTTACTTAAATAATTTTTACTATTTTTGAATGTAAGAGATAGTTGGGGGGCCGGAGAGATAGCACAGCGGCGTTTGCCTTGCAAGTAGCCGATCCAGGACCTAAGGTGGTTAGTTCAAATCCCAGTGTCCCATATGGTCCCCACGCCTGCCAGGAGCTATTTCTGAGCAGATAGCCAGGAGTAATCCCTGAGCACTGCCGGGTGTGGCCAAAAAGGGATTACTCCTGACTTTGTGCTCAGGACCAACTACCCACCGGCAGAGCACACGCTTCCGGGTCTCCTTGGCGCGAACCTTTCTCAGCAGGTCTTCAAGCTTGCTTGATTCCTCGAAGTGTACTCCCAGGTCCTCATCTTCTGTGACGCTGATGATATCTCTGTAGAACAAGGATATGTCAAAGCCCCCATCTTTCTTCAGATGCATCAGGTCAAGGAAGATTCCTGAGGCAGACACACAGAAGGGAAGCCAACAGTTTCAGCAGGTGAGATTCTGGGGCATAGAAAAGAGAATTTAACAGGGACATGGGGGATGGGGCAGAGCAATAACACACTGGTAGGGAGTTTGCCTTGCACGCAGACAACCTGGGACAGACCAAGGTTTGATCCCTAGCATCCCAATGGTCCCCAAGCCTGCCAGGAGTAACCCCTGAGCGCCGCTGGGTGGCCCAAAAAAAAAAAAAAAAACAAACAAGGACACAGACAGGGCAGTTCGAAGACACTTGGGAGTGCAGGGTCCACTGTTTGTCCAGTGGCCATGACCACTATATATGTAACTCCATAGCCACATGGGACGAGTCCCTTTTTGGCCACCATGTATCAGACTTACCACTTGAAGCTGGGTCAAAGCCCTACTTCCTGGACATGTGGCTCTCCTGGTAGACGAAGACCTTGGACTTGGCCTGTGCAGACCTCACTCACAGGCCTATTTCTGTGTCAGGGCACATGGCTTTCTCCTGGCTCTGTTCTCAGGGATCACTCCTGGAAGGCTTGAGGGATTATATGGGATGATGGGATCAAACCTAGGCCAACTACCTGCAAGGCCACCACTTAATTCATTCTGACCTCCACATGCTTCAAGTCCTGCCACTTGGGTACAGATGGAGATGGCGACGATTAATGCAGACCCTGACTACCATGCATGGGGGGTTTCCAAGGGAACCCCACGTTCCTGTGGGAGCTTGAGACTGGGGACAGCATGAATGGCCCACTGGGGGCTGCAGATACCCCAAGGAGACAGCTATGGAAAGAGTGAGTGGGCACAACTACAGCAGAAGCAAGGGAGGGGCCAGAAAGACAGCACAACAGGGGGGCGTTTGCCTTGCATGTAGCCAATCCGGATGGACCTGGGTTCGATTCCCGGCATCCCATATGGTCCCCTGAGCACTGCTGGGTGCTGCCCCCCACAAAAAAAAATAATAAAGCAAGGGAGATTCTTTATTCAGCTAAACTCAAATATGATTTTATTTTTAGAATTTTATTTAGATTTGTTGGTAGTGCCAAGAGTCAAACCCACATTTCAGACAAGCAAACCATGATCTCTATCCAAGTCATATATTACCTTGCAATGCTCAGGGGTTATTCCTGGCCTTTCATTCAGGAATAACTCCTGGCAGTGCTTGAGGACCATAAGGGATGCCGGGAATCGAACCTGGATTGGCCATGTGCAATGAAAATGCCCTACCCACTGTGCAGTCACTCCGGTCTCCCAGGTACACATTTTTTTTTTTAATTTCTTGGGTCATACCCGGCAGCACTCAGGTTACTCCTGGCTCTGCACTCAGAAATCGCTCCTGGCAGGCACGAGGGACCATATGGGATACTGGGATTCGAACCACCATCCATCCTGGACTGGCTGTGTGCAAGGCACTACCACCGTGCTATCTCCCCAGCCACCCACCAGATACAAGATTCCTTGGAACTGGAAAACAATGTAAACAATTACAGTTTTAGAAAGAAAAAGAAAAACAGGGCCGGAGAGATAGCATGGAGGTAAGGCGTTTGCCTTTCATGTGTGAGGTCATCGGTTCGAATCCCGGAGTCCCTGCCAGGAGCAATTTCTGAGCCTGGAGCCAGGAATAACCCCTGAGGACTACCGGGTGTGACTCAAAAAAACACACACACGGGGCCGGAGAGATAGCATGGAGGTAAGGCGTTTGCCTTTCATGCAGGAGGTCATCGGTTCGAATCCCGGCATCCCATATGGTCCCCCGTGCCTGCCAGGAACGATTTCTGAGCCTGGAGTCAGGAATAACCCCTGAGCACTGCCGGGTGTGACCCAAAAACCACAAAAAAAAAAAAAAAAAAAAAAAAAAAAAAAAAAAAAAAAAACACACACACACACACAAAAAAAAAGAAAGAAAGAAAGAAAAAGAAATGAATCTTGGGGCCGGGCTGTAGTGCTAGAGGTAAGGTGCCTGCCTTGCCTGCGTTAGCCTTGGACAGACCATGGTTAGATCCCCCGGCGTCCCATATGGTCCCCCAAGCCAGGAGTAACCCCTGAGCGTCACCGGGTGTGGCCCAAAAACAAATCAAGAAAAAAAAAAGAAAAGAAATGAATTTTAGGGCTAGAAAGGCAGTACAGAAAGACACTTGCCTTGCACATAGCTAACCCAGGTTCAATCCCCAGCATGACATATAGTGCCAAGCACTACTAGGAGTGATCCTTGAAGGCTGAAGTGATACTAGCATGGGTAGGACACTTACCTTATGCACGGCCGACCCAGGTTTAATCCCTGGTATCCCATATGGCCCATGGAGTCCCCCAGAATAATTACTGAGTGAAGAACCAGGAGTAACCCCTGAGTATCGCCAGTTGTAATCCAAAGAACAAGAACGACAACAAAAAGGAAAGTCTGCCCTGTCAAGAGTCAGCTAGGAGAAAGGCTGCTTTCTGTGGATGTCCAGCTCCCCTAACCCCTGCATCTCTTACTTTTCTCTGGATGGAACAAAGCAAATATCTGAAGTCAGTGACAAAGAAGTAATAAGTGTAAACTGAAAAGAAGGGAAGGCCAGAGTGATCGCACAATAGGTAAGGCGTTTGCTTTGCAAGAGGCCAATAAGGGGGGGAGGGAGGGAGAGAGGGAGAGAGGGAGGGAGGGGGAGAGAGGGAGGGAGGAATGAAGGGAGAGGGGGAGAGAGAGAGAGAGAGAGAGAGAGAGAGAGGAGGACCCAGAATGATATACAGTGAGGAGGGTGTTTGCCTAGTACAAGGCTGGCCTAGCTATGATCCCCAGCGACCCATATGGTCCCCCTAGCCTGCCAGGAATAACCTGAGCATCGCCAGAAGGGAAGAAGGGAGAGAAACACTCACCAGTTTCTCGGAGGTCCCCGGCTTTTGTCCTGGCCCTACTGGCTTTAGCACTATCGCCACGGTGGGGGTCATCCTCATTGGTGAACAGCATGATCCGCTTATGGCTCATCTTGAACTGGACACTGCTGAAGAGGTTGGCGCAGACCCACAGCACCTCGCTCAGGGAGTACTCGGCCCCGTGGCCCATCAGGGTTTGGAAATACGTTTTCCCTGTTGACCCCTTGAACTTGTCCAGCTCCAGCACTCGCTTAGCACCTGATTAGAGGCAGTATCAGAGAACAGAACATCAGGACAGGTCTAAAGCATTGGTCCAGTGGGGAGATCGTAGGCCTTACCTGCTGTGAACCCGGGTTCGACCCTTAACAACCCATATGATCTCCCAAGCCCACCAGGGGCTGAGTGCAGAGCCAGGAGTAAGCCCTTAGCACCACTGGGGGTGGCCCAAAGACCAAAAAAACCATCAGGATGGTACCAGTGGCTGCCTTCACAAGGTCACCAGGGGGCTAGGTGCCAGCCACCCCAGCACTGCAGCAAAAATCCATATTCCAGCAAGAGACTCCACATCTGGAAGCCAGAGGTTCCCCTCATTTTACTGTGCTTCACCTTAACGTGTCTTATAGATATCGCCATTCTGTTGGCGTGTTGTGGGGACCAGAGATCAAACTTAGAGCCTCCCATGGGCCACAGGCACTGGAGGCACTGTCCACATGTCCCAGGTCCGAGAGCATGTTCTGGTCACACTGGAGGCTGCACCATTGCAGTCAGCATCATCAATGTGACCTGTTTCCAAGGGTCTGGTTTACTCTAACCCAGCCTCTGGGCCCCATACTAGCACTTCTGCAGACAGAGGCCCACTCTGCTCCTCTCAGACAACCAGAGAGGGCCCAGGAAAGACATCACAACAGTTGGAGCATATGCCTTGCTGCAGGAGTGCCAAATTTCATCCCTGGCATCACAGTCCCCCAAGCACTGCCAGGAGTGATGCCAGAGCATGCCCAAGAGCCAGGAATAGCCCCCAAGCACCCCCCTTACCACATTAGAAAAAAAATACATCACATTTCTAGAAACAGAACTTTCCCAGACACTGGAAATCAAACATTTCCCCAAGAGGATGTCCATTCTCCGATTATGCACCTTTTATTCAGGCCACACTGGAGGTGCTCAGGGATCACTCCTGGTGGCTGTGGGAGACCATATGTGGTGCCGAGGATCGAACCCGGGTCAGTCACAAGCATACTCTCCTCCTCCACGCCCCTCTTTGTTCGTGAAGGGAAAACTGATCTCAGAGCGCTACTGACCTGGACTGTCCAGCTCTTGTAAGACATAAATATGTTTGAAATTCACGGAGTTTTTCTCCTTCTCCGTGCCATAGAACACCACAGCCAAGAGATCACGGTCACTGCTGATGATCTTACTGGTGTACACGCTCTGGATGCACTGAAACATACAGAGATCATCCTAGTAGGGTGCTGACGTCCCAAACAGCAGAGCCACTGGGGCAAGCTTGTCACATATGGGGGCACTGGGACCAAACTCACAGCCTCACACTAGCAAGGGACCACTTCCAGCTTTTGAGCCCTGAGCAACAGCCAAACGGTCTCCAGCAGCTGATTCCTTTCCCATTCACAAGAGTAACAAATGACTCTGATCTCTCTATATCGTCATCAACAACAAACTCCCCCCCTTTTGAGGGGGTCAGGGGGCACTGGGGTTATATCCTACAGTGCTCAGGACTAACTCCTGGCTCTGTGCTCAGAGATCACTTCTGGCAGAGTTTGAGGACTTAGGCAGTGCCCTGGATCAGCCATGTGAAAGGCATATGACTTACCCTGTACTGATAGTCTCTCTGCTGCCCAGGTTCCCTTTTAACTACTAGAATAACTATAATATTTTGTTGTTTTCTTTGGCCACAGCCAGTGGTGCTCAGGGCTTCCTCCTGGCAGTGCTTAGGGAATCATACAGGATGCCGGGAATCAAACTCTAGGTGGCCCACATGCAAGGCAAGCACCCTACACGTTGCACTATCTCTCTGGCCCAACCCAAACACTTTCATTTAGTTAGGTAAAAGACAGTCTTACCTGGATACTCATGTCAAAAGGAGTCAATCCATCTTCACCCTGAGAGTCAAACATGGCCTTTGAAGCATCAACCAAGAAAATCAAACTATCCCTTCCTGAATATTTATATTCACCTGCAGGAAAACAGAGGAAAAAAAATCATATTGATGGGCACCACTCATATAAAACCAATTTATGCTTATGTTTCATACTTTTATGTTTGTATTTATCTTTATCAGTCACAGAGAACAAAGAGAAGTGCAGAGTAAAAACAATCTAATAATTGACGGGAAAGTGAACGACACCACACCTCCACATCAAGATACTGAATCTTGGGCCTGGAGAGAGAACACAGTGGTGTTTGCCTTGCAAGCAGCCGATCCAGGACCAAAGGTGGTTGGTTCAAATCCTGGTGTCCCATATGGTTCCCTGTGCCTGCCAGGAGCTATTTCTGAGCAGACAGCCAGGAGTAACCCCTGAGCAACTCCGGGTGTGGCCCAAAAAAACAAAAATCAAAAAAAAAAAAAAGATACTGAATCTTACCACTCAGCCTAGAAGGGCTCATCTTGTCCCCTCTCCTTGCACCACTCATTCTCTTGCCAAGAATAGCCAAACTGGGCTGGAGAGATAGCATGGAGGTAAAGCGTTTGCCTTTCATGCAAGAGGTCATCGGTTTGAATCCCAGCGTCCCATATGGTCCCCTGTGCCTGCCAGGAGCAATTTCTGAGCATGGAGCCAGGAGTAACCCCTGAGCACTGCCGGGTGTGACCCAAAAACCACAAAAAAAAAAAAAAAAAAAAAAAAGAATAGCCAAACTGAGTTGGATCCCAGCATCCAGCATCCTATATGGTCCCCTGAATCTACCAGGAGTGATTCCTAAGCATATAGCCAGGAGTAACTCCTAAGAATTGCCAGGTGTGGCCCCAAAACAAACAAGATTAATAATAATTTTTTAGAATTTTAATTAGAAAGATTTTTATAAGTTTATAGAAGTCAAGGGGCCAGACAGACAGTACATTGGGAAGGAGCTTGGCCAACCTGTGGCTAACCCAGATTTTATCCCCAGAATTACATATGGTCAAACGAGCTCACCAGGAGTGCTCCCTGCAACCCTACAATGACCCCAAATAAATTTCTTTTGATAATACTGGTATAAGGGGCCAGAGAGATAGCATGGAAGTAAGACGTTTGCCTTGCATGCAGGAAGGTCGGTGGTTCAAATCCTGGCATCCCATAAGGTCCCCCAAGCCTGCCAGGAGCTATTTCTGAGCGTAGAGCCAGGAGTAACCCCTGAGCGCTGCTGGGTGTAACCCCAAAACAAAACAACAACAACAACAATAAAAATACTGGTATAAGTTAAAATGAAAAAAGTTTATGCTCTATCATCACAATTATATTAAAATTCCTCATACAGGATAAGAGATAAGCACAGCCTTGCACGTGGCTATGTACTGCTGCCATAATTTAAGGAAAGTTAAAAATCAGGGGCCCGGAGAGATAGCACAGCGGTGTTTGCCTTGCAAGCAGCCGATCCAGGACCAAAGGTGGTTGGTTCAAATCCCGGTGTCCCATATGGTCCCCCGTGCCTGCCAGGAGCTATTTCTGAGCAGACAGCCAGGAGTAACCCTGAGCATCGCTGGGTGTGGCCCAAAAACAAAAACAAAAAACAAAAATCAGAAGGCCTGGGGCCCGGAGAGATAGCACAGCGGGCGGATCCAGGACCAAAGGTGGTTGGTTCGAATCCTGGTGTCCCATATGGTCCCCCGTGCCTGCCAGGAGCTATTTCTGAGCAGATAGCCAGGAGTAACCCCTGAGCACCGCTGGGTGTGGCCCCCCCCCAAAAAAAAAATCAGAAGGCCTGGGGGGCTCCTTCAATGCGAATGGCTGAGAAAAGACCTCAAAAGAGAGGTCGCTTCCTTGAACAGTGAGGATGGTATTTCTCAAGCTTAGTAACAGTTGCAAACAATAGGTGCAAACATTTGGCCTAATAAGAACCTTCCTGCTGCTGTGCTAAGGATGTAAATAGTTGAGCATTTACCTCTAGATGACAAAATTAGTACACACAAACAAAGCCTTGATTAAATATCACTTTACCTGAAAAAATCAGCATCAAGAGAAACAAAAATAACTGTGTAATTCTGAAAGTAAAGTTAGTCTTTTTTGTTTTTGGGCCACATGTGGTGATGCTCAGAGGTTACTCCTGGCTGTGTGCTCAGAAATTGCTTCTGGCTTGGGAACCAAAAAGATAGTATGGAAGTAGGGCATTTGCCTTGCATGTAGAAGGATGGTGGTTTGAATCCCGGCATCCCATATGGTCCCCTGAGCCTGTCGAGGACAATTTCTGAGCATAGAGCTAGGAGTAACCCCTGAGTGCTGCTGGGTGTGATCCAAAAAAAAGAAAGAGAAATCACTCCTGGCTTGGGGGACCATATGGAACACCAGAGGATCGAACCAAGATCGAACTAGGTTAGCATGCACAAGTCACACACCCTACTGCTTGCACCACCACTCTGGCCCCTAAAGTTAGTCTTTTAAAAAATGTTCTGTATTTTTTGTTTTGCTTTTGGGCCACATGCGGTGATGCTCAGAGGTTCCTCCTGGCTCTACACTCAGGAATCGCTCCTGGCAGGCTCGGGGGACCATATGGGATGCCGGGATTCAAACCACCATCCTTCTGCATGCAAGGCAAAAGCCTTACCTCCATGCTATCTCTCTGGCCCCTATGTTCTGTATTTTTAAACAGTCTGCTCATTCAGATGAAAGGAGCCCTTCATTTGCCCTTGGATCCCAGAGAAGCCTCTGGCTTAACTCCCCTGTCTTTTTGTTTTGTTTTGTTTTTGGGTCACACCTGGCAGTGCTCAGGGGTTACTCCTGGCTCTGAGCTCAGAAATCACCCACGGCAAATACAGGGGACCATATGGGATGCCAGGATTCGAACCACCATCCGTCCTGTGTTGGTGGTGTGCAAGGCAAATACCTTACCACTGTGCCATAGCTCTGGTCCCTCGCCTCGTCTTTTAATTGAAATTTATCATTCAGAAGATTTTTTTTGTTTTTTGGGCCACACCCGGCGTTGCTCAGGGGTTACTCCTGGCTGTCTGCTCAGAAATAGCTCCTGACAGGCACGGGGGACCATATGGGACACCGGGATTCGAACCAACCACCTTTGGTTCTGGATCGGCTGCTTGCAAGGCAAACGCCGCTGTGCTATCTCTCCGGGCCCCATTCAGAAGATTTGTAACCCACACTAAAGGTCTGTAAATTGTCTGTTGTGAAGAAACTTATAGATCAAACAGGATGTACTGATAAACTTGTGGCTAACAAGAAAGTACAATTTTTTTAACCTTGCAGAAAAGCAGATATAGGCAATCTCTCATACATAAAATTCATGTTCAAATACATCCCTATAGTATTCAATAAACACACACAATTTATGATTCATCCCAACAACTGAGTGTGTTTCCATCATTCGCTGAACCCTGAACCCACTTTCCAAGGAGTTCCAGAGAACTCCCTTAAGTGTCGAGACAAAAAGACCGTGGCAACTATGCCCTGTTTGGAACATCAGGGGTCCCTCTTGAGCATAGAGCTAGGATTATCACCTATGTGGCAAAATAAAATAAATCAATAAAAATAAGACAAATTGGGCCCAGAGCTATAGCACAGCGATAGAGCATTTGCCTTGTATGCGGCTGCCCAGGACGGACTACGGTTTGATCCCCCGGCGTCCCATATGGTTCCGGATCCAAACAAGGAGCGATTTCTGAGTGCAAAGCTATGCATCACTGAGTGTGGCCCAAAAACAAAACAAAACAAAACAAAAAAAAATTGAGTTCAGGGCCAGGGAGAAGGTTCAAATGACAGGAGCATTGCAGAGAGGAGCCTCTGGTCCTGACAGCACATTGTTCCCAGAAAAATAAAAATAAAAGTTCCATAAAATGGGGGCCGGAGAGATAGCAGAGGTAGGGCATTTGCCTTGCACACGGCTGAACCAGGATGGAACTGGGCTCAATCCCCATCATCCCATATGGTCCCCCAGCCAAGAGCGATTGATTTCTGAGCACACAGCCAGAAGTAACCCCTGAACATCACCGGGTGTGGCTCAAAAAACAAACAAAAAAAATGTTCCACAAAGTCAGAGTGACAGGACTCCAGAGTAAACAAATAAACAAAAATTTCCATTTGTAGAAAAAGAAAAGAAAAATTTCCGTTTGTGTGAGAGAGAAGTGGGGAAAAATCAAGGCTGGGGAGAAAGCTCAATGGTCAAGGGCCCTCAACCTAGTATTTAAATAAATCCTTACTTGAGGACATGTACCACCTTCTTTCTGTGCGCTGTGTTGTCTACACTGAAATTCTTCAATCTGGGGGCAACAGTGAGAGTATGTTCTTGGAACTGCCGCTAGAGTCTATTCTTCAGTTGCTGCAATTATTGTAGGGGCAGGTCTTTCTACAGTGTAGTCCTAGGAGTCAAACTCATTTCCTGAGTAATGAAGATGACTGATCTGAGACACCAAATTTGACACCAAAGGATACCCATGTATAGGGATTCAACCTATCCAACCTACTCTGCAGTATGAAAATTTACGGCTGATTACACCAGAGCCTGAATAAAAGAACCAGGATAGGTCTGCAGAGAGAAAAGGGTTTGAGATGGCGAAAAGAGGCTGCAACAGTTCACTGCACAGCATAGAGCATGCAGTCAACAGGGCCAGGTGAGGAGGCAGCGCGTCCACACAGTTTTCAAGTCACTTACCACCATGCTCATGGCCCTCCTCTTGCCCATCTTCCTCTTCATTGTCTTCGTTTTTGTAATAAGATTCCCACTCTGACATGCTGGCAAAGGTTCACTAGGTGAAAGAAACAAAGTTCAGATCCACTATTTGGTGTTGCTGTAGCTTTGATTCACCCTTAGCAACGCTCAGAGATCACTCCTGGGCTCTCAACTCAAGAATCACTCCTGTCAATGTACAAGATGCCCGGGGATCAAACCAGGGCCAGCTACATACATGCAAGACAAGTGCCCTCCCCACTATGTTCTCTCTACAGCCCAATAACAGGCCAAGTTCAACCTAGAAATTGGGTTCAAGCTGCTGATTCTGGCTCAGTAGATCTAGGCACAGGGACCAAACGTAGCAGCTCCCCTAGGCCCTTCCCGACCTTCAGGATGGCCTGCTTGGTTGGAGCAATCTGCTGAAACCCCCCAAAAGGGAGAAAAGTTACCAGCCTCTAGAACCACAGAGCCTGGGGCCTGGAGACCTCCAGATTTTCCAACAGACAGGCCTGCAAAATTAGGGTGGGTGCCACCTCCTGCACGAGGAAAGAATTGGGGGACCCAGAGGGCGTCCCTACCTAGCCCTTCTCATCCCACCTACCTCGTGCTAACTACGCCCTGACACGAGGCTCAGGACGGACGTGCCAGACTTGGGGACTCGACAAGACCGACTCAGTCCTGGGAAATCTACAAAACCCACACAACAACGAAGGCGGAGCTCCGAGCAGGCGCGAAAAGGCGCTAGATCTCTCGTCCAATCAGCGGTCATAACGCCATCACGCCCGCGACGCTCTTTTTCCTCCCCCGTGCGACACACCCACTCCCACCGCCCTCTGACGCTTCCTTCCTTCCCCCCCTTTACATCCGCCCTCCTTCGAAGCCCCGCCCCTCCTCTCTGCGTCCAGCCAATCGCCGCCCGGTCTGTCAGTGCGCGCATGCACGTGAACAAATCCAAAGTCCCGCCCCTCCCCGCGTCCATCCAATCGTCGCCCGGCCTGTCACAGTACGGGCACACGCGCGGGGGCGAGTTTGAAGCTCCGCCCCTCCCTGCGTCCAGCCAATCACCGTCCGGCTTGTCAGTAAACGCATGCGCGGACGGGAGTACTAAGCCCCGCCCTTCCAGCCAATCACCGCCAATCCAGCCAATCACCGCCCGGCTTGCCGGTGCGCGCATGCTTACTGTGTCCGCGCCCCTGCCGTCTTCCTGCCCGCTCCAGCTGCTGGAGCTGCTGTTACCTCATAGACGTCGTTGCCGGCGGCCGAGAGGGCGCGAGGAGCGCTGGGGCGCCTGGCTCCGTGTCCCTGCGCCCCCTCGTTCTCCCGGCCGGTCCCGATGGAGCCGCCGCACCTCTACCCCGTGAAGCTCTACGTGTACGACCTGTCCAAGGGCCTGGCCCGGCGCCTCAGCCCCATCATGCTGGGTGAGGGGAGGGGGCCTGCCTGGGTCTCCCCCAATCCTGCCCACGGTGCAGCCCCGGGAGGGCAGTGGGGGGCCCAAGAAGGGAGCTGAGATGCAGGGTCCGGGCTGGGGGGCAAGCAGGCAGGGGCGTGCCAGGGAAGCTGACATGTTCTCTCTCCAGCCCAAGAACAAGCAAATGTCGATCTAGAAACTGGGTTGCAGCCTTGCATGTATGTGTCATGTCTTGCATGTGTGCTGGGGACCTGAGCTGCCCCCCAGTTGGCAGGCGAATTCATTTGCACACACACCCCGATATCTGGCAAGAAAGCAATTGGGTGTTTGGTTTGGTTTTGGTTCTGGTTTTGGGGTCCCACCTGGCAGCGCTCAGGGGTTCCTCCTGTGACTCTACGCTCAGAAATCGCTCCTGGCAGGCTCGAGGGGGGGACCCTATGGGATGCCGGGATTCGAACCACCGTCTTTCTGCATGCAAGGCAAACAAACGCCCCACCTCCATGCTCTCTCTCCAGCCCCAAGAAAGCAATTCTGGACTTCGCCCGGATACGATGCTGTCGTGTCTAGCCGCAGTAGGAAGGCCATCGTGTGTACCCCGATAAGCAGCTTAGATGCTTAGTTGGAGAGAAAATCCAGTCTTAGCTCGGGCATCAAACCATCAATTTCGGTCAAACCCAAGCACCCAAATGCCTTCTTGGTTTTTGGGTTTGTGGAGTTTTTCTTTATTTTTTTTGCCTCTTTGATTATTAGGTCTTTATTCAAAATTTAGCTGCCAAAATTATCCTCCTTTTATAGAACAAAATTGGCTTTACCAATGTCTTCTCGTGGGGCTGGGGGATGGCACTGCTAGTAGTAGGGCGTTTTGCCTTCCACACTACAGACCCAGGATGGACCCCGGTTTCGATTCCCGGCATCCCAGATGGTCCCCAAACCTGCCAAGAGCGATTTCTAAGCGCAGAGCCAGGAATTGTCCCCGAGCGCCGCCAGGTGTGACCCAAAAACCAAATGCCTTCTTGTGTGACCTCAATTGTCAGTCCTTGAGGGTTCTGGTGATGTCGGGCAGGAAAGGATGATCAGATTGAAAATCAGCTGTGGCTGCTAACATCTATTTGAGGGATGAGTTTTTCCTGGCTTCCAGGGAGGCACTATTGAATCAAGAATGTCTTAATTGGTTGGGCAAAGCTGCTCTGGTTTGGAGGACTTCTTTCGTAAGTCTCAAAGGCCTGTGCCCCGGTATAGTGAGTTGCAATTAAACCCTAATAACACTGGCTCAGTGAGAGAGTTGATATCACATGAGAATCACTTTGGATGGGTGTTAAAAATCGGAAAGCCTGAAGTTGGAAGTTCTTTAAATGTGCGGCTGTGTTTAAAACAAAGCATAGGGGCCGGAGAGATAGCATGGAGGTAAGGCGTTTGCCTTTCATGCAGGAGGTCATCGGTTCGAATCCCGGCACCCCATATGGTCCCCCGTGCCTGCCAGGAGCAATTTCTGAGCCTGGAGCCAGGAATAACCCCTGAGCACTGCCGGGTGTGGCCCAAAAACCACAAAAAAAAAAAAAAAAAAAGCATATATGTTTTGCTTCAGCAAAGAATTATTTGGAAGAATACATAGGAAATAAATTGTCTTACAGTCATGATTTCTGAAAGGATAGAGAAGTGGGAGGCTGATGTGAGATCTTTTTGAATTGTCTACTTATATAGATTCTAAATAGACTGTTTTTAGTCTGTGAATTCTAAAAGGGTTTTTTGGTGGGTGAGGAGCACCCACCCAGCAGCATTGAGGAATGCTGCTCAGGGCTCACTAGGGCAACACCTAGTAGGGGACCTGGTGGTGCCGGAGATTGAATTTAAGATCTTGTGCATGCCAAGCATGTGACCCAGTCCTTTGTGCTCTCTCCCTGCTCCAGTTTATAGATCCTAGAGTGTTGTTATTTATGTTCTAAGAATCATATACCTGTGCCAGAAGAGATAAACTCAGATCTTTCTTATGTAATCGATCCATAATGAGACAAATGTTGGGCCCGAAACCCATTGCTAGAGTGTGGCAAATCTGAAAGCAAAATTTACTGAGTCACTGTTTGAGGAAGGAGCTAGTCTTGATAGATTACATCAGTCAAGTTGTAACTAAGCTTCCTTGGAACTAGCCCGTGATCCTAGGTGAGATGTTGCTTAGATACTTCCTGAACCATAAATTAAAAAACTTTCCCTTTTCACCGAGTCTTTTTGTTCTTTTATTTTATGATGATTGCTTTTAGACGGAAGGGGTCTTAAGGAAATACTTCTTTGTGATTAAGTAGATATTTATTGAATGCCTACCATGTGTATCCCATATACTTCACTGAGAATATGAGTTTGTCTTTACTGCTATTCTAAAATGTTTTAGTTGGGATGACATTTGTACACAACAAGCATAGAGATCAATACTATTCTTTTTGTTGGAGGGGCACACCCAGTGACACTCAGGGTGTTACTCCTGGCTATGAGCTCAGAAATCGCTCCTGGCAGGCACGGGGGACCATATGGGACGCTGGGATTCTAACCGATGACCTCTTGCATGAAAGGCAAACGCCTTACCTCCATGCTATCTCTCCAGCCCCAACACTATTCTTTTTTTTGGTTTTTGGGTCACACCTGGCGGTGCTTAGGGGTTACTCCTGGCTGTCTGCTCAGAAGTTGCTCCTGGCAGGCACGGGGGACCATATGGGACACCGGGATTCGAACCAACTACCTTAGGTCCTGGATCGGCTGTTTGCAAGGCAAACGCCGCTGTGCTATCTCTCCGGGCCCATCAACACTATTCTTAAGACATGTTACTTTGGGGCCGGGCGGTGGCGCTAAAGGTAAGGTGCCTGCTTGCCTGCGCTAGCCTTGGACGGACCGCGGTTCAATCCCCCGGTGTCCCATATGGTCCCCCAAGCCAGGAGCGACTTCTGAGCCCATAGCCAGGAGTAACCCCTGAGTGTTACCGGGTGTGGCCCAAAAACCAAAAAAAAAAAAAAAAAAAAAAAAAAAAAAGACATGTTACTTTGATAATAATTTGGGGAGGGGGAACACTGGCTGTATTCAGTGATCACTCCTGACAGTACTTAGGGGCCCATATTCAGTGCCAGAGACTGAACCCAGGTCAGCCGCATACAAGGCAAGCTCCTGCTGTACTATCTCTTCACCTCATAGTGCTTTTATGCCTCTTGGTAAAATAATGAATGAACTTGGGGGGCAGGAGATAGACTAGAAATAATACTTGAACAGGGTAAAGATCTTGGACACTTTCTGGTAGAGGGGCAGTTACTCTGTACACTAAAAACATAAAGGAAAATGCTTATAGCCATGTGACCTCCACTGCAGTTTAAGAAAAGGGTAAAAGGGGAAAAAAGGGTAGTGATCAAAGCTAATAATACTTACTAGTGGTAATGCTTATGTAAAATGATTGGCCAAATCTGTAGTACAGTGGGTAAGGTGCTTGTCTCATATGGGACCAATTGACTGGATTGGGTGCCCGGCACCTATATGGTCCCCAAACTCCACCAGGAGTGACCCCTGAGCACTGTTGGGCATGACTCAGAAACAAAGAAAAATAAAGCTACGGAAAATGAGCGTTGCTTCATCCTGCCCAACTATCACTAACCTTCAAGTTGGGTTTGTCTTTCGGTGAGCAGCCACTTCATTGATTTTTCCACTCTTTCAGAGGGCCGAACCTTTACAACAGAATCAATTTATTTCCTGGATCTTTCCGTGAACTCTAGTAGCATACTGAAAGCATGCAGCATGTGAGGCCCTTTGTTGTCTGTGTGCTTTGTGTGTGTTATAACCTTCCCTGTATTTGTGTGAGCTAGTCCTGCTGTCACCTCCGTATTTCAGTTGAACCTGAAGCACGGGTTGTTAGGAAATTTGCCTCCTGTTCCAGCTGCTAAGTAGCAGAAGTAGGTCATAAACACTGGCTACGTGCCCGATAAATTTTTCTCACCTCTGCAGTGTAATGTGTTCCCTTGTGATTGATGTCCCCTGTTTAAGTTTCTATGGGAACTTTGGCCAAGTATTTCAGTTGAGATGAGAAACAGTGATTTCACTCTGTGCTATTCATTACCAGTAGAATTATTGCTAAGGATATAGGCCTGGAGTTGAGATGCTTGCCTTGCTTATAGTTGACCCATATCTATCCCTGATGTTGTATATGGTCTTATGGTCACCCACCTGGGAGTTTCTCTGAGCACAGAGCCAGGAATAAGCCCTGAGCATCATCGGGTATGACTCAAACACCACCACCCCCCACACACACACATGAGCTTTATATATTTTCTCATCCTTCCTTCATTTTCTCAAGTGAAATTTGCAAGCCCCTTTTATTAATTGTGCTAGTTCCTCGTTTTGGAGACCTAACTAATTCTTTAAATTCACAACTGGAGAGAGCCCGGTATACTTCCCCTTGTCGATAAAACAGTGTGCGCCCTACACTTCAGCCTCTAGATCTCCTTCCCTTGAAAGTAGTCCTGGCCCACTGTCCCCAAATTAGCCTAAGAGGTCTGATCAAGCCTGCTGGTACCTTTTTTTTTTTTTCATACTCATCACTCGTCAAACATAATTAGCTATTATAATTGTCCTTCATTTCCTCAATAATTTTGCTGCTCTTTAAAGTTTCTTGACCTCTTTTTATGCTAAAGTACAGAGACATAAAAGCAGCACTTTTGTTCATTGTGATAGAGGACTTTACAGTGATTGTTTTCTGATCCGAAGTTTAGTGTGGTTGCTCAGAGGTGACACTTATTTTCCTTTACAAGGCTTTAGATGTGGGAATATAAATGATTTCTACATCTGTAAATATTTTTTTTTTACTTAATTGATTGTTTTTGGACCACACCTGGCTCTCTGTTCAGAAATCACCCCTGGCAGACTCGGGGGACCATACAAATGGTGGCAATCGAACCAGGACACTCCCAGGTCTGCCACTTGCAAGGCAGACGCCCTACCACTGTGCTATCTCTACTGCCCCGAACATTCTAGATTGTACTCGAGGCCCAGACCTTTGCTTCAGTCTGTAGTAATAAAATGAAAATAAGCCATGAACTTTGTCCTCTGGGTTGTTTCTCTATTTCAATCAGAATAACACTCGTACATCTACAGCATTAGATGGCAGTTTAAAAGAGTTTTTGGTCAGAACCAAGGTGAGTGAGGAAGTTACTGTTTCAGGCCTTGACAAGAAGCAGGGGGCTGTGGGGACTGCATGGAGACACTCCTTGAACAGCCTGAGTGACACCCCAAAGAGCACGTTGGCTCTTTCCTCTGCCTGGCATCACTGGCCATTCAGCTGGTGCTCAGAAACTATTATCAGAAGGACTGAATCTTAAACTCCAGTTTAAGGGTTAAGTGAAATTTGTTGAATTGAAGACATTTTTTGATGTTTTAAAAGCCATCTCTTGTGCTTCATTGCGTGAACTGTTTTAGATCCATCTCCTGAGTTCAGTAACCAGGCAAATAGGAAAGAATATGTCTCACAGATCCCTGGGAGACGTATAGTGTGTTCTCCCATCTTCATACATCAAGGACCCGCAATGTGGGACTTTCTTAGCTGAGTTCCACAGAGGGGGATGCCAGTGAGTGACTGTTTCTTCATCTTTCCCAATAGGTTCCCCAGGGGTGAAGTAGGATTTAGGGCCTAATTTACATCCCAGCTAAGAGGACTGCTGTATCCCCCAGTGAAAGGGTTAAAAGTATTGCATACCAGACTTTTCAGGTACCTTGGACTATGGACACTTTATCTCTGGCTCCTTGACTCTCCTCACTTCTCATGAAGGTCTCAGCTGAAATCTTTCAACTTCATCCTCCCAAGAATTTGATCATGTCTCCCACCTATGCAGATAATATCCAGGACTCTCTTTCCACTAGCATTCCTCTTTCTACTATCGATGCTTCTTTTCGTGGCTATGTCAGTCATACACACACAGTGTGAAGCCTCCCTGGTTGTGTGCTTTGAACTGAGAGCCTGGCAGGCAGCAGCTCCAAGCTGGGTGAATGAGGAAGGTTACAGGCCTGACACCTCCAGGCACCGCCACACAGGCCTGACTAACCAACATTTGTGTGCTGAAGTGGGCAGCCTCAGTATGAGGAAAAGAACTCGCCCTTCAATTACTCTGATGCTGCAAAAGAATCCAGGGCAACCTAGTACAAGGAGTGCTAAGGAGTTGTTTTCTTCCTGGTATGGAACCCAGGGCCTCATACACACATTGCATGAGCACTTCTAAGCATATAACTCAGACCCTGGGGTGTCAGTAGTTCTATTTCCCTCTGTTATTTGTTGCTACTATTGCTGCTGCAATGTGTGGGGATGTTGAGGGTGAAGGTTCTCACAGTTAGTTTCCTTGCTGGCATAATTGATTTCCATTAAAATATTCTCAGGGCCTGGAGAGATAGCACAGCAGTGTTTGCCTTGCAAGCAGCCGATCCAGGACCAAAGGTGGTTGGTTCGAATCCCGGTGTCCCATATGGTCCCCCGTGCCTGCCAGGAGCTATTTCTGAGCAGACAGCCAGGAGTAACCCCTGAGCACCGCCAAGTGTGACCCAAAAACCAAAAAATATATACATATATCCTCCAAGGAGGGGGTGGAGGGGTTTAAAAAATATTCTCCGGGGCCGGAGAGAGAACATGGAGGTAAGGCATTTACCTTTCATGCAGAAGGTCATCAGTTCAAATCCCAGCATCCCATATGGTCCCCCGTGCCTGCCAGGAAAAACCCCTGAGCACTGCTGGGTGTGACCCAAAAACCACCAAAAAAAAAAAAAAAAATATATATATATATATATTCTCCAAGGGTTGGAGCGATAGAATAGGACACAGACACTTCCCTTGCACACAGCTGGCCCAGGTTCAATCCCTGGAATCCCATATGGTCCCCCAAATCCCATCAAGAGTGATTCTGGGGCTGGGAAGGTGGCGGTAGAGGTAAGGTGTCTGCCTTGCAAGCACTAGTGTAGGACGGACTGCGGTTCGATCCCCCAGCATCCCATAGGGTCCCCCCAAGCCAGGGGCAATTTCTAAGCTCATAGCCAGGAGTAACCCCTGAGCGTCAAACGGGTGTGGCCCAAACACCAAAAAAAAAAAAAAAAAAGTGATTCTGCAGGGCTGGAGAGATATTATGGAGGTAGAGCATTTGCCTTGCATTCAGAAGGACAGTGGTTCAAATCCCAGCATCCCATATGGTCCCCCGAGCCTGCCAGGAGCAATTTCTGAGCGTAGAGCCAGGAGGAACCCCTGAGCGCTGCCGGGTGTGACCAAAAACCAAAAAGAGTGATCCAAAAAGAGTGCATTCAAAGCCAGGAGTGAATCAATACTTCAAGCTGTACTTCCCAGTACAGGTGGGATAAGCAGAGCGGGGCAACTTTCCCGGGCTTCTCATATTATGCCTGTATTGAATTTTTTTTTTTTTTTTGTGGTTTTTGGGTCACACCCGGCAGTGCTCAGGGGTTACTCCTGGCTCCATGCTCAGAAATTGCTCCTGGCAGGCACAGGGGACCATATGGGACGCTGGGATTCGAACCGATGACCTCTTGCATGAAAGGCAAACGCTTTACCTCCATGCTATCTCTCCAGCCCCTGTATTGAATTTTGATTTCCTGGTGACCTTTCTCTGTCAAAATGACAGGTTAGCCCCATCCCCACCTTAGGCATTTTTTACAATATTGATACGAAGGAGTATTTAGATTTTATGACTTCTTTTTTACCTTTCTCACCTTCATTAACTACTTCCCAGTGGTCCCAGAGAAGAATAAGCTGATTTGGGGGTCAGGGATTTTGGCCACATCTGACAGAGCTCAAGGGCTATTCGTTTTTTTTTTGTTTTTTTTTTTTTGGGGGGGGGGTCCACACCCAGCAGTGCTCAGAGTTTACTCCTGGCTCCACACTCAGAAATCGTTCCTGGCAGGCACGGGGGACCATATGGGATGCCGGGATTTGAACCAATGACCTTCTGCATGAAAAGCAAATGCCTTACCTCCATGCTATCTCTCCGGCCCTCAAGGGCTATTCTTGGTAGTGCTCAGGGGTCTGTATGTGGTGCTGGACATTTCCAAGCTGGTCACATTCAAGGCCTTAACCCTTTAAATTGACTTTTCATGTTTTCGTGATTGCTTTGGGTTTTGGAGTCATGCCCAACTAACTCCAGACTGCACTCGGGGATCACTCCTGGCAGTGCTTGGGGACCACATGGGGTGCTGGGGACCAACCCAAGCCCCCTAAGTACAAAGCAAGCACCCTGCACACTTTACTATTCTCTCTGGCCCATCCTCTACATTTTTCATTTCCCTTGATGTAAAGAGGGCTAGCCTTCATGTCTTCCATTAGTTTTCATGTTCAAACTTCATAGGCCTTAAATACAGGCCAGGGATGGAGCTGGGTGGTAGATACATGCTTCACATGGAGGAGGCCTGGGTTCCATCCCTGGCACCGGAAAAAAACCACTGCAATGCACGTGCCCACAGGCTAAGAGCCAGTGCATCCCACTAACCCTTCGCCCTGCCTGTAAAGAAATCCTAGCCAGATACTAATCTGCTTCTATGTGTGCTAATAGCCATGTCCCCAGTTGGCTTGTGCCCCAGTTCAGTCACAGACCACTGCACCAGTTTAAATCTCAGTTCCGTCCCTGTGGCTGTCTTCTTGAAGGGGCAGAGGTCGTGACCCCAGGCCCTGCAGGCAGCACCTTACCCTTGGGCCCAAGCAGTTGAGCACACACAGCCCTTGAGCAGAACTTTCTCTGGTGTCTGTGCTGGAAAAAACTGTTTTTGTTGTCTGTTTGGGCCACACTGATCGTTGCTGAGGGCTTAATCCTGTCTTGCTCAGGGGACCTTATGGAATGCTAGAGATCAAACTCTGGTCTGCCGTGTGCAAGGCAAAGTGCCCTCCTCACTGTACCAGCCCTATGGGAAAAGAAAACAGTGTGGCCTGCAGAAGGAGAAACGCGATTAGTTTTCCTGACCTTCCCCTTCTGCCCAACAGCCCCAGGAGCAGTCAGGGGTCTCAAACTCGAGGCCCGTGGGCTGCAAACGGCCCTCCATACAACATTTTGTGGCCCTGCCCTAGAGGAATCTTTTTTTGTTTTGTTTTGTTTTAGTTGTTCGGGTCACACCCCCCAATGTTCAAGGCTTACTACTGACTTTGCACTCAAGGATCACCCCGACTTTGCCTCCTGCGGCCCCCAGGTAAATTGAGTTTGAGACCCCTGGAGATGTCAGAGCTACATCATTTCCTGTTTGGCAGCCTGGTACTCAAATCTGCTTAGCTCCTAACAGCCATTACGAAGTAGACTTTAGTTTGTCATCCGAGGCCTCCCTCAGAATAACCTTATATCATTGATCAAACCTATGTCTGTCCCACATAGTCAGGCTTTCTCATGCTGCCTTGTTCCTGGCCACCATCACTGTGAACAATACGGCTGAGTAATGCCCACAGAGAAAGCTGGCCTTGGAACCAGTGTCATTCCCCATTGCCTCAGGTGGTACTACACGGTGTCCCAGAGGGACTTGGTTCCTCGTCTGTCTCTCTCCTTGAATTTAGAGGAATTTAGATGCTGAGTGAGACCGACATTAACAGTTGTCAGAAGGTCACTTTTGTTCAGCTCACCTTGGAAAGGACCTAGTGTCACTCATGCACTGGGCAAAGCACCGGCAGGTCTCGGTCCTCCCACACAGGTTCTGGCCTCATTCTCTAGGGAACTGCAAGCAAACCTGAGGCGTTACCTTCAGCCAGGAGGAAACTGTCCCAGTGAGGTTTGCATGAAGGTACTCGAGCAATGTGAGTTATTTCTCACCTCTTCCTGTCACTCCTTAGAGATGACTGCCTTGCATACAGACAAGTCCACTTCACTTCCCTGACCACAGGGGCCCTTGTGAGCACAGAGTCAGGACTAAGCCCTGAGTGCCTCCAGCTATGACTCTTCTCCCCAGAAAAATGCCTGAATCTAATCAGAAAACTTCTTTGTTGTCTTTCATTCCCCACTCAACCTAAATGTCTGGAACATGTCCTGGGGTACAGGTACATCTTCAGCCTAGGCAGTCCCCCTCCGGGACTCCTGAGTGTCTCATGGCTGTGCGTGTCACATACCAGCTTTCTGGCAGAGACATTGCTCACATGCTTGATAATGGTGGAGCCGCAGCTTACGAAACTGCTTCTTTATCAGGAGAAGGTCTGGGTTTTACCTGAAAAGCCTGTCAGCATTGTTTCAGGTTTTGTTTGTCTTGTCTGTTTTCTGGGTGCTACACCCAGGGGTGCATAGAGCTAACTTCTGGTTCTGCACTTGGGGATCAGGGGATCATATGAAGGCAAGTGCCCTCCCGCTGTACTCTCCCATCTATTTTAGTTATTTCTGTGTGTTCTTTCCACTCAGCCTTGAACCTTGAACCAGTGCTCAGGAGTCTTCCTTGGTGCTGGTGGGTACAGAGAACACAAGATTCTGGGGATCAATCCCAGGCCTCCTGCATGCAAAGCCTGTGCTCCAGCCTGTTGGGCTCTCCCCCAACCCCATCTCTGACTCCACAGCTCTTCTATGACTTTTTCCTATAAGTAGCTAAATGTAAGACAAATTTAAGTATTGAGAGGACACATGATGGAGTGTGGCACTCAGGGAGCAGTCCCAGAAATGCTTGTTGGGGACTGTGTGTGCAGATCAGACATAGACCCTTTTGTCCACCCCCCTAACCAAGACAAATTAAAAAGGGAAAGTTAAATTGACTCCAAAGGAGGAAACTAACAGGCATGAAATGGGTCCATCTAGGGATGTACTGGAGTGATAGTACAGCAGGTAGGGTGTTTGCCTTGCACACAGCCACCCTAGTTTGGTCTCCAGCACCAATTCCTCACATCCACCAGGAGTGATTCTAAAGCACCACAAAACCCAAGTAAACAGGAGGTACACCTAACCCAGTACTTTTTATTATGTCTATCTTTGGTATTCTTTGGGGTCGGGTGGGGAACGGGATGCATCTAGAGGTGCCTAGAGACCATCCCGAGTGTCAGGAACCAAACCTGGGCCTCCTACAATACATAACACTCTCCTTATTCCCTAGAGCTGTCTCCCCAGCTCTTATCAAGCATCATTGCCCTGCTTTCTTTGGGATGGGGGAGAACACCACACTCAAGGCTTCTACCTCTGTGATCAGTGGTCTGTAATCTGCAGGATTTGGGGTACTGTATGGGGTGCCAAGGATCTAACTCAGCTGGGCTGCATAGTAGGCAAGTGCCTTATTTACTGTATTGTCTCTCCAGACACTTGTCTTATGTTCTGATGATGTATTTCAATCCTTTTTAATGTCCCTCAGCATAGCCATGGCTCCATCTAATGAGGACCCTCGTGGACACAAGATTCCTCCCTCAAAAGTCCCCAAGAGGCTCAGAGTGGGCTCAAGTGCTCCTTGGAATTTGCAGGAGGATTTCTATAAATTTCTGTAAAGGCTGCACGGCCACTTGGTCTCCTCTCACATAGCTAAATCTCTTCTCTTTTCCACAGGGAAACAACTGGAAGGCATCTGGTAAGTCCAGTGGGGCTCCTTCTAGTGTGGGGAAGGGCATGTTTTCACATTCCAGGCTGTGGCTTCCGGCTCGGAATCTAGCTGTCAGAGAGCTTCAAGTTCTAAAGCAGGAGTTCTGCCCCAGGCCTGGGTTGACACCTGTCCCCATGGGGACATTTGTCTGTGTCTCTAGACATTTGAGGGTTTGAGGGATGAAAACTAGGTGCTAAAAACTGCTAAAAACTTCCTGGACTCCGTGTTCAATTTTCCAACCTAAGACTGACACGAAGCCCGAAAGAGAGGCAAATGGTGTCACCCCGACCCAAACTTTTCAGCTCCAGAAGGCTCCACAGCCCACACTCCACTGTGGAGTCTCAGCCTGGCCATACGCCATGATGGCCAAGCTCTCAGCTCCTTTCACAAGGAATCCCCAAGCCAACATCCCTATACAGATCTAAGGCCTGTGGGTAGCCCAGAACCACATTTATTTGGGGGGGTGGGGGCACACCTGGTGGCACTCAGGGGACCATATGGGATGCCAGGGATTGAGCTCGATTCCGTCCCAGGTCAGCCGCATGCAAGTCAAATGCCCTATGCTGTGCTATCTCTCCCGTCTCCAGAACCACCCTTGATCTTGTTGGGCTCCCATATCCTCTGGGATCTCCCTCTATGAGGCTGGGCTAACAGCTCCTGCTTGCTCCTTGGTCTGTCTCTAGGACACCACAGCTTCCTGACACATGTCTCTACCTAGGCCTCTAGATTTAGGGTACAAATCCCCTGGGTGCTACAGAATATCCTAAAATGGACAGGGCAGCTTCCCATAAACTTCCCAGCCCCAAAAGCCTCAGCTGAGAACCTCTCCTCAGATCACCATCTTTCTTGTGCCTTTATCTGCTTTATCCCAAAGCCAGGAACAGCCCAGTATTGGGAAAAAGTGATCTCCGTGCAGCTGAGTGGGCTTGTCCTGAAACCTTGCCCCATTTCCTGCTGACCCTGTCACCTCTGCCTTGCAGGCACACCTCCATAGTTGTGCATAAGGATGAGTTCTTCTATGGTGCCGGTGGTATCTCCAGCTGTTCCCCGGTGAGTGTCATCCGCACACCCCATCCTGCACCCTCCACGTTCCTGGGGTTCCTAACTCCCTGGACTGTGGCTATAACTGGAAAGGTTCACACATGCAGATGTCTGTAGGTCAACCTTAGTGCTCAATTCAAGAAAATCTGTCCCAGGTTCCACAGCAATAGCACAGCAGGAGGCGCTTGCCTTGCACAGAGCCAACTTAGAATCAATCACCAGCATCCCATACAATTCCCTGAGCACTGGCAGGATTGATTCCTAAGTGCAGAGCCAGTAGTAACTCCTGACCATGACCAGGTGTGCCCCCCCCCCCCAAAAAAAAAAAAAAAAAAAACAAGGAAAGAAAGAAAACCCTTCTCAGACAATCACTACAGCCAGTTTCCCTCTTTCTGCTGCCATGATCTGGGCAGGTGGAGTGTTGGTGGACCGTAGTTCTGTGTTGTCACTTTGGCCTTATTTGGGGGAAGGGAGATGCTCCTGAGTCTCCCCAAGGAAGGTTTCTGTAAGCCATGATAGTATAAGGCTCCTCCACCCCCTTCAGCTCAGGTCCAGCTCCCAGATGCCAACCCAATCAAGATTATGGTGAGTGGTAAGGGCGCTGAGAGCTGGAGAGAGTGGCCCCAAGCCAGGACAACTTGGTCTCTGACTTCTTCCAAGAAAGTTTGTGTGAACCAAGTAAGGGTCATCGTAGAGGGTCTGAAGCAAAGTCTAAACAAGGATTTATTTTGTGTCTCATAAATGCAATATCCATTCTTTATTTTGTTTTTGTTTTTGTTTTGGAGCCATATCTAGTGGTGCTCAGGGATTACTCCTGGCTCTGTGCTCAGAAATCACCCGTGGCAAGCTCGTGGGACCATATGGGATGCTGGGAATTGAACCTGGGTCCATTCTGGATCTATGCATATAAGGCAAATGCCCTACCCCTATGGCTGTGCTATCTCTTCAACCCCTGCAAAGTTCATTCTTGATTTCTTTTATCTCACTGTCCCACCTCCTTTATCTCTTTGTCCTCAGACCCACATTCTTAGCTCAGTTTATTTCATCTCTTCCTATTTTTTCAGAGCTTGAACTTGACTCATCTCTTCTTGCTCAGGAGCAAAATTTTCATTTTTACAATGAAAATTCATTCGTGACATCTGCCTGCTGGGGCCCAGAACACACACACACACCCCTCCACACCACCTATATTCTTGGAGTAGCCCCTCGCCTGGTTTGATCTGGCCTGGGGTTGAGTCCCTTCCCCATTACTCTCATCTCAGCCTTGAACACACACCCTAGTCCTGGAGCCTTGTGCTGAGTTTCGCACAGCCTCCACTGCAGGTTTACAAAGCGCAGATATTGTACTTCTGATTTGAGCCAGTGTCAGGCATATTTCCCCTGACCTTAGCTGGGCGGGTACCCCATCCCCTGTCCTGAGAGCATTCTGTGCTTTTCCAGCAAGACCCTTGTCATTACTGGTCATTCCAAAATATTTTATCACCTGACCAGCTAGACATCAGCTCTGTGAGGGCAGGACCCATGAGCCTCTTCCCCATGCTCCTCACAGCATCAAAGCAGGCTCAGTTCTTGCGCATGCTTATTGGGAATGAATCCCAGGCTGCAGAGTGACTCAGATCTCTTGAAAGTCAGAGATAGCCACACCTTTGCAACAGTCACCATCCTAGTCAAGTACCATGATGCCAGGAACCTTGTTCACAGAATTGATGCTTGGGAGCCATTTTGACAGGGAGCTCTGCTCTGGAAAGTTCCCTCTGACTCCCAGCCCATTCCCTGATCTATTCTCCATAAGAACCATGGCTTCCTCCTAGACCCCGCCTTTGCGGTCTGCCACTCTGAGAGTGGGAAAGATTGGAAACCCACAGCTACAAGTTCTGGGGCCGGCGAGGTAGCGCCAGAGGTAAGGTGTCTGCCTTGCAAGCGCTAGCCAAGGAAGGACCTCAGTTCGATCCCCTGGCGTCCCATATGGTTCCCCCAATCCAGGGGCAATTTCTGAGCGCTTAGCCAGGAAGTAACCCCTGAGCATCAAACGGGTGTGACCCGAGAAAAATAAAACAAACGAACAAAAAATTGGGGAGTGCACAGCTACAAGTTCTTTGAGGCCTTTTGGGGACCTTGTCTTCACTCAGGGAACCTCTCACTACCATAGGATTAGCCTATAGGCTGGGCCAGAGCAATTACGAAAGGAGGGTGTTTGCCTTGCATGTGGCCAACCTGGGTTAAATCCCTGGTATCCCATATGGTTCCCCCAAGCCTGCCAGGAGTGGTTTCTAAGCGCAGATTCAGGAGTAAGGCCTGAACACCACCAGGTATGGTCCAGAAACAAAACAAAACAAAAGTTAGCCTACAGATTAGCCCCACGTCATAGGATCTAGTCAGTGTGTCCCCAGAAAAACTGGCCACAGATGTGAAGGCAGAGGGGGCCCACCAGTAGGGAGTCATTTCTAGGTATCCACTGGAGACAGATGGGGGGAGGTTCTCTCTTTGGTTTGTTTGTTTGTTTGTTTTTGGCTGAATGAGTAGTCAGCATTAGGAGGGCTTCAGAGACCAGAAACTTCTGTCTTAGCCGTGTCGTGGGCCTATTGGTCAGTTGCCAGGAAGTTCTGCTCCTAAGAGGCAGAACCATGGTGCTGAGGGGGGTGGGAGCTGGCATCTGGGAAACCACAGAAGCAACAACTAGTGTTAGTTTAATGCCTTTCTCTGGGTTGTCTCTTCCAGGGAGGGACGATGCTTGGGCCCCCAGACCGTGTGGTTGATGTGGGGAGCACTGAAGTCACAGAGGAAATCTTTCTGGAGTACCTGTCCTCCATGAGGGAGTCTGAGTTCCGGTGAGTGGAGACAGGGGTGGTAGTTCATTGTGTCTGTGTCACCCCAAGGAAATGGGCCCTGAAGTACTGGCACAAGTGGGCCCAGCCCCATACACACACCCCAGCACTCACACAAGGTGAGCCCAATTATCATACTTAGTCCTCAGCTCCCCCACAAGGTAGGCCAGATATTATACACAGACCCAGCACACATACAAGGTGAGCCCAATCAGCACTGGCGTAATATGGAGAGAACGTGAGCCTAGGGGCCCATCCCAGGAACCCTCAGAAAGAAGGGCCTAAAGTCAGCTACTGCCGGAGCCAAGCAATAGGACAGTAGGTAGGGTGCTTGCCTTGTACGTGGCTGACTCCATTTCCATCCCTGGCACTCCATCTGGTCCCTCAGCATTGCCAGGAGCAATCTCACTGAGCACAGAGCTGGAAGTAGCCCTGAAACACTGCCCTGTGTGTGGTCTGACAGCTCCCCAAGGTAAATAAAACAAGTGCTGCTGCTCTTCAACTATTCTGCACACACACTCGCAAGCTACTTTGTCCTAAGCCTCAAATCCAGAGTTTGCAGATTTTCTCTTAAAAAAGTCTGGACTGGAGCTGGGCGGTGGCGCTAGAGGTAAGGTGCCTGCCTTGCCTGCGCTAGCCTTGGACAGACCTCGGTTCGATCCCCCAGCGTCCCATATGGTCCCCCAAGCCAGGAGCAACTTCTGAGCACATAGCCAGGAGTAACCCCTGAGCGTCACTGGGTGTGGCCCAAAAACCAAAAAAAAAAGTCTGGACTAAAGAGATAGTGCCGTGGATTGGGTGCTTTTCCTTCCAGCGTCCCATCTAGTCTCCTGAACACTGCTAGGTGTGGCCCCCCAAAAAAAACACAAAAAGGGGCCCAGAGAGATAGCACAGCGGCGTTTGCCTTGCAAGCAGCCGATCCAGGACCAAAGGCAGTTGGTTCGAATCCCGGTGTCCCATATGGTCCCCCATGCCTACCAGGAGCTATTTCTGAGCAGACAGCCAGGAGTAACCCCTGAGCACCGCCGAGTGTGGCCCAAAAACCAAAAGAAAAAAAGAAAAAAAAAACACACAGAAAAGGCATCAAACTCTAGCCCCAGAGCTCTGCTGAGGGGACTAGGAAGACCCCACCCCCACCCCAGAACTATCAGGAGCTGCCTATCTCATTCCCATCTTCCCTTAAAGATCTGGTCTGGTTTAGGCCCAGCAGCAGGGGGATGCAGCCTGGGTCACATGTGGACGCTCCACTGAGCCTCAGTCCCCTTTGGTGCGGGGTGGCTTTGAGAGCAGCTCTGCGATGGCTGGTCCTGAGTTGAGTGGGCTCACCCTGCTGGCACTCACAGCACTGTCCCCACCTTCTCTCCTCAACAGAGGGGAGGCCTACAAACTCCTTGACCACAACTGCAACACCTTCAGCAACGAAGTGGCCCAGTTCCTGACTGGGCGGAAGATCCCTTCCTACATCACCGACCTTCCCTCTGAAATCCTCTCCACGTGAGTGATCCTCTGCCCTGCCAGAATCCCCTGTTGAATCCCAGCCAGGACCTCCCCCTCCTTGGACGTGGACCACTCCCTGGGGTTCGAGCACACCTTCCCAACTTCAGTTCACTGGATGCTGGCTCCGGATTCAGATGGGGTCCCAGTGCCCAGAAATCATGAAGGGCCTGTTCTAGGAGTAGAGCCATAGTATAGGGACACTTGGCGAGTACGCAGACTTGGGTTCGATCTCTGGCATCTCATACGGTCCCCCAAGCACTGGTTAGTAGTGCCCTGAGCAAGGCCGGGTGTAACACTCCCCCCCTCGCCCCCAAAAAAAACAGACGCCCAAGGAAAAACTATTTTCAAACTGATGCGAAGGATAAAAAGGTCGGCAGTGGTGGGGCAGCATGTTCTATAACCGTTGCTGGTCTCCCCACCATTCATGAGTGCATCTCACTGGGACCACTTTCTGCCTGCCTCACCCTGGAGCACAGTCTGCCTGCCAAGAACCTGCTTCTCCTTCCTCCCAACCGCCTCCTTGCCTTGTCAGCCTGCTTGCGGGCAGTGTCCTCGACAGGTTGGTGCACTCACAGCCTCCGCTGTTGAGTGTCTTCAGGCTGCCTCTCCCCTGTTCCACCACCTTGTGATTGCTGGCTGCCTGACTTGGTTTCTCCTGAGCGCAGCTCTTCAGCAGGGACCCCAGTGAGTTTGGCAGGTTGGGCAAGGTGAGCGGTACCCAGGCCCGAGCAGGATAGCCTTGCAGGGAAGCAAGGGCATGCTGGGAGGAAAACCTGTGGGGAAAGAGAGCCCTGTGCCCAGATCACGTCCTGCCCCTGTTCTGGAGGGCACCTCATAGAGGGATCCAGGCCGTGCCCCAGAGCCATCCACAGAGTTAGAAGGTTCATGCTGTTATCAGCTGGATGGCCTTCCTGGACTTGTTTGAATCAGAGTTGATAGTTCTTGGTTTCATCTGGTTATACATAGAACTTGAGGACAATTTTCCACGGTAATATAATCTAAAGAAGAGGTAGCCTTTGCTCAGAGAGCAAACCTTAGAAAGTGGCTTATTGGGGCCGGGTAGGTGGCGCTGGAGGTAAGGTGTCTGCCTTGCAAGCGCTAGCCAAGGAAGGACCGCGGTTCGATCCCCCGGCGTCCCATATGGTCCACCCAAGCCAGGGGCGATTTCTGAGCACATAGCCAGGAGTAACCCCTGAGCGTCAAACGGGTGTGGCCCAAAAACCAAAAAAAAAAGAAAAAGAAAAAAAAAAAAGAAAGTGGCTTATTGGGGCCTGGAGAGATAGTACAGCAGCGTTTGCCTTGCAAGCAGCCGATCCAGGACCAAAGGTGGTTGGTTCGAATCCTGGTGTCCCATAGGGTTCCCCGTGCCTGCCAGGAGCTATTTCTGAGCAGACAGCCAGGAGTAACCCCTGAGCACTGCCGGGTGTGGCCCAAAAACCAAAAAAAAAAAAAAAGAAGAAGAAGAAAAGAAAGTGGCTTATTAGTACAGTAGGTAGGGCACTTGCCTTGCACGCACCCACCCCAGGTTCGATCCCTGGCATTATTTATGGTCCCCTAACTCCTACCTGAGCACAGAACTGGGAGTAAACCCTGAGCACTGCTGGGTATGACCACCCTCCAAACCTCAAACAAAAGAAGTGACTTGATAGATAGTACAGGGAGCTTGTTTTGTGTGCTGCGGACCCTGAGGTATGAGTCTACAGCCCCATATATAGTCTGGCATGATTCCTGAGGAGTACATCCTGAGTACTACTTGCTGTGACCCTAAAACCAAAGCAAAGAAAAAGTGGATAACACCTCTGGAAACACATTGTTGTTTTTTCTGAATAGTCCCTGTACTTGCTAGAGGAATCCAACCTGCAGCCTCACTTGAGCGCTCATCCATGTCATATCCTTTCCCTCCCCAACCCCACTTGAAACTTTATTTTTATTTTCTTAAGCAATGAGAATGATAAAGATACACATATAAGGCCAGTTCACTACATTGAGTTTGCATGCTAAAGACCTGGATTCTATTCCAGACATCATCCGTCCTCCTAAGCACAACAGTCTATACAGTGATGGCTAACCTTTCTGAGCCCAAGTGCCCAAACTGCCGCACAAAACAAAAGAATTTCCTCAAAAGTGCCAGCACATCAATTAAACCTTAATAACAAGATTTTAGTATCTAAAAACCAAGCGGCATGTGCCGCATATCTCAATTGCGGACCTTCCCGCGTGCCAGCTGCAAGGCCTTCGCATGCTATAAGTTCGCCATCGCAGGTCTATGAGTATAGAGCTGTAAGTGGGCCCTGTGCACCACCATGTATGGCCAGAAAACCAAAAACAAATAAAAGATTCAAGTAGAGAGGGTACAGCGAGCTCTATTTCCATGTTAAAAACCACCACTGGTGCCAGAGAAACAGTGCAGAGGTAAAAGCACTGTCTTGCATGTAGCCAATCCAGGTTAGATCCCAGCATCCCATCTGTTCTCCCGAGCCCATCAAGAGTAAATCCTGAGAGCAGAGATAGTTTTAACCCCTGAGCGCTGCTAGATGTGACTCAAAAGCAAACAAACAAAAAAGATACTGCCAGGGCTAAAGAGGTAATGCAAGGGTTAAAGGACTTGGCCATTCCCGGCACCATATGGTCTCCAGCATCTCTGGGTATAAACACAACCAGGATGTGGCTGTCCCCCAAGTAAAGAGCCAGTTAACCTGGATCCAGAGACAGAAGTTTCAGGATGGTGACATATGTGAGGTAAATTGAGGCCTTTGAAATAGTTCCCATTTGGGCCCAGAGAGATAGCACAGCGGCATTTGCCTTGCAAGCAGCCGATCCAGGACCAAAGGTGGTTGGTTCGAATCCCGGTGTCCCATATGGTCCCCCGTGCCTGCCAGGAGCTATTTCTGAGCAGATAGCCAGGAGTAACCCCTGAGCACCGCTGGGTGTGGCCCAAAAAACAAAAAAAGAAAAAAAAGAAAATGGACTTGGGCTAGGCAAGGGCATTAAACAAGGGGATGGATACCCGTCTTGGGGCAGTGACAGAGCTTCCTTAGCCCACCTACCCCTCCTTGGTTCTCTTCACAGGCCCTTCGGACAGGCCCTGCAGCACATGCTGAACAACACCCAGATCCAGATTCCCGGCACCAGCGCCCTAGACCGGCCCAATGGTCAGAAATAACAGGACAGCCCTGACCGCTTGCATCTCCAGGGCTTTTCCTTTTTTAAAGTTTTTGTTTTGTTTGTTTGTTTGTTTTTTGTTTTTGGGCCACACCCAGTGATGCTCAGGGGTTACTCCTGGCTATGCGCTCAGAAATTGCTCCTGGCTTGGTGGGTCAGTCCGGGTCAGCCAGGTGCAAGGCAGACGCCAGCTCGGGAGGCCAGGATTCCCCCCCTCCCAAAGAAAGGGGAGAGCAGGTTGCAGGTGAGCGCACTACCCCCACGACGCCCCACCCTCCAGCTCTGGCAAGCTGCTGCTTCCACAAGCCCCATCAGTGGCGCTTCCCCGGCCATTGCTGTGGCAGGCTCAGAAACATACAGAACACAGAATACGACAAGGAGCAGACAAACACAGAAATTAGACACACACTAGAATGGCGTAGACAAACACAAAAATTATATACACAAGAGTGACGCGCATAATTACCTAAGGCCTTTTCCTTTTCTTCCCTTCTGATCTTACCGAACAGAGTCCACCATTCCAAGAAGTACAAAGAGTGAAGGGGTGTCCCTGAGCATTCTGCCGGGGAGCACTCAAGCATGTCTGCTAGGCTCACACCCAGCCCCAGTTTTGGCCTCTAGATTTTATGCAAAACCGTCCCCAACTACCTGCAGGCTTTCCCTGAGAATTCTTCCACATTAACCTGTGCCCGATCGAACTTTCAGGGGATCACTAATCCCTGCCTTATTCCAGAGTCTGACAGCCTACGAACTTCAGATTGATGCCAGAATTATCAGGACCTGGCCAAGTTCCTTTTCCTGATAAACTTGCTTCTCTAAGTCATTGGGGTCCTTGTTGAGGGAGTTATTGGTGTCCCAGACAAGCCCCCATTGTAAGGGTCCAAGGAAGCCCTCCGCCTCAAGTGAAGACACCAAGGACTGAGGAAAATGCAACAGCAAGCAAGTTTATTAAGCTAGCATGCTAGGTTGACCATGACCGGCAAGCAGTTCACTTAGGAGTCACCCTGAGCAGCCGGTTCCCACACATTATATGGACAAAGGGGGAAATTCAGGGGCCAAGCATGCAAATCAGGTTTTACAGAATTGACCAATGCAGTTAACAATAGTGCACAGGATCCGATCCCAGCCTCTCCAGAGTTTCCTTAACAGCCTATAGAGTTTGTCTAATTTCAAGCCTATACTACGTCAGCAACTTCCTTATTCTTGTTTGGCAAAGCCCCTTATTCTGCTCTCAGATCCTGTCTTAACAGCAAGCAGTATTCTCCCTTATGGTATTGACATGTCCCTGCAAGTCAGGGCAGTCCACTAAACAAGGTCTGTGTGCTTAATGGGGTTGCCTAATGGGGTCTCCTTGCTTAGAGCTCTCTCTAACATTCCCCCCTATTTTTAGATCATACCGAGGAATCTTCCTCAGAGAGACCAGTATACTGTATATCAGTATACAGTATACTGCTGTCTTTATAGTATTAATATGCTCCTTTACATAGGTTACAGCCTTGTTCAGGGCCCAGGGTGGTTGTTAAGGGAGCCTTTTTTCCAAGTTCACTCAACCCCTATTTACTTATTCCTGGGGAACACTAACTGGTTTTTATTTCTGAGTTAACTCTTTCTGCCTTCAGCTAGGAATGGAAAAGTACACTTTACTAGGGTTTGGGCTTGTCTTAGTCTAAAGTTTCTCATGGGCTTAGGAGGAGAATCTTGGTCCTTACACTAGGTTAGCATGTGCAAGGCAAAAGGCACTTGTGCCACCACTCTGGCCCGCTTTTCCTTCTTAGACATATCCTCTCAGGTTTCTGTTTTATAATTTACAGCAGAGCTAACCTTTAGGGGTGGCTCTGAAGCAGAGCAGAGCATTATACTAACTTATTAAGGCTGTCTTGTCTGTGAGTTCACTTCTGACACTGATTCCTGTGCGTCCTCCGCACCCGAGATGGAGAGGGAGTGGCAGAAGCAGAAAGCAAGAGGCGTAATTTTGAGCTCCCCAAACCAAACCCTCTTTCTAGAGAATGCCACATTCTACCCACCGTAGACCCAGTTGGGTCTGACGACATCACTAGAAGCAAAGGAAGGAACATAAGTAATGAGCATTGATTGGACAAAAGGGAGGTGGTACCTGAGGACTCATTTCAAAGTGACCCAACACAAGTGAAATCTTTAGCTGCAACCTCTCAGCTTCTCTCCTTATCCCCAGCAAGCCACAGGGCCAGGACTGGAGCAGCCAGAAGCCTCAGATTGCAGCGGACAGGCTAGAAAGGACAAACATGATGAAGCCATTCCTCCTCCCATCACACCATTGCCAATCCCCCAACTCCAGCGCTGAAGACCCTGCTGAGCACGGGGCCCAACTGAGTCACTGTAGATGATTCAGTCTCGACTCCTGCGCCTGCTCACATCAGTGTGCTGTGTTGAAGTCGGGACCAAGAGAAAGGATTCCTTGCCCCAGAGAAATGCTGATGTTGAAGAAAATTTAGATGGCCAGATATCACAGGTTGTTTCTAAGAGGAAGCATGTTGTGAGTCATCCCAACTCAGGGGCATGGTAGGGCCAGTGATGGCATCTTCCTACTTTTGACAGGAATGTCAAGACAAGAGTACAGTCTAGGGCCAGAGCTAGTGCAAAGCTTAAGCTTTCCCACTGTTACCTACCCATTTAGATCCTCAGCACCACACACAATCCCCAAGCTCTCCCAGGAGTGACCCCTGAGCAGCCCAAACCAAAACAACAGAAAAATTTGGAAGTTTTTTACTCAGGCTTTCATATTCTTCCTTTTAGGTGGGGGAAATGAATAGGGTTCGGATAGGCTCTGAGCTCTGCTGACCCTTCTGACTGCTCCTGTCACCCTCACACCTGAATTTCCTCCTTTCCTGGGACTGGCTATAGACACGGATGTCCATTGATGTCTCTCATCACCTCACCACTGAATTCTGCCTTAGCCTTTGCCTCTGACTCCCCTGACCACCCAAAGTCAAATGATATTTTGGAACTTCTAAGATTGGAGGCCGAGCTGATGAACAGTTGAGTTCCTTGTCAGTGCTGGATGGATGGAACGGGTGAAGACGCTGCAAAAGGGGCCTGGCCCATGGAGCACAGGCCTTGGGCTGGGTTTCTCCAGGACTGGTAGCCCTGGTCTCATTCACTCTGCCTCCCACCTGCAGCCTGTGCAGCTCCTCCATATCTGCAGGTCCAGCTGGTTCCCTTCCTCTCAGCAATTGCCCCAGACCAGGACTGAGGACACTACCACAGAGAGTGGTTGGGAGAGGAGCCTCATCCCCTGCAGCCCTGGGTTGTGTGTGTGGGGGTGGGTGTATCAAAAGCCCCCTTCCCAGAGCCCCAGGACTTGCTGGCCCCGCTTGGACATGCCATGGGCAGACCCCACATACAGAGGCCTGCAGCCTTTGGGGACAGGGTAGGTGGGGAACAGAGTCAGGCCGCAAGAACAAAGCTTGGAGCACAGCGGTGTCAGTTTTCTCTGGTGTTTCTAATGCAATAAACTCATTTCAGCCCACCATTTCTGTACCTGTGTGGGACAAGATGCTTCTGGTTTCAACACGGGCCAGTCTGATCTACCTTGGCTGGGCTGTCAACTTCTTGGCTAGAAGTGTGGGCTGGGTCTGGGAGATGGTACAGCATGGAGGGCATTTATTTGTCTTGCTTGTGGTCAACCAGGGTTTAATCCCTGCCATGCCATATGGCCCCTGGAGACCTCCAGAGTAATCCCTGAGGTCACTGGGCATTACCAAAACAAAAACAAAGTAAGGTCTGGAAGAAAAGTGTCCCCTTTGCTTGTCAAGGTGGGGAAGCTCCTGCCCCTGGGAGTACAGCTGGCTGGAGCCAGGATATGGTCCCAACATCCGGGCCTTCTGCCCAATCTTTGCTGTGCGCCCAGCAGGGCCCACTCCCTCTGACACTTTGTCTCTTGGCTGGGTCTGTGGCCTGGGCAGCTGCCCCTTCCTCATTCCCATGACCACATAGAACATGAGTTGGGAGTCACAGGGCTGCAGCATCTGCAGAGGTCAGCACTCTGTGCAAGCTCACCCTAGTTGACAGGTGTGAAAACAGGAAACGGCGGGGGGGGGGGGGCACACTTTCATCTGGCTTGAGCTGAAGCAAACCCCAGGCCTAAGAGAAACCAAAACCAAAGGAATCATAAGGCGGAATTCAAAAGCTGGAGGCAGCCGTCTTATGAAACACCCACTCAGTCCCTGGAAATGAGCGCAGCTATGAGACAACACGGCCACAGGGTTGGGGGAGGCGGGGTGGGAGAAGGGCTGGATACAGCCCAAGGAAGAGGGAAGGGTCCCTGACAGAAGGAACAGCAGCCCCCGGTGATTCAGTGCAAATGTTCCTGACTCAGAAAGGCGGCGAGGCTGACCCCCAGCCCCATCTCCACTAGGGCTCCACCTCCAGGATACAGTAGTGTGCGAGCCCCACTAACATCAGTTGAACATGGCATGGTAAAAACAAAGGGAAGGGGCACCGAAGACACTGACACTGAGTCCTCAGTGGAACAGACAAGCGGCAGAGCCCCAACTTCCAAGAAGTCTGTTAATGCAGCTTCCTGCTGTTCTCTCTCCCACTCCCCATGCTAGGTCGGGACAGGCACCCCTGCCCTGGGGCACAGAGGAGCAGATCTGGCCTAGGAGGGCAGGAGCTGCAGCTACAGAAGAAAGCTCCAGGCCAAGAGACAGACAGGATAGCCTTGCAGCACATGTTCCCCCCAGCATCCCAGGGAGTGATCAGGGGACCCCCCCCCCATTCTGTAGAGCCCAAGGACCAACTTGTCCTTTAGGCCCTTGCTTTGAATTGCTGTTGGGGCCTTCAAAACAGAAAACATATTTCTGCAAAGTTCCCAGCACCAAGAGGTATTGAAAGGCATCAGCTACCCGTCACGTCACGGAGGGGAGACAGGCAGGCCCAAGCCTGCTTCCTCTCCACAGGCAAGGATCCCCTGAAGGGTATGGCGCGGTCGCACGGCATGAAACCTTCACCGAGGACCTAAGTGCTTTGCCTGGTACCAGAGTGCAGGCATCGGACCTGGTTCGAGCGCTTCAGTGGCACCAGGTGGCGCTGTGGCCTCACTTCCCAGCCCAGCGCCAAAGGCAACTTTTGAGCCCTTCAACTACCTACACCAAGGGTCTCAAACTCAATTTACCTGGGGGCCGCAGGAGGCAAAGCCGGGGTGAGGCAGGGCCGCATAAGGGATTTCGCTTACCTAATATTCGCAACAACAAAAAAAAAAAATCGCACTAAGGGGGCCCGGAGAGATTTTTTGCCTTGCAAGCAGCCGATCCAGAACCAAAGGTGGTTGGTTCGAATCCCGGTGTCCCAGACGGTCCCCCGTGTCTGCCAGGAGCTATTTCTGAGCAGACAGCCAGGAGGAACCCCTGAGCACCGCCGGGTGTAGCCCAAAAACCAAAAAAAAAAAAAAATCGCATTAAACATTTGCATACCCCAAACGGAACTACTCGGGGTATGTGAATGTTTAATGCAATTTTTTTTCTTACTAATGCGATTTTTATTGCGATTATTCGGTAAATGAATAATCGGGAATACTGCGATATTTGAAGGCCGGCCACAGGCCACAAAATGTTGTATGGAGGGCCGCAAATGGCCCACGGGCCTCGAGTCTGAGACCCCCCTGACCTACACTTTTTGAGCCCTTTCTGACCCCATATCCCAGTATCACACCAAAAAACTAATCTTTTCTTCTGGGCCCTACCTGGAGGTACTCAGAGGCCACCAGACCTGCATCTGGCAGTTCCTGTGGCTGGAATTTGGCCTGGTGGACTCACCTCTCACACCTCCTGCTTCCCCCTCCCCAGCTGAGTTACTTGTCCTCACAGTTTTCCAGGCTCTTCTTCAGCTTGTCCAGAGGGGTCTCTCCAGCCTTCATTCACCTCCATTGCAAATTCAAGTCCCCATCCCTGCAGTCAGTGTCTGCCTGGGCCTCAGCTGACCCTGAAGTCCTCCTCACTGAATCACAGAACAGCCGCAGACAGCAATAAAGAACCAATCAACAACAACAACAACAAATCAGCAGGACTGGAGCCATAGCACAGAGAATAGGGCATTTGCCTTGCACCTTGGTCAACCCCGGTTCGGTCCCCAGCATCCCGTATGATCCCCTGAGCCTGCCAGGAGTGATTTCTGGGTATAGAGCCAGGAGTAACCCCAGGTTCAATCCCCAGCACCCCATATGGTCCTCAAGCACCACTAGTAGTGATCCCTGAATGCAGAACCAGGAGTAAGCCCCAGTACTAGCTTTTCCTCTACAAGGCTTCCTGACCCTCCCTCCCTACCTCCCTTCTGAGTTATCTCCCCACTCCATAGGGGACTCCCCAGGGGCAGGGCCCGGTACACAGGCTCCAAGAGTCCTGGCCAGGGTGGAGCCATCAACACTGATGCCCTGCCAACACAGCCTGAAAGCAGCCTTGCTCCAGAGGCTTGGCGAAGGCCTGGCCCTCTCTGGGCTCCATGTTGGCATGAAAAGGGTGAGTTCGGGCAAAGAGACAGTGCAGGGGGAAAGGCACTTGCCTTGCACAAGGCTGACTTGGGTTCTAGTCCCTTAATGAGTTCCACTGCCTAGAGCACCCCAGCCCTGATCAGGCTTGTCCTCTTGGGGTTGGGGTTTGAGTCCCGGTGTCAGAAGACCCCCAGCCCTCTGTCCCATCTCCCTAGGGCATCTGGCCTAACTACCTCTATTCCTACTGACTTAGCTGAGGGAGTCCCCAGAGGCCATGAGCTTTGGCCAACTCACCCAAACCACCAAGAAGACCTTTCCACACACTTGGTTATGATAAGGACTCAGCCCAACACCAAGTTTGCCCCTCCCTTCCCTGAACCAATTGTGTATTGTTAAAGCCAATTCCAATCTCAAGGGGCTGGAACAAAAGCACAGTGGAAGGGCATTTGCCTTGCACGCGGCTGACCTGGGCTGGATCTGGGCTTAATCCCCCATATCCCATATGATCCCCAGACCCTGCCAGAGGGATTTCTGAGTGCAGAGCCAGGAGTAACCCCTGAGCTCCACCGGGTGTGGTCCAACAACCCCCTCAAAAAATAAAAACACAATTCCAACCTCAAGTACCTCTCTCCTTAGCCCCCATCTCTGCCGAACAGTCCAGAGGGACTGGTCCTGGTGGCCTATTTATTAGTATGGAAATGGAGGAGGGGCAAGTGTTACCAGGAGAAATAGTACAGCAGATAGGACATTTGCTTTACACATGCTAAGTCAGGTTTGACCTGAGTTAATGACCTGAGTTAATGACCCCGGCATTTCATATGGTTCCACTACAGCTGCCAGAAATAATGGATTCATAATCACAGAGCCAGGAGTAAGACCTAAGCATGCGACACACACACACACACACACACACACACACAACTAAGAATTGGTAGCCTGGGGCCGGGCAGTGGCGCTGGAGGTAAGGTGCCTGCCTTGCCTGCGCTAGCCTAGGACGGACCGCGGTTCGATCCCCCGGCGTCCCATATGGTCCCCCAAGAAGCCAGGAGCAACTTCTGAGCGCATAGCCAGGAGTAACCCCTGAGCGTCACAGGGTGTGGCCCAAAAAAAACCAAAAAAAAAAAAAAAAAAAAGAATTGGTAGCCTGACCACTCCCTGCTACAATGTCTCTGGGGTCAGAATTGCCACCCTCCGGGGCTGGTGGGATAGCACAGTGGTAGGGCATTAGCCTTGCATGCAGCTGACCCAGGATGGACCTGTTCGATTTCCAGTATCCCATATCCCCAAGTCATTTCTGAGTACATAGCCAGGAGTAACCCCTGAGCATCATCACCAGGTGTGGCCCAAAACAAACAATAAAAGAATTACCACCCTCCGAAGGGAAAAGGGGTCCCCAGACCCCCTTGTTCACTCATCAGTCTGTTGATCAACAGCCAGGACCTGGAAATGGGGGACTTAGGGGAGGGAAGAGGCAAGAGTCCTGACCCTGGGATACAGCCTGCTCATTCAGCTCTGGGAACTGGCAGGTGGGGTGTGGTGGCGCCTGATGGGGACTCACCTCACGGGGTGCTGGGAGGAAGGAAACATCCCAGGTACGCGGTCCAAGGCCACACCAGACATGACCGTCCACTCTCCCCTCGCCACCTGCTGTCTGAACTCTTTTCTTCTGAGCAGAACCCTGACAGGCTGGCCTCTCAGGCGCCCCAACTCCCAGGCCTGCGCTCTGACTCCTTCTGACAGGGCACCTCACTTTTCCTCAAACCAAAATCCTGGCCCTCCTCAGGGCCCCCGGGACCCAGCTGGGCTCCGTTGCCAAGGGTGAGCATCCCTCTTAAAGGGACACACTGGTGGCCACCAGGGTTGCCCGCTGGCTCCCCTGGGGATGGTGTCTTGGCAACTCCAGGTCCCTTTCGGCCTCATCCAGGTACGAGGCTGTAGCAAGACTTGGTCAAGACATACAGAAGTGGGGGAGGAGGCAGATCCCCAGGGTACTGGTTCCTGGTATCAGGGTTCCTAGTACTCAGGAACTTTCCATCCCTGCAAGGTGGGCCCAGCCCCAGGAGACAAGTCAGCCTAGGCCAGAGGGCTTTCCAAATCCAGACATAGAACAGCGCCTGCAGACAAGGTTCTGGGGATCCCTATACCAACACTGAGAAAAGAGGCTGATCAGTCATCCCAACCCCACCCAGAGCCTCTGCCATCTGGGAAGGCAGCCCCACACCCACTGCCTGATATCAAGCTAGATAAGCAGGAAGCCTGGACAAGATTCTGCTCGCATTCGGCCAGAGCAGTAGTACAGTGGGAAGGACGTTTGCCTTACACGCAGCAGACTCGGGTTCAATACCTGCCATCCCATATAGTCCCCCGAGCACTCCCCAAGCCAGGGGTGATTTCTGAGCACAGGCAGACCCTGCGCACCACCGCCTATGACCCAAAAACCAAAAAAAAAAAAAAAAAATAGAGTTCTGCTTCCTCCCACATGGGCTCTTGCCTCACACAGGGATGGGCAGCCCCAGTGAGCACAGTCTAATTTCCTTCCTCAAGTGGGCCTGGCCCTTCACCTGCATGGGGTGGAAGGAACAACTCTGACTCAGAGAAGCTCAGATGTTACTCCTGGCTCTGCACTCAAGGTGGTGTTTTTTTTTTTTTTTATTTTGGGCCACACCCGTTTGACACTCAGGGGTTACTCCTGGCTATGCGTTCAGAAATCGCCCCTGGCTTGGGGGGACCATATGGGACGCAGGGGGATTGAACCGTGGTCTGTCCTACGCTAGCACTTGCAAGGCAGACACCTTACCTCTAGCGCCACCTTCCCGGCCCTCAAGGTGGTGTTTAAGGGACCATGTGGGATGCTGGGAATCAAACTCAGGTTGGGTGTGGGCAAGATAAGCTCCACCTTCTGTGTTATTGCTCTAGCCTCTCCATTTTTTTGTTTGTTTTTTTTTTGTTGTTGTTTTTGTTTTGGGGTCATACCAGCAGCACTCAAGGGTTACTCCTGACTCTGTTCTCAGAAATCACTCCTGGAGGGCTTATGGGATGCCAGGGATTGAACCCAGGTCACCACGTGAAAGGCAAATAAATGCCCTATCTGCTTTGGCCCCTCCCTCAATTTTTTTGGTAATAAGTAGTTTTCCACCAGCACCTAAAGTTAAAAATATGTTAACTCATTAACTTTCCACCAAATGGAAAAATTGCAAAAACTCATTAACTTTCCACAGAGTTAAACATACATAAACTCAGAGGCTCAAAGATCAGCAAAAACGAGGCTGTGATAACCACTAAGATTGGGTGGCTGGTGAGCAGGCTGGGTATCCCACGTACAGAAACAGGGGTGTAATTATTGCTTTCAAATCTGATTTTTTTTTGTTTGTTTGTTTATTGGGATTTTGATTTTTTTGTTTTTGTTTTTGTTTCTTTTTTTTTGGGGGGGTCACATCCCGCACAGCACTCAGGGATTCCTCCTGGCTCCACGCTCAGCAATCACTCCTGGCAGGCACAGGGGACCATATGGAATGCCGGGATTTGAACCACCATCCTCCTGCATGCAAGGCAAACACCTTACCTCCATGCTATCTCTCCAGCCCCTCAAATCTGATTTTAAACCATATTTCCTCATGCTCAGGCTTTAATGCCACACACTATATCTTTGGTTTGTGTTGCAGTGCTCTCAGGCACACTCCAGATTATAGAAAAGGGTTCCTAACCCTAACCCAAGGCCTGATCCATTTCCCCATTGCTTCCACATCTGGTGTGAAGATAGTCTTCCTCATTCTTAGGCTTTGAGGCTGCATGTCCTTTGTTTTGGTGTTTGATCACAACCTTTTGTGGAACAGGGGTTTGAACCATTGCAGCCACAGCCATATACAAGATAAACGCCTTAAGCTTTCTATTAACTTTCCAGTCCCTTCATTGCATTTTTATTGCATTTTGGGCTGGGTTCCACACCCAGCAGGGCTTACTGCTCAGGGCTTACTCCTGGTTCTGCAGTCCTAGAGATCACGCCTAGCCTAGAAGGGCTGGGGAGGGTGTGTGTGTTTATATGTGGTACCGGAGATCAACCCCGGTTAGCAGCGTGTAAGGCAAGCACCCTACCTCCAGCCCCAATGACTGCATTTTTATTTTTGTTGATTTATATTTGGGCCACACTTGGCAGTGTTCAGGATTTACTCCTGGTTTTGTACTCAGAGATCACTCCTGGTGGGGCTCGGAGACCATATGGAGTGCTCAAGAATGAACCTGAGTCAATCATGTACTATCTCTTAGCCAGCCCCCACCCATGCTTGCATTCTATTTAACTAAAACAAGTTCGTCTAATCGTTTTGTTTCGTTTTTTGGGCCACACCCGGCAAAGCTCAGTAAATCCTGGCTCTGCACTCAGGAATTACTCGTACCAGTGCTTGGGGATATGATATGGGATGTGGAGGACTAAACCCAGTCATCTGTATGCAGGGCAAATGCCCTTCCCACAGTACTCTCTCCAATACTGGTTCTCCAATTTTTTGCTGGAATTTTTAACTACATCTGTATCAGCACCTGAGTTGTAGTTTCCAGGTCATTTGACTTGGCAGGTCTCTGAGGAACCAACCATATGTGGTGTCTGAGATCAGGTCAGCCTCATCATACAAAGCAAGCACCCTACCTGCACTATTCTCACTCAGGTCTGTCTTTCTTCCTTCCTTCCATCTTACCTTCCTTCTTTTCTCCCCTCCTTCCTTCCTTTCTTTTTTCTTTTTCTTTCTTTTCTTTCTTTTTCTTTCTCTCTTTCCTTTCCTTCTTTTTCTTTCTTTCTTTCTCTCTTCTTTCCTTTCCTTCTTTCTTTCTTTTCTTTTCTTTCTTTCTTTCATTTTTCTTTTCTTTCTTTCCTTCTTTTTCTTTCTTTCTCTCTTCTTTTTTTTTCCTTCCTTCTTTCTTTCTTTCTTTTCTTTCTTTCATTTTTTCTTTTCTTTCTTTCCTTTCCTTCTTTTTCTTTATCTTTCTCTCTTTCCTTCTTTCTTTCTTTCTTTCTTTCTTTCTTTCTTTCTTTCTTTCTTTCTTCTTTCTTTCTTCTTTCTTTCTTTTTCTCTTTCTTTTCTTCCTCTTTCCTTTCCTTCTTTCTTTTTCTTTTTTTCTCTCTTTCTCTCTTCTTTCCTTTCCTTCTTTCTTTTTTTCTTTCTTTCGTGTTTTGGGGCCACACCTGGAGGTATCCAGAGGATACTCCCAGCTCAGACGTACAGTGCTCAGAATCATATTGGTGCTGGAGCTCAAACCAGGGGGTCCCTACAAGCAAAACAGCAGAGTCTAGTCCTTTGGATTTTTTCCCCTGGGCCCCAAGAAAGAGTCCCCAAAGAAGAAAGACTGTGTCACGAGACAGAAGGACACGAGAAAAGAAGGAAGGGTAGGAAAGGAAAGGTCATCTGGCCAATCTCAGACGCAGAGCAAAGGTCATGAGAAGGTCCTTGAAGTCTGTAGGGCAAAGGCAAGAGGGTGAGTCAGAGTGATGGCAGGCAGGCAGGTGGGGAGAGCCGGGACTGCACTGAGGGGCCGGAGGCTCCTCCCTGGTCCAGCCCTGCATCTGACACCTGTCATCCACACTCGCCCCGCCCACTTGCCCTCTGACCCCACCCTCCAGTCGGGCTTCCCGCCCCTGGAACGCCCAACGCCGGTAAACAGGTTGGAAGAAACCGACCCGCGCGGAAGCCACCCAGGCCACGCCCATAGCCACGCCTCTTCTCCTCTTGGTCCAATCAACATCACCCATTGGAGTTTTCCCCGCCCTTATCCGGCGCGCATCTTTCCGGGTCCACACCCTCGCCACGCCCCTTCTCCGTCGTCTCACCCCATAGGCCGAGCCCGAAACCACGCCCGCCCACCAGCGCTGGGCGTGGCTATAACAGGCCACGCCCCCGAGTCGCGGCCCCCTTCCCGCGCCGCGCGCTGCAGCCATGGCGGTGACCGCGGAGGGCGCCCGCAGGAAGGAACGCGTCCTCTGCCTGTTTGACGTGGACGGGACCCTCACGCCCGCCCGCCAGGTAGGTAGGCCGGCCGGGCCTGGCACGCGGCCACCGGTGGGGACCTGCGATCGTGGGCGCGGGGGCGTCGGCCGGGATGCAGCGTATGGTCCCCAAGCAAGCGCCCTTGCAGCTTGGGGTGGGTTGGGGGATGATGTCCTGGGGGGACCCTGAACCCCATGCAGAGGTTCTGCAGAGGAGAAAGGCTGCGAGGGGGGCCCCGGGCTGGCATCGCACCCAACCAGGCCGGGGGCACCTACCGGCAGCTCAGAGCTGGCTTTGCAGAGCACCCCAAAGGTTCCAGACTGGGCCCTTCCAAGCCTCAGATTTCATCTGTCATAGGAAGCCGAGGTGTGGGGCATCTCCCAGCCTGGTCCAGGGGTTCGCTTTGGGGCCCTACTCTCTCACCCTGAGTCCTGCTGCTGATGGAGGGTTGTGCCCCAGCACAGGGATCCTGGTTGCTGTAGGGATGGATGGGAAAGGCCTGAGATTGCTGGGTTCCGGGGGTCCCCTCTTAAGGTGGTGAATGAATGGGTGAGAGTCATTCTAAACAAACAAATTAAATTAAAAATAAAAAGTGGTCCCCGATTGTTCCTTAGCTTGCCTGCGACTCGCTTTGGCAAGCAGCCTGGCACAGGCATCGATGTGCGGAGGAAGGCCTGCCTGTCTTCTCTGTAAGCCTTCCTGAAGCTGTGCTTCCAGGCCCAGCTAATCGTCTTGCAGGGTTAGGAACACAACCCAGGGCCTGGGAATCAGAGAGCTCCAGACTCAAGTGCAAATTGTCTACTCAGGAGCTGGTCCAAAGGGTTCTCCAGCACCTCTAGGTGTGACCCAGAAACTAAGGGAAAAAAATAAACCATTCCCCCCTCCCCAGAAAAGCTCCTTAGTCATTGGGGTAAGAGAAGGGGAGAGTCCCGCATGGGACATTTTCATAGATCGCCCAGAGCACCCTCCCAAGTGGCCAGATCGTTCCCCCAGCTTTGCTATCTGGATGTTTGACATCAAATGATGTGTAGTTTGTTTGTTTGTTTGTTTGTTTTTTGGATTTTGGGCCACACCCTGTAACGCTCAGGGGTTACTCCTGGCTATGCGCTCAGAAGTCGCTCCTGGCTTGGGGGACCATATGGGACACCGGGGGATCGAACTGCGGTCCATCCTAGGCTAGCGCTGGCAAGGCAGACACCTTATCTCTAGTGCCACCGCCCCAGCCCCCAAATGTGTAGATTTTATATTTCCTTCGTAAACTACTTTCTTGGTTGCCAGCTAATTTCTTGTTGGTGTTCAAGCCCTTCGGACACACGGAGCCTCACTTAAACCTAACTGGGGGCCAGAGTGATGGCACAGCAGTAGGGTGTTTGCCTTGCACACAGTCAACCCGGGACAGACCTGGGTTCGGACAGACCTGGGTTCGATTTCCATATGGTCCCTGGAGCCTGCCAGGAGCAATTTTTGAGTGCAGAACCAGGAATAACCTCTGAGCACTGCCGGGTATGACCCAAAAACTAACTAAATAAAATAACCACTTGGCCCCCTCCAAGTGGTTGCTGTTGTCAATCCATTTGATAGAAGAGACAATGGAGGTAAACAAAAGATAAAACCTGGGCTGGAGAGTTCAATGGGCTGAGCACAGGCTTTGCAGGCAGGTGGTCTGGGATCAATCCCTTGAGCACTTCCAGGAGTGACCCCATGAGCACAGAACTGAGTGTGACCCTAAAACAACCAGGCTAGAGCAATAGTTCAGGGTGCTTACCCTGCATGAAGCCGACCTGGGTTCAATCCCCCACACCCCATAGAGTTCCCCATCCCCAGCAGAAGCGATCCCTGGTCTCAGAGCCAGGAATAATCTCTAAGTACTGCGTATGCAAAAAAAGAAGAAGAAGAAGAAGAAGAAGAAGAAGAAGAAGAAGAAGAAGAAGAAGAAGAAGAAGAAGAAGAAGAAGAAGAAGAAGAAGAAGAAGAAGAAGAAGAAGAAGAAGAAGAAGAAGAAGAAGAAGAAGAAGAAGAAGAAGAAGAAGAAGAAGAAGAAGAAGAAGAAGAAGAAGAAGAAGAAGAAGAAGAAGAAGAAGAAGAAGAAGAAGAAGACTTAATCCTTGCTCAGGGTCATCCTGCTATGGGTGGTTGGTTGGTTTTTAGGCCATACTCGGTGGTGCACAGGGTGCAGAGGGGTTACTTCTGTCTCTGCACTCAGAATCAATGCTGGGTACCAGAATCAATTCTGGTAGTGCTCAGGGGAATATATATGGGATTATATAGGGATTAAATTCAGGTCAGCCCCTTCCAAGGCAAAATGCCCTCCCTGCTGTCTGATCAATCCAGACCCTCATCCTGCTTTTGAGATGTTTGAACTCCAACTTAAGCCCCACCCAGATGCATCTGACCTCGAGTCCTGGGTTGTCCTTCTGGGAACAGAACACTGAGTGAGGCCTTAGCCTCATCTCAGCCTCGACGACAGGCACAATCCTGCGCTCCTTTCCCTGCCCTCCCTACAGAAAATCGACCCCGAAGTGGCCGCCTTCCTGCAGAAGCTGCGAGGCCGTGTACAGATCGGAGTGGTAGGCGGCTCCGACTACTCTAAAATCGCGGAGCAGCTGGGCGAGGGGGATGAAGGTAAGGGGTGGGCGGGTGGGCACCCACTGGCCTGCTTGGACAACCCAGGAACAATGGCCCTGAACCAGTGGGGATGCAGGGTATAGGAGAGGAGATTTTGAAGATCCTTGGGCCAACCCACTTTCAAAGAGGCCCTGTCCTGTTTCGGAGGAGACACAGAAGTTCAAGAAAACAGCCAGATGTTCTTCTCTCCTGGTTGAACAAATGAGGTGCTGGGCCGCACGCCAGGTGCCAGGCCAGGAGCAGGCAGGGTGCCAGCCTAAGTTGTTTACAACTCACTTCCCCTGGACCAGAAAGGCGGGTACCTTGGCATGTTCACACAGTAGCATGGAAATGAGGGTTCTGGAGTCACTTAGTGACCCCGAGTTCTGTTCCATCAAGGTCAAGGCCTCTTGGTCTCTGAAGCAGAAACTTTGCATCTATCTCTACCTTTCCGGCCCTTGGACCCTGTTCTGCCTTCATGGCCCCTGGCCTTCTGGCACAGCTGAAAACTTTTGGGCAAGGGTCCCCCCGACCCCCCAATCACCAAGGAAGCTTGGAGTTGCTGGCAGGATCCCCAGGGAGCCAGGTGGAGCGTGGCTTTACCCCAGCCCAGTGCTGCGACTGGCCTATTTGGGGGAAAGGGGGCCTGAAAGCTGGGAAAGAAAGTTTCTACAGGGACCACCCTCGGGCTCTGAGCAACAGACCCAGAAGCCAGCTTTGGGGAGCTGTTTCTCACTCTTTCTCCCCCTCTTCATGGCCCCGAAGTCATCGAGAAGTTTGATTATGTGTTTGCGGAGAACGGGACGGTGCAGTACAAGCATGGACGGCTGCTGTCCAAGCAGGTCAGCACCCCAGAGCCTCTGTGCAGGGGGCAGGCGGGCGGACGGTGTGTGTGTGTGCCTGTGGTCACCTCACTCTGCCCGCCTGCTCAACCAGACCATCCAGAACCACCTGGGGGAGGATTTGCTACAGGACTTGATCAACTTCTGTCTCCACTACATGGCCCTGCTCAGACTGCCCAAGAAACGGTGAGACCGGGGCCTGGAGCAATAGCACAGTGGGGAGGGCTTTTGCCTTGCATGCAGCCGACCTGGGTTTGATCCTGGCATCCCAGAGGGTCCCCCGAGGCTGCCAGGAGTAGTTTATGGGCTCAGAGCTGGGAGTAACCCCTGAGCACAGCTGGGTGTTTCAAAGAAAGAAAGAAGGAAGGAGAGAGGGAGGGAGGGAGGAAGAAAGGAAGGAAGGAAGGAAGGAAGGAAGGAAGGAAGGAAGGAAGGAAGGAAGGAAGGAAGGAAGGAAGGAAGGAAGGAAGGAAGGAAGGAAGGAAGGGGCCTCAGTGATAGCACAGTGGTAAGGCGTTTGCCTTGCATGTGGCCAATACTAGACAGACCCCGATTCGAATCCCAGCATCCTATCTGGTCCCCTGAGCCTGCCAGGAGTGACTTTTGAGTGCAGAGCTGGGAGTAACCCCTGAGCACTGCTGGGTGTAACCCAAAAAACAACAACAACAAAAAAAAAAGATAGAAAGAAATGGTGGGACCCAATGTGTCCATAGCACCACCACCCCCCTCCATCCAGGTATGTGGGATGCAAGGGATGCCTCATCCAAGTCCAGTCCAGGAAACTGTGGGCGACTTGTGGGCTCGGCTCACACTCAGGGCTGCTTCTCGGGCTCCCCGCAGAGGGACCTTCATTGAGTTCCGGAATGGCATGTTGAACATCTCGCCCATCGGCCGGAGCTGCACCCTGGAGGAGCGCATCGAGTTCTCGGAACTGGACAAGGTGCTCAGGAGCCCCACAGCACTTCCAGCCTTCCCTTCCTTTGGGGCATGGGCACACCAGGGCCCCTCACTCTCTCCTTTGCTGTCAGCCTTGAGCAGGTCCCCACCCCCAGGCTTTCTTCCAGGATCATCCTCATCAGCTGCCATGGGGCGCAGCTCTCAGGTCACCAGGGGCCTCAAACCTGGCCCAGGGAAGAATGTGGGTGACTGAATGACAGACAGGCAGGGCCTCATGTTTGAGAAATGGGTGGGCCCTTGTTGAGATGGGAGGAAATGGGGGCTTGTTACAAAGTGCTTAGTGGGTACCTGTCAGAGAGGGAAGAGCAGAATTTGGGGCTTTCTTCACTACCCTCAGATGTTTCTGGGGGAGGGGTGCTGGTCCCCAGATTTGGGGCAGCCAGTGCCCCCCCCCAGCCACATACACACACACCCCAGAAGGCTCTCACAGGCCTGTGAAGATGGATGATGCCAAAAAGGCCACCCACCACAGACTGAGAGGACCGCAGCTCCCCCTGCCTGCCCACATAGGGGTGCTTGACCAGGCCTCTCTGCCCCCTCAGATGGAAAGGGGGGTGCCTACACCCCGACTCCAGGGCGAGGAATGCTGACTCACATTGACTCAGCCTCTTCTGTTTTTGTATACCTGTGCGCACGGGCTTAAGCCCCAGATCTGGGGGTGACCCATTTAGGCAAAGGTTCTGCCCCAGATGACGGGCTGACCCAGACATGGAGCAGCTCCTGAGCTGACCATCGCCTTGCGGAGGGGCTCTCGTTCCCTCTGTATCTCCGAGAGGTAACATACTTCGGGATTTTATCTTCTGGTTTCCTTTTGGGTTTTTGGGTCATCCCTGGTGCAGAGGACTGTGCAGGGTGTAGACAATTCAATCTAGGATCCACCACAAGCCAGCCCTGTGCCGAGACCTCATCCCTGAGCCCAGAGAAGTCAGGCGGTCAGGCTAGGGTCACACAGCACGGGCAGTGTCACAGGCTTGCCTGGAGCTGCTGCTTCTTCCTAGGCCCCTTCTGGCTCCAGACCTGCTGTCCCCCTATCCCTGGTTACTCCCTCAGGCCATCTATTCCTGTCAGCCTTCCTCCTCAGGCCTTTGCCCCCTCAGAATGTTCTTCTGCATCCCTGTTGGCCAGGGGAGACCACACCCTGTGGTGCTCAGGGGTTAATCCTGGCTCTGTGCTCAGAAATTCGCCTGGCAGGCTCAAGGGACCACATGGGATGCCGGGAATCAAACCCCGAGTCTGCCCCAGGTTGGCCTCGAGCAAGGCAAACTCCCTACTGCTATGCTATTTGGCCTTTTGGGGGGGATGGGGGTCACCCGGCAGCACTCAGGGGTTCCTCCTGGCTCTACACTCAGAAATCGCTCCTGGCAGGTATGGGGGACCATTTGGGATGCCGGGATTCGAACCACTGTCCTGCATGCAAGACAAATGCCCCACCTCCATGGCTATCTACTCTGGCCCCTGCCTTTTTTTTCTTCAGGTTTTTGGGCCACACCCAGTGACACTCAAGGGTTACTCCTGGATATGGCTTGGGGGACCATATGGGACTCTGGGGATTGAACTATATCCGTCGCTGGGCAGCCTTGTGCAAGCAATCGCCCTAAACCACTGTGCTATTGCTCCAGCCCCCTCTCTTTTTGTTTTTGTTTTTGTTTTGGGGTTACATTCAACAGTGTTCGGTGATCACTTCTGGTTGTGCTTGGGAACCTGGGATGCTGGGATCAAACCCAGACCAGTTTGCGTGCCAGGGCAAACACTCTATTCACTGTACTCCAGCCGTTGTGTGTAGTGTGTGTGTGTGTGTGTGTGTGTGTGTGTGTGTTGTGTGTGTGTGTGTGTGTGTGTGTGTGTGTGTGTGTGTGTGTGAAGGGTTTTTTTTGGGCCACACCTAGTAGGTCATGGGGGGGTGATTCTCAGCTCAGTGCTGGAGAGGACCAGGTGCTGCCAGGGATCAAACCCCATAGGCCGAGTGTGTCTCCAGCCCTGACCTAGTTCCCCTGTGAGGAGCCATGATGCCTGCCTGGGGCTGGGGGGTCCCGCTGGGGACCTGGCGCCCTCAGTTCTCATCTGTCTGCAGAAGGAGAAGATCCGGGAGAAGTTTGTGGATGCTCTGAAAACTGAGTTTGCTGGCAAAGGGCTGAGGTTCTCCCGAGGTGCGTACGCCCTGCTTCCCTGGCACAGCAGCCCCCAGAACCGCAGCCTTAGACCAACCCCACCCTTGGGATCCCCAAATCAGAGATCCCCCTCCCTTCCCCAGGTCTAGTAGCAGCTGTGGTCAGAAAGTTCTGAAACTGACCCACCAGCCCTCAGGCCTCTGCTCAGTCCCTGAAGGACAACCCCCATAGTCACCACTTGCTGGCTGGGGTGAAACCCCCAACCCTGCTAACTTACTCCCTTGTAATATTGGGGCCATGTGACCGAAGAGGAGCCCCTAGCGCCCAACGGACAGGCCTGGCCCAGCTCCATTCCAGCAGCCATGTCGTTCCTTGCAGGAGGCATGATAAGCTTCGACGTCTTCCCCGAGGGCTGGGACAAGCGCTACTGCCTGGACAGCCTGGACCAGGACTGCTTCGACACCATCCACTTCTTCGGGAATGAAACCAGCCCTGTGAGTGGCCCCGGGGTGTAGGGGCAGGCACAGAACAGACCTGGCCAGTCAGCCCGAGAGTAGTTTGGAGAGCAGGGCCCAGGGCCCACTAGACTCAGCCCCACCTGTGGAGTGGGTGTGAGGAAGACACCCCCTTATTGGCCCCCCTCTCTACTTCTGTGCAGGGCAGGAACGACTTTGAGATCTACGCAGACCGCCCGGACGGTGGGCCACAGCGTGGTCTCCCCACAGGACAACGGTACAGCGCTGCCGGGAGATCTTCTTCCCGGAGACGGCCCACGAGGCGTGACCTGCCACCCTCCAGATTCAGACTTCCGAGGAGCCCCTCAAAGAGCCCTGGCCCAGTGGGGGGCTGTGCAGCAGCTCTGCCTCCTCAGGCCCCCAGACCCAGTGACCCTCCCCCAGGGCCTGGGGAGCACAGCCAGAGTGTTTGGGTCCCGCCCCCCCCCCCTGCCAGGTTCTGCCCATCCCAGAGCCAGCCATGCTTGCCACACAAACACTGGATCCAGCAGCGCCCGTCTACACCTGGAGGAGGTGTGTGCCAGTGTGGGCACCCCGGAGGGCTGCTGGGAGGTGCATTCTCTTAGTTCACCCCACATTAAAATCCAGGAAAGCGTGATATGGTGGCATTTGTCTGTTGGGTCGCAGTGTGAGAACTGCCCTTGCGATGGGCTGGGTCACGGGACGGGGTTGGCGTCGTGCCCCTTGGGGGCCGGTTCATTGTGGGGGTCCCAGACAGACAGAGCACTCAGGACCCAGCTGAGTCACAGTTGAGGGTTTATTGCCAGTGTCGGGATGTGGGGAGTGGGGAAGGGGGGGGGTTAGGGGTCAGGGAGGGTATCTGGGGCCTGGAGCAGAGTCCATGGCTGCCCCCAACCCAGGCCTCAGGTGCTGAATACTCAACTATAACATCCCCCTCCTGACTTCGCCTATGAAAAAGGGGGTCTCTATAGAAGAGGGAGACCTGAGGGTCCCCCTCGATCCTACCTACAGGTCCAGGCTGTGGAGAAGCCCAGTCTGGGGTGCTGGCCAGTATGTTCTGGCCTCCCAGGGCTCTGTGAGGGCCCCAGCTTTGCTTCTGCTGGCTTGGGGGGTGATTCTCTGGTGAGTCATTGAATCTCATCCTGGTTGTCCAAACCCCAGCTCAGGAGTTCCTGAGGATCACTAATCCTGGCCAGGACCCCCTTTAATCCCTGTTTCTTTTCCCTGATAGATTGCTATGCTCCCAGGAAGGGGCTGGGGTGTAATAGAGGGCCCCTCCAGCCCCACTCCTCCAGGTAGTCAAACCCTCCCCCCAAGCAGGACACAGAGGATACTATGTCCACATAGACATATGCAAACATAGCTCTGCAGATGGGGTACAGGGGGTCAGTAAGATGGCAGCTGCCAGCCTAGGGCCATGCTGGGTCCCTGTGCTCCGGCCCTAAGGAGGGGATGTGTGTCCATCTGCTCGCCTGGCCATAGGCTCGAGACAGCACAATCAGAGAGGGACATGGGGGGCCAGGTGAAGGATGTGGTGGTGCTCCCAATGGCGGGCACTATGCCTGGTCTCCCTAGGAGATGGGCACAGCTATGGCCTAGTGGGGGGGCTCCAGGTTGCATGAGGGAAGCAGGGAGGGAAGACCACGAGCCCCCCAGGGCACGCTCCGGGCCTACTATGGGCAGGGGGGCAAGGGGGCGGGTCTCATCAACAGTGTGGTTCCCAGGGGCGCAGTGGCAGGGGAACCAAGCTTGAGAGGCAGGCAGGACCCCACAGGTGTCCCCCCCCAAACCCCTAGCACAAGGCGTGACGTACGTGGACAGAGTGGCAAAGTGGGGGCTGGGGACAACAGCACAGACAGGGGACGGGTCTGAGGGTGGCCTCGACCCCAGCTCACACAACCGTCCACAGGTCACAGGGTGGAGGGAGGCATAGGGGCATGAATGGACAGAGACAGACAGACGCACACCGGGGCCACTAAGGGCAGCCAGCAGGGTGGGATACAAATGCACACCTGCCTGCCCAGGTGCTGCTCACCGGGGAGGGTCCCAGGACCCCCAAACCTAGGACCCCACCACCTGTGCCTCCGACAGGTCTCATGGGGTGTGTGCGGGGGCCAGCTGGGTCAACACCACCTCCACCGCCTGGAACTTCTGGTTCTTGGGCGGGATCGGGCATCTTCTGTATGTCACCTCGTCGCCCTCCACCCGGCACGTACTCTCCCTCGATGCTGGGGGCAAAACAAGAGTCGGAAAAGGCACGGACCCCTCTCCTTAGGTACCCCTAGATTATTCCGATTTGGGGATGCAAAGCGGGGCAGAGGCCCTGGAGTGGGCTACAGGGCACTTTCCTTGGATGCAGCCGGGGACCACCAGACAGCCCTCTCTGAACAGTGCTAGGACCCAACTCCAACTCCAACCCAGGAGTGGCCCAGCCCCTCTGCCCCCCAGGAGGAGCTGAGGTTTCTGGGGTGCCGGCTCGGAGGGGACTCACTCGGACACGTGCACGAAGATGTCCTCGGAGCCATTCTCGGGCGTGATGAAGCCGTGGCCCTGGGAGCGTGAGAACTGCTTACACACGCCCTTGAACACTGGCCCTGCCGAGGCACGGGCCGTCCTGGGGAGACGCACGGGTTGGCGCCGGCCTGGGCACCCCCTTCCCACACCCTCACAACCCTGCCTCCCCAGGCCAGAAATCATGCGTGTCCCCGGCTCTCCCTCGAGTGAATGAATGAGGGAGTGAAGAAATGAAGCAGTGAGTGAATGAGCAAGTGATTGTGTGAATGACTGAGAGAGTAGATGGGTGAGTGAGTGCTGTCACTGTCCCCCAGCCAGGTGAGGCCCCGGATCTGGAGGTGGCAGGGTGACCTGATACTCACGCTGAGTACGTCCTGGTCCTCTTGGTGGGCAGAGGGCTGGGCAAGTCCCGGGCTGAGGCACCGCTGCGTTCCCAGATCCTGCTGCCCTCGCGGTGGAAGGGGAAGGTGGGCCAGACGGGGGACTTGGGGGAGTGGAGTGGGGGCACGACCGGGGGTGAGGTGGACTCTGAGGTCATGGTGGGGCTGGCGGGAGAGCCTGAAAGGCTCTGGGCTCCAGGGGCCGGCGGGGGGCTTGGGGATCCTTGCGGGCAGGGCCCGGCCTGGCCCTGCACGGCAGCTGCTCCAGCCACAGGCTCCGTCTGGAAGGAAAGCGAGAGACCTGAGTTGGGGCGCTGACCAGAGGCCTTCTGGGCTCCCGCCGTCCTCCAGTGGCTCCACAGTCAGTCCTGGCTTGGTCCACACCACTGTTAGCAGCTTGATTATTTTCCATTTCTGTGGCTGGAGCAAGCTTGGTTCATGCCCACACCCACTGGTTCCTGTCTGATCAAGGGCACTTTGTGGTGTCGGGGACCTAACTGGGGGTGAGCTACATGAAAGCAAATAGGCAAGCCCCTCACCCTCTATTATCACGCCAGAGGTCCCTCTTAACTGTTTCCCTTTTTTTTTCTTTTTTTATGGTTTTGGGCCATACCGGTGATGATCAGGGGTTACTTCTGGCTATGTGCTCAAAAATCACTCCCAGCTTGGTGGGACCATATGGGACACTGGGGGGATCGAATTGTTTGTTCCTTTTGGGTCAGCGCACGTGCAAGGTAAACGCCCTACCACTGTGCCATCACACTGGGCCCCCCTGCAGGATTTCTGAGCACAGCCAGGAGTAACTTCTAAGGGCTGCCGGGTGTGACCCAAAAACCAAATAAAATAAGATCCATAAAACAGAGGCCAGAGTGATAGTACAGCAGGGAGGGACTTGCACATAGTCAAACCCCCCAACCCCCACCCCAGTTCGATCCCAGCACTCCATATGGTCCCCGAGCCTGCTAGGAGTGATCCTGGAGCATAGAACCAGGAGTAAACCCTGAGTTGCTGTGCTGGTGTGGCCCCAAAAGCCAAAAACAAACAACCAAGCAGATAAATAAGTGTAAATAAATAAGATCCTGAGACTGTAGAGATAGTACGGAGGTAGTGCATTTGCCTTGCATGCAGAAGGACCGTGGTTCAAATCCCAGCATCTCATATGGTCCCCTGAGCCTGCCAGGAGCAATTTCTGAGCATAGAGCCAGGAGGAACCCCTGAGCAGTGCTGGGTGTGACCTAAAAATCAAAAAACAAAAACATAGACCAGGATTTGGCTGTTGTGTCTTTGTGACTTGTTGATGAGTAAATGATTCAGCAGTTCCAGCATGGTGACTGCTGACTGAATTGAACTCAGCGGGCCTGGGGTCAGACTCTGGCCTCTCTACCTACCAGCTAGATGGCTTTTGGCCACGGCCCATTTTCAGTTGTTTTTATTTTTTGGTTTTGGAGCCATTCCTGAGGGTGTGCAGGTATTGGGGGGCCATGGGGGCTAGGTTGAACTCAGGTCAGCCGCATGCAAGGCCGGTACCTTCACCCTTCTGCTGGCTCTCAAGGGAGAGGGAGAGGGAACCGCATAGAGAAAAACAAGGGAACGATTTTCACTCTCGTGAGCCTGTGAGCTCTGGATGTTTGTGACGTCCCTGTTTTCTCTGCTCAAGGGCCTGCGGGGACTCCTTGATTAAGGTGTGTGGGTGCAGCTGGCAACTCACAAACACCCTGGAAATCCTCATTAGAGGTTCGTCAACAGAAACAATAGTGTCTGGATGACCTTGAAAAAATTTTCCCCCTGGGTAGAAGGATGGAGTGCAGGCTTTGATCAGCAGGTTCCCTGGCCTGTAGTTTCTGAACACAGGGATAGATCCTAGAGCAGTCAACTGGGAGTAGCCCCTGAGCACCCCTGGGTACTGCCCCTAAACCAAACCAAACCAAACCAAACCGTACATACACCCTGCCTCATCTCAGCAGGGAAATAAGCTGAGAGTGGGGAGGAACTTACTTTTGTTTGTATGTGTGAGGGTGTAGGTTTGGTCCCCAAAGACACACATACACACACATGAATACACATGGCTAGTCCTATAGGGTGATGGGGGTCCCCCGTTTGCAAGTCCTTCCATCCAGCAACCTTGTACTGCTGTTTCCGTCACCATGCAGGGCACCCCACCCCCAAGCCCTGGTTTCCAGGGAGAAGTCGAATACTTTGGAGGCTCAGAAGCAGGTCTGTTGGCTTCCAGCTCACATAGCAGGAGGTATCTTTTATGGGTCAAGAGGCTCCTCAGGGGCCTGAGCGACAGTACAGCAGGGAGGGCGTTTGTCTTGCACATGGCCAGCCTAGCCTCGACTCATTCCCAATAACCGACAGGGCCCCCTGAGCCAGGAGTGATCTCTAATTGCAGAGCCAGGAATCAGCTGAGAATGGCTAAGTGTGACCCAGAAATAAAAAGATGTGGGGCCAGAGCAATAGCACGGGGGGGTGGGGGGGTGGGGTGTTTGCCTTGCATGCAGCCAACCGGATTCGATCCCTGGCATCTCACGGGTCCCCCAAACCTGGCAGGAGTAATTTCTTTCTTTTTTTTTTTTTTTGTTTTTGGGCCACACCCGTTTGACGCTCAGGGGTTACTCCTGGCTATGTGCTCAGAAATCACCCCTGGCTTGGGGGGACCATATGGGATGCCGGGGAATCGAACCACGGTCCGTCCTATGCTAGCCCTTGCAAGGCAAACACCTTACCTCTAGCGCCACCTTCCCAGCCCCAGGAGTAATTTCTGAGTACAGAGCCAGGAGTAACTCCTGAGCACCATCAGGTGTGGGTCAAAAACAAACAAAAATAAATAAAAGAAGAAAATCAGAACCCAAGGGGCCGAAGCAATAGCACATTTGTAGGATGTTTGCTTTGCATGCATCCAGCCCCGGACGGACCCCAATTCAATTCCCAGCATCCCATATGCTGCCAAGGCTGCCAGGAGCAATTTCTGAGTGCAGAACCAGGAGTTAACTCCTGAGCACTGCTGGGTGTGACCTCCCCAAAAAATAAGATAAGAATAAAAGATAAACAGAACCCAGAGGGTATAGTGTTGTTAGGTGTTGCCTTGCTTAAGGCTGACCTGGGTTTGATTCCCAGCATCCCAGATGATTCCCCAAGCCTGCCAACAGTGAATACTAAGTGCAGAGCCAAAAGGAAGCCCTGAGCACTGCTTGGTGTGTCCTCCTCTTTTATTTATTTATTTATTTTTTGTTTTTGGGCCACACCCGGCAGTGCTCAGGGGTTACTCCTGGCTGTCTGCTCAGAAATAGCTCCTGGCAGGCACGGGGGACCATATGGGACACCAGGATTCGAACCAACCACCTTTGGTCCTGGATCGGCTGCTTGCAAGGCAAATGCCGCTGTGCTATCTCTCCGGGCCCAGGTGTGTCCTCCTCTTAAAAACAAAATGGGCTAGAGAGATATCATAGCGGTAGGGTGTTTGCCTTGCATGCAGCAATCCAGGATGGACAGTGGTTTGAATCCCAGCATCCCATGGTCTCCCGTGCCTGCCAAGAGTGATTTCTGAGCACAGAGCCAGGAGTGACCCCTGAGCACTTCCAAGTATGACCCAAAAACCAAAAAAATAAAAAGAAAAAGGAAAGGAAAGGGGGCGCAAGTGCCCTAGAAGGCTGTGAGTTCAATCCCGCCTCTGCTCTGCCTTAGCTAATGCACCTTTCTCAGCCTCAGTGTCCCCATCTACTGGGGCACCAGGGCTGGGCCTCTCTCTGGCCAGGCAGTTAGCCAGGCTGAACTGTCCTAGCCCAGCTCATGTCCACTTTTGGGCTCTGGCCGCTCCAAGCCTGCAGAGAACAGAACATCACGACCAACTGCTGGGGAAGATGAGGGTGACTCAGCCTGTCAACTGCTGGCTCCTGCCCCACAAAGATCAGGGCTCAGCGCCATGCAGGTTTCTGTCATCGTGAGCAAGTCAAGAAAAGCAAACTTGGGGTTGGAGTGATAGCACGGTGGGGAGGGCATTTATTTGCCTTGCACGCAGCCAACCACCTTGGGTTCCATCCCCGGCATCCCATACGGTTCCCCCCCCCAACCTGCCAGGAGCAATTTCTGAATGCAGAGCCAGAAGTAACCCCCCAAGTGCTGCTGGGTGTGGCCTAAAAACCAAAACAAAACAAAACTAAACAAACTGACTCTGGGGGCCGGGAAGGTGGCGCTGGAGATAAGGTGTCTGCCTTGTAAGCGCTACCAAGGAACGGACCGCGGTTCGATCCCCCGGCGTCCCATATGGTCCCCCAACCCAGGAGCGACTTCTGAGCACATAGCCAGGAGTAACCCCTGAGCGTCAAACGGGTGTGGCCCAAAAACCAAAAAAAAAAAAAAAACAAACTGACTCTGGCCTCCTGCCATCTGTATTGTGTGACAGGGCCTCACCTCACCTGCCCCTCTGGGCTTCACTCATCTGGTTCCTGAGGTGACCAGGGGCCACTTGCACTAACCCTCAGGTTGTCAGAGACACAGAAAAGGCAGAAAACAGAGAGCAGAGATGAGATGGTGCCCCCCCCCAGCCCACTCACTCCAGGGGAACACAAGAGGGTCCCCCTCACCCCATGAAAGCTCCTGGTTTCGCCTAGTGGTTATCACCACGAGGACCCAGCTCTTCCCGAAGTCCTCTGGCCAGCACCATCATCCCCGATTCTGCAAAGCAGCACTGAGACCTGCTGGGGTGCTCCAGGCCTCAAAGCTGCTGTGTTTGGGGGACTGGCAGCCCAGAGGGAGGAGGAAGAGCAGGGGTAGGCAGGGAGAACAAGGGAGCCTGGTTTTCGGGGTTCTATTTCAGGCTTGGTGCTGACTCAGATCATGACCTTGGGTGAATCATTTGCAAGCCTGGTGAGCTCACTGGTGGAGACCCCTGTCAAACACCCTGGCCCCCCACCCAGCCGTCAGAAAGCTGGGAGGAGGAGTACAAGCTACATATTGGGAGCGGGGCTCCAGGGGTGACAGAAAGGCTTTCTGGATATCTGGACATGGGGGAGGGGGGTCTTGCCTGAGGTGGGCCCGGCAGGGTGAAGGAACGACCTTGGGACCCCAGATGCCACCCACTTAGGGACCCTCCCCCCCTCAGTTTCCCACAGTCTCCAAAAATACCTCAGGTGAGAGCAGAGCTGGTGACCTGATTAAATCGGGGCTCCTCTGTGTGTGTGTCCAGGGGGCTCTGCCCAGCCAATGGGGAGCAGAGTAGAGACCCTCATCCCTGTTCTGTCCTACGGGCCTACCTCTAAGGAGGCCCTTTGGTGTCTTTGCAGCGGAAGCTGTGTCCCTGGGCTGGTCCCTTTCCGCTTGGTGAGTCACTGGTGGGGACTGGTGGGGACAGAGCTGCCCCGGGTCAGTGTGAATCCCCACCATGCATCCTGGTACCCCTGATTTCATAGCTCTGGGTGTCACAGCTGTTGGCCCCCTTTTTGCTGCTCTGCATGCAGGAATGTCCTCCACCCCTTTCCACCGAGCCTGGGATCCCGCCTGCAGCTTGGGAAGGGCTTAGCAGGCCCCGAGCGCCCTCTGCTGATGCCGCTGTCTGAGGGACCAGTCTGTAAGGCTTCCCTCCCTGGGCCGACTTTTGAGTAACCCCCAGCTCTCTGCTGTCTCTCTGCGCATGAGAGAGGTCTCTGTGCTCCACCCCTGTACCGAGGCTTCTGTCCCAGGGGGTTATTCCTTTCAGAGGGGGCAGCTAGACAGGTGGGGTTATGTGTTTAGAAAAGACTCTAAAGAAATGGGGGACAGCGGGGGGGGGCAGAAGGAAATGAGCACTTCTTAATGTCTCAGAGGCCTCTGGAACAGAGTCAGGTTTAGGGGGCCCCCCCTTGTCCCAGGGAGAGGTCCATCCCAAACACTGTGCCAGTCCAATGCCTGCCTTCCTCACACAGTGCCTCCTCCCCTCCCCCAGCTGGCGGATGCGACAGTTCATACTGTTTGTGATTGTTCTCTGGGGTCCCTCCAGCTCCCCCACTCCCCCCTCCCCGAAGGCTGGCAGCTTGGCAGGAATCTGCTGTCTCTGCTGCCGGAGTGGGTGCAAGCACCCCACGTCTCTCATCTTGTCTGGTCTCGCCAGGGTCAGGCGATCAGGGAGATTTGCCCCATCGAGGAGGTCCCTCCCCTTGCCCACCCACCCCCATCTATAAAGAAGGGGCATTCAGCAGCCTCCAGGTGAGGCTGGTCACCCAGCCTGGCTGCCTGCCCTAGGGCCAGGAGGTCAGAGGGGAGCGGAGAGCAGGGAGGGGAGTGGCCTGGGAGAGGCCAGAGCTCCCTCAAGGTGCCAAGAGGCCCTTCCAAGGCCATTAGCACAATGAGCCCCTCTGGGGATCCAGGAGACAGCTGCTGGGTCCGACTGCCAGCCGCCCCCCAATGGCCACCCAACCCCCCGACCCTGAATTCCAGGGATGAGAAGCAGCCGCGCCCCTCAGCTCTGTCCTCCTGCTGCCAGCAGGACTGCTTCTCGTCCTTTCTCTCTCCAGGTTCCCAGACAGTGGCAGCTGTGGTTTGGGTTTGGCAGGTGTGTCTGTTGCCTCTCACACACACACACACACACACACACACACACTGAGACACGCGCACACAAACACAATGCATACGAGACACACACACACCACCGCACCGCCTGGGCATCCCTGGAGGATCCAGGACACAGGGCTGGTAAAGCTCCCACCGCTTCCCTCTGGGAGGTGCCCACCTGCGGGCCTGGGCTCCCCACACCCGTGCCAGCTTAGAGAGCCGCTGCCCTGGCCCCATCCTTACCTCTTCCGGCAGCACCGACTAGAGCGGCCACTCGGACCCACCACTGCCTCTCCCTGCCGTGAAAGCGTGTATGCGTGTTCGTGTGTGTGTGTGTGTGTGTGTGTGTGTTTGCGTGTGTATGTGTGAGCATGCAGCACCGGCCCCCCACTTGCTCACACACGCCTCCTCCTGACGTCAGGAGAGCAGGGGGAGGCCACTGGGAATTTGTACTCTGGCTTAAAGGGGCCCAGGCGTGGGGAGGGAGACAGGGAGGGAGGGAACCAGTGAGCTGAGCCGCTGTTCTTCATTCTCGGCCCTGAAGCTGCTTTTTTTGGAAAGTGGCTTTTATTGCCACGCTGGGGGTATAATTTGCCCTGCCAGGTGGGAGGAGCTGCAGAGGAATGCAGGGGAGGAGGGAGGGCCTGGGAAGCAGCATTCCTGATAATTAGACAGCCGTGAGGGGGTGATGTGTGTGTCTCGGTGTGTGCGTCTGTCTGTCTGTCTGTCTGTCTGTCTGTCTGTGTCTGTGTCTGTGTGAATGAGGCTGAGGGCCCAAGTCATTGGGAGCTGTCCCCGGTGCTGCAGACAGAATGGGAGAGACCTTGAGTGTCCCCAGCCTTCTCTGAGCATGGACCCTGAGCTGTGGTCTGCTTCCCAGCCCCAGGATGACCAGATGTGGGCTAGTGACAGGACGTCCTCTTTCTCCTCTGGCCCTGGTGATGTTTACATTGAATTGAGGTCAAGAGGGGCTGGAGTGATAACATGACGGGGTGGGCGTTTGCCTTGTACATGGCATAGCTGGGGTTCAATCCCCGGCATCTCATATGGTCTGCCGAGCCAGCAAGGAGTGGTTCCTAAGCACAGAGCTAGGCGTAACTCCTGAATACCACCCTGTGTGGCTCAAAAACACAACAAAAATAAAGAACAACAACAAATTGAATTCAAGGGGAACTTGAGGCAGTGATGAGCTTATTTCTCCTCACACATTAGCTCAGATTTACACACACATTCACACATCCCACACTCGCACACGCATTCCTATACAGCCACACACTTATACGTGCCATCACACACTTACTCATAACCGTGACATAAAACCACGTTCTCTCAGACACGCTTTCACAGTCACCGGCACATACAAACACACGCTAACTCACTCCCACCTACAAACAACACGCTCCTTTCCTGTCTTCCGGTAGGGTGACCCCAGGCTAGCTTCAAGCTCTGTCTCTGAAGTGTGAGCAGCTGGCCTGGTTGAACATCAGGTTGGGGGTGGGGAGGTCCTCTCCTCTTCCTTCTTTTTTTTTTTTTTTTTTTTTTTGGTTTTTGGTTTTTGGGTCACACCTGGCAGTGCTCAGGGGTTATTCCTGGCTCCAGGCTCAGAAATTGCTCCTGGCAGGCACAGGGGACCATATGGGGCGCCGGGATTCGAAACCGATGACCTCCTGCATGAAAGGCAAACGCCTTTACCCTTCATGCTATCTCTCCGGCCCCTCTCCTCTTCCTTCTAAGATTTTTTCTGCTCAGGCCCAACAAGGACAAAAGGGGACGCTCTCACCCAGACACCCCTGAGCCCTCACACCAAACAAAAGGGGCAAGCTCCCAAGCAGGCTGGCATCTCATACAAAAAGAGAGAGAGAGAGAGAGAGAGAGATAGAGAGAGAGATTGAGAGGAGAGATGAGAGAGAGAGAGAGAGAGGGAGTTAAAGAGGAACTGAACCACTACAAATCACTGGGCCCAGAGACATAGTACCCTAATTTAAGGCACTTCCTTGAGGCCGAAGAGATAGCACAGTGGTAGGGCATTTGCCTTGCACGGCAGCTGACTCGGGGAAGGACTCAGGTTCGATTTCTGGCATCCCAGATGGTCATTCTGAACCTGCCAGGAGCATTTCTGATTACAGAGTCAGGAGTAACCCCTGAGTGGCCGCCGGGGTGTGGCCCCAAAATATAAAACAACCACCAACAAAAAGATGCTTTTTAAAATTTTTTTGGTTTTTCGGGCCACACCATATGATACTCAGGGGTTACTCGCTGGCTAAGCGCTCAGAAATTGCCCCTGGCTTGGGGGGGACCCTATGGACCCTGGGGGATCGAACCACGGTTCCTGATCCTTGGCCTAGCACTTGCCAAGGCAGACACTTACCTCTAGCGCACCCTCGCCGCCCCCCCCCCTTTTTTTAATTTTTATTTATTTATTTTTTGGGTTTTTGGGCCACACCCAGCAGTGCTCAGGGGTTACTCCTGGCTATCTGCTCAGAAATAGCTCCTGGCAGGCACGGTGGGCACCATATGGCGACGCTGGGATTCGAACCAACCACCTTAGGTCCTGGATCAGCTGCTTGCAAGGCAAACGCCCGCTGTGCTCTCTCTCCGGCCCCAGGAAAAGATGCTTGCTTGCACACAGCCAACTCAGGTTGGATCCCTTCCTGCATTGCACGTGGTCCCCAGGGCCCTGTTGCTTTATTTATTTATTTATTTATTTATTTATTTATTTATTTATTTATTTATTTATTTATTTATTGTTTTTTGGGTCACACCTGGCTGTGCTCACTCAGGCTTACTCCTGGCTTTGGATTTGGGAGACAGATCTTATGTAGTGCTGAGGATCATACCCAGTGTCAACCTGTATTGCATGGAAAATGCCCTGCTGTCTGTACTGGATTCCAGTGCCCCTCTCATCCCCGTTTTATTTCTGAATCTAGAGGCATAATTTGGCTATAGTATTAGCTGTCCAGAGTGTCTTTGTTGTTGTTGTTGTTTTGGTTTTTGGGCCACAGGGGTTTGTGGGCTCAGGAATTTCTCCTGGCTCTGCATTCAGAAATCACTTCTGGCAGGCTCGGGGGACCACGTGGGATGATGGGAATCAAACCCAGGTTCATCCTGGGTTGGCCGAGTTGCAGGGCTGCCCAGTTCTGACTCTGTCTATGCAGCTGAAGGCCTCCCCACTTTAAAACCTGTGTTTCAGAGAGGCCCTGGCTATCTGAGGGTTTGCCTCTGGGGTTTGCCTAGTTGGGGGAACCATTGAGGGAACTGAGGCTTCCTCATGGCCCAGAAGGGCTGGAGCAGGGCTGGCCAGTGTCCAGTGCCTCTCTTTCCCCATGTACCGACTGATTCATTCTAGAAGGCTCCAAGTTTCCACTAGAGCTCAATTGGGGGGCATGGCTGGGAAACTTCTGAGGGCTGGCTTGGATCCTGGGGTGCTTCCTATTTCCCGTCCTTCCTTCACCCAGGCACTTGCCCTCTTCACAGCCTCCACAGGACCCTGGGTCCAGACCTGGCCAGTTGGAAGTAGGCCTTGAACTTACACTTATCTGTGGGTGCCAAGCGGTCTTTCTCGAGGGAGACTGGGCTGCTGATGGAAAGACTTGGAGGGGCTGGTGACTCAGACGGAACCCCCAGGGGACACCAAGGAGCCAGTTGGGGTCCCCTGTAGATTTTTTTTGTTTGTTTTTTTGGGCTACACCAGGTGGTACTCAAGGCTTACTCCTGACCTCTGCACTCAGAAATTACTCCTGACAGGCTCTGGGGACCATATGGAATTCAAGATTGAACCTGGGTCAGCCTTGTGCAAGGCAAATACCCTCCCAGCTGTGCTATCACTCTCCCTCTGTAGAATTAAAACAAATAGGGGGATACATCTCAGGGCTGGTGGTCAACCCAGGTTTGATCCTCAGCATCCTGTATGGTTCCTTGAGCACCATCAGGAATGACTCCAGAGCACAGAACCAGAAGTAACCACTGAGCACCACTGGGCATGCTCTCCCTCAAAAAAAATGGGGATCCACATCTGGGTTATGCTCAGGGGCTTCTCCTGGCTCAGTGCTTGGGGGGTCACTCCTGGCTGTTAGGTGTTAGGGATCAAATCCTGGCCTTCTGCATGAAAAGTCTGTGCTCCAACAACTAGTGCTCTCTCTCTCTCTCTCTCTCTCTCTCTCTCTCTCTCTCACACACACACACACACACACACACACACACACACACACACACACACACACACACGATGGGGAGAGAGGCTGGTCCCCTCCTGGAAAGGAGGTCTGTCTCTCTGAGACTCTGAGACTGAGAGCAGGAGGGGGCCTTGATGGCCAGTTCTGAGGAAGCCTGGACAGCTCCCCCCACCCCACCCCGCCCGTCTCACGCCCCCAGGCTGCAGCAGCTAAGCATGAATGAGGCACAGAGCCAAGGCTGGAGTGTTGGGTGATCCGCACAACTGTTCATTCAGGAAACAGCAGCCGCGGCCCACCACCCACTAGCAGCTGAGGAACAAAGACTCGTCTGCTTGAAACCAGGCGCTCGCGTGCAGCGATTCTGGTGAAAAGCCCGAGAATTCAATAGGCTCCCTGGCCTGGGAACAGCTGGAGACAGGCCGCCCAGTTAGTCTGGCTGATTCTAGCTGTGTTAGCAGCTCCCTCATCCCCACCCTGGCTGTCTGCACTCCCCAGGGCCCTCTTGGGCCCTGTCCTTGACTTCACACACACACATGCACTCACACACACATGACATACACACACACAAACACACACACACACACACAAGCTTAAAAACAAGTTCACATGAAGGTACAACTTCTGCTTGGCAGATGTAGAAGCTCAGGCTTGGTGAGGATAAGGAAACTTGCTACCCACGGGTAGGGCGCTTGCCCCTTACACGCAGCAGCAGACCAGGGTTCAATTTCCGGCATCCCATATAGTCCTCCCGGCCTGCCAGAAGTAATTTCTAAGTGCTGCCGAGTGTGAAGCAAACCCTCCGCCAAAAGAAACTTGCCCCCAATTAATCAGTGAGTATTGAGGCAGGAAGGCAGGAAGTCTGCCTTTATTACTCTTATTCTTTTTTTTTTTTTTTTTTTGGTTTTTTGGGCCCACACCCGGTGACGCTCAGGGGGTTACTCCTGGCTATGTGCTCAGAAGTTGCTCCTGGCTTGGGGGACCAAATGGGACACCGGGGATCGAACCGCGGTCCATCCAAGGGCTAGCGCAGGCAAGGCAGGCACCTTACCTCTAGCGCCACCGCCCAGCCCCCTTATTCTTTCTGATTTGTTTGTTTCCTTCCTTCCTCCCTCCCTCCCTCCTTCCTTCCTTCCTTCCTTCCTTGCTTTCTTCCTTTCTTCCTTCCTTCCTCCCTCCCTCCCTCCCTCCTTCCTTCCTTCCTCCTTCCTTCCTTTTTCTCCCTCCCTCCCTTTCTTCTTTTCTCTCTCTTTCTTTCTTTCTTTCTTTCTTTCTTTCTTTCTTTCTTTCTTTCTTTCTTTCTTTCTTTCTTTCTTTCTTTCTTTCTTTCTTTCTTTCTTTCTTTCTTTCTTTCTCTTTCTTTCTTTCTTTCTTTCTCTTCCTTTCTTTCTTTCTTTCTTTCCTTTCTTTCTTTCTTTCTTTCTTTCTTTCTTTCTTTCTTTCTTTCCTTTCTTTCTTTTTTCCGTCTTTATCTCTTCCTCCCTCCCTCCTTTCTTTCCTTCTTTCCTCCCTTCTTTCCTCCCTTTTCTTTCTTTCTTTCTTTCTTTCTTTCTTTCTTTCTTTCTTTCTTTCTTTCTTTCTTTCTTTCTTTCTTTCTTTCTTTCTTTCTTTCTTTCTTTCTTCCTTCCTTCCTTCCTTCCTTCCTTCCTTCCTCCCTCCCTCCCCCTCCCTCCCCTCCCTCCTTCCTTCCTTCTTTCCTTTCTCCTTCTTTCTTTTCCTTCTTTCTTTCCTTCCTTCCTTCCTTCTATCTTCTTCCTTCCTTCCCTTCCTTCCTTCCTTCCTTCCTTCCTTCCTTCCTTCCTTCCTTCCTTCCTTCCTTCCTTCCTTTCTTCTTTCTTTATTGGCCATACTCTGAGGTGCTCAGGAGTTACTCCTGGCTCTGCACTCAAAAATCATTCCTGGCAGTTTCAGAGACCATTTGGGAGGCTGGGAATCGAACTCAGGTCCATCCTGGGTTGGCTTCATGCAAGGTAAACACCCTACCACTGTGCTGTCACTCCGGCCCCTCTGATTTCTTCTTATTTGATTCCACACAACCTTTGAAATGTCTTGGACTCTCTCTGCTCCTCTAAAAGACTCTTTTCCAACCTGTGTTAATGATTGATTCCGGGAGGTAGATCAAATAAGTGGGGCAAAAGTCCTGTATGTAAAAAGAAAGAGAAGAAAGAGAAGAAAGAAATAGAGAGAAAGAAAGGAAGAAAGAAAGAACAAAGAGAAAGAAGAAAGAGAAAGAAAGAAAGAAAGAACGAAAGAAAGAAAGAAAAAGAAAGAAAGAAAGAAAGATAAGAAAGAAGAAAGAAAGGAAGGAAGAAGGAAGGAAGGAAGGAAGGAAGGAAGGAAGGAAGGAAGGAAAGAAGGGAGGGAGGGAGGGAGGGAGGGAAGAAGGGAGGGAGAGGGAGGGAGGGAGGGGAAGAAGGGAGGAAGAAGGAGAGAGAGAAAGAGAGAAAAAAAGGGAAGAAACAAAAAAGAGAAGAAAGAGAGAGAAAGAAAGAAGAAAGAGAGAAAGAAAGAAGAGAGAAAGCCAGAGCAATAGGACAGCAGGGATGGCATTTGCCTTGCACATGTCTGACCTGGGTTTGACTCCCAAATTCCACCAGGCATGATTCTTGAGTGCAGAGTCAGGAAATGATCCCTGGCACTGCCAGGTAAGGCCCCAAATCCAAAACTTAGAAAAGAGAAAAGAACTTAGCATCGGTTTCATCCCTTTCAGCCATCCCTGTTTCATTTATTTGAAAACATTCAGGAGAGTCCCAACCCAGAGGGCTCAGGTATAACACTTTGCTTTGTGCTTGGGGTTTGGGGGTGCAGTTGGTGCTCAGGGGACCCTGGCTACCAGGATAAAATCTAGGCCTTCTAAATGCAGAACAAGTGATCCTCCCCTAGCCTGCATCCCCTACTCTATTACCAATATTCTGTATTTTTTTGTTTGTTTTATTTTTGTTTTGGGGTCACACCTGGCAGTGCTCAGAGGTTCCTCCTGGCTCTATGCTCAGAAATCGCTCCTGTCAGGCTCGGGGAACCATATGGGATGCCGGGATTCGAACCACGGTCCTTCTGCATGCAAGGCAAATGCCCTACCTCCATGATATCTCTCTGGCCCCAATATTCTTTTTATTTGGGCCACACCTAGCAGTGCTCAGGGCTAACTCCTGAGTATGCTCCGGGATCATCCCTAGTGAGGTTCAGGGGACTATAAGGGATGCCAGGATCAAACCTGGGTCAACTACATGCAAGCCAAGTGCTTTACTTCCTGTGCTATAACTACTTTAGTCTTCCAGGGGTGTTTCAGGATGCTGGAGGGTCTCTATGGCTGGGCTGTGTGTAGTGAGAGGAGAGAGAGAGAGAGAGAAAGAGAGAGAGAGAGAGAGTCATAAAGATATATTGACTGGGATTGGAGAGCTGGCACAGCAATAGGGCATTTGCCTTGCAGGTGGCCAACTCGGGACAGACCCAGATTTGATTCCTGGGTCCCCAAGCTTGCCAGGAGTATTTCTGAGCACAGAGCCAGGAGTAACCCAAGTGCCTCTGGGTGTGGCCCAAAAAACAAGGAAGCAAACAAAAAAAAAAGGTACATTACCTAATTCCCTTATATATATCAACAGTGTGGCCTGAGGTCTGTGTTTGCTGATTTGATGCCAGTGGGGCCCAGTGCTATGGGGGGTCATTAGGCCCACACCTTTCAGAGCTGGGTGGGATCTGTCATATAAGGACTGAAATTGAGGGTCCCACACATGCTGAGTGTGCTCTAACCCTTGAAGCTACGTTCCTGACCCCAACTTTTGTTCCTTTTGGATCATGCAATGTATTTCCATGATTATCAAGGGTGTTTACTTCCAAACTCACTCTCCTTGGAGCAGGAAGTAGAAGCTAACACGCCCTGCCCTGCCTTGCAAGCATGGGGTTATGAGTTGATCTTGGGGTCTCCACATGCACAATGCATAGATAATCCTGGCCACTCTGCTATTGGCTTTGTTGTCTGAGATCCCTGCATTTGATGCCTCGCAGACGGGCGTGAGCGAGCTCTGCAACTCAGGTATGGGCCCTGGCAGAGGCCCTAACTAAAAAGCTGTTGTAAGCACCAGGTCAGGAGCTCAGCCCGTGAGCTCTGCATGAATTGAGGGCAGGGGAGATGCACAGGGCCACAGGGCCAGGGTGCATGAGTGAGAACTTGGTTTGATTCCTGGCACCACACAGACCCCTGAGTTTCATCAGGGATTTTCCCAGGGGTGCAAGGCCTGAGCAGCATTTCCTTGAGCCCTAGTACTAAGCCACTTGGCCTTGTTGACTGAGAGAAATTGGGAGTGGCTTCAGGGTCTCCAAGCAGCATTGGGGAGGCCTGAAAAAAAAAAAAAACAAACCAAACATTCTCCTTCCTACCCCCCATCAATCACCCATCACGACTGATGTCATCAGTCTTGTGTCCCATCCCAGAGCTAAGGGTCTCAACTCAGCCTCTTCCTATGGGCACCCAAGGGTAAGGCTGCGCTTTCTCCCTGCACTCCCTTCCCTTCCTGCCCCCCCACTTGGTTCCTTTCCAGTCCTACTTCTTTGCTCTCTGACAATTATTCCTCAGCACAATTATCCTTTCTTTGGTTCCTTCCAATAACTCTCTCATTTCCAAGGCTCAGGACATGAAGGGGTCTGCCCAGTCCTCCTGGCAGGCCTGTAGCTGGCCGAGGAAATTGTCTGTGTATGTGTGTGTGTGTGTGTGTGTGTGTGTGTGTGTGTGCTTTTTGTCTGCCACCTCAGCCCTTCTGTGGACAACATAAAGGGGCCAGTTTTCTGGTTTGCCAATTAGCAAAGCCAGCACTGCCAGCCAATCCCCACTGCTGTCTTGCGCTGAATAGCAGGAAGAGAGCCTGGGAACGGCAGGAGAGGACTCGAATGCTGGCCCCATTTTCCTATCCCAGCCACCCCCCCAAGAAGTCTGGCCCCCCTCCAGGTTCCCATCTTCTGAAAGAACCCCACCCAGCCAGCAGCTAAAGTCCTCAGGCCTGAGCTCTGCCCATTTCCCTCCCCAGGGGGGCCACCTATGGCTGAGACCACCATTCCCCAGGCCTCAGGCCCTTACCCAGCTCTGCTCTCCATGGCAACCAGTCACTTAGGCCTCCTCTCCTAGGGCAACTTCCTCCCTCCCTGGCAGGGTCTCCACCTCAGTCCCTTTCCCTCCTCTGCAACCGGGGTGAGGGGGGCAAGCGATAGTGTCACTTTACCAATTAATTCTGTTCTAACCCTGTTTGATTGGTACCAGTGGCACAGTTCCAGCAGAGTTCCGGCTCTGCCACTCAAGTTAGATGACCCTGAGTGACCTACTTTACCTCTTTCTAGAAGCAAAGAGCTCATGGGATATATGGAGGTAGGACTGTTGTAGAGGAAGTGAAAATTCATTTTATACTGATCAGATCCCAGACTAGGTCATCAGTCTCATTAGTTCTCATTTTTCCCTTATATGTCAGCTGAAATAGAAACTGGGATGTAGTGTGTGCCCTTCCCCTCAGCTGAAATAGTTTTGAGTCCCTGCCCGGAGAACATCAGAGTCTCTCCTTCCCTCCCTTTGAGCTCAAGTTGGGAGGGAGAAGCATAGCTGGGGTGCTCAGGAGACATGTGCAAGGCACGAACCCAGCGTGTTCTTCATGTCCTGGAGAATGCTGCAGGAGAAGTTTCTTTTTTTCATTTATTTGAAGTTTCATGCCAAACTCAAAAGTGCTTGCAGGGGTCCTCTAAACAGAGGGCCAGTTCACTGTCCCTCAGACTGTTGGGGGACCAGACTATAGCTTAAAAATAACTATGGGGGTGCCGGAGAGATAGCACAGTGGTAGGGCATTTGCCTTGCAAGCAGCCAACCCAAGACCAATTGTGATTCAAATCCCGGCATACCATATGGTCCCCTGAGCCTGCCAGGGGCGATTTCTGAGCATAGAGCCAGGAGTAGCCCGAGTGTTGCCAGGTGTGACTCAAAAACCAAAAAAAAAAAAAAAAATGTGGCTAGGGTCAGAGAGATAGCACAGTGGTGGGGCCTTTGCCTTGCATGCCACCGACCTGGGAAGGACCCAGTTCGATTACTGGAGTCACATATGGTCCCCCAGTCTGCCAAGGGCGATTTCTGAGTGCAGAGCCAGGAGTAGCCCCTGGGCACTGCTGGGTGTGACCCCCCAAACCAATCAATCAATCAATCGAGTTTAAAAATATAAAGAAAAATTCTCTTTTTTGTTTTGTTTTTGGGTCACACCCGGCTGCGCTCAGGGGTTACTCCTGGCTCTATGCTCAGAAATCGCTCATGGCAGGCTCAGGGGACCATATGGGATGCTGGGATTCGAACCACCATCCTTCTGCATCTAAGGCAAATGCCTTACTGCTGTCTATCTCTCTGGCTCAAAAAATAAAAATAAAAATTCTTAAAAAAAAAAAAACCCTAGGGAACACACACACACAAAAAAAAAACCCTAGGGGCCGAAACAAACAAACAAAAATAACTATGGGGGCTGAAGCTATAGCTCAGTGGTAGGGCATTTGCCTTGCATGCAGCTGATCTGGGATGAACCTGGGTTCTATCTCTGTCATCCCATATGTTCCCTTCAGCCTGCCAGGAGTGATTTCTGAGTGCAGAGTAACCCCTGAGTGCCACTGGGTGTGGCTCAAAAACACCAAAAACAGGGTCTGGAGAGATGGCATGGAGGCTGGGCATTTGCCTTGCATGCAAAAAGGATGATGGTTTGAATCTTGGCATCCCATAGGGTCCCCTGAGCCTGCCAGGAGCGATTTCTGAGCGCAGAGCCAGGAATAACTCCTGAGCGCCACCGGGTGTGACCCAAAAACCAAAACAAACAAACAAACAAACAGAACCAACAAAAGAATCCAAACCCACCCAAAACAAAAAACTAGGAACAAACAATAGGCTTGTGGGGCCATAGTTTGAGGTCCCCTGGTTAGGGGGTCATTCTAGGCTCTGCTTTCATGAGACCCCGTGATGATGCTCAGGGAAGCAGGCTTGGGGCAAAGAGCCGCATGCTGTAACCCTGCTTCTCTCTCTCAGACCTGTGTCGAGAAGCCAACCATTCCCGCTCTGGGAAGGCCGCGGAGGACTGCAGAGCATCCTCAGCAGAGCATCCTCAGCAGCGCATCATCACTCAGGCCTGGACCACTGGGCCTCCGAGGTCGCCTAGCAACCAGAAGATAACGCCTTCGGAGAAACGGACGAATCTGATTCGCCGAGAGGAGGATGTCCCGCCCCTCTGGCTCCGCCCCTTAGCGACCGCCTGCCCCTCCCCGCGCAGGCGCCCCTGGAAGCCCCGCCTTTTCCGGGCGAGGAACGATCCTGATTGGTCGGTATCCCGGAAGCGCCGGGATTCGGCGTCCCCCGAGTGGTGGCAGCGGCAGCGGCAGCGGGAGCATGTTCGTCCTGGTGGAGATGGTGGACACGGTGCGCATCCCGCCGTGGCAGTTCGAGAGGAAGCTCAACGACTCCATCGCGGAGGAGCTCAACAAGAAGCTAGCCAACAAGGTGCCGGCCCCGGTCGCCGCGGGTCGCCCGGGCAGCAGCTTCGCGAAGATCGGGTGCTAAAGGCGGGGATCGTGGTCCTGGAGCCGGGCTTGGGCTAGGGTGCAGGGTGTGTGTGTGTGTGTGTGTGTGTGTGTGTGTGCGCGCGCGCAAGATCCCCCAGATCTATGCAGAGACAGCCTGGAACCGGGCTTGGGCTAGGGATGTAGGGGTGTGTGTGTGTGCAGGGTCCCCCAGATCTATGCAGGGACACCCTAAAACCGGGCTTGGGCTAGGGGTACAGGTGTGTGTGTGTGTGTGTGTGTGCGCGTGTGTGCGTGTGCTTGCGCTTGCGTGCAGGGTCCATCCCCCAGATACATTCAGGGACACCCTGGAACCGGGCTTGGACTAGGGGTGTAGGGATGTGTGTGTGCAGAGTCCCCCAGATCCATGCAGGGACACCCTAAAACCGGGCTTGAACTAGGTGTGTAGGTGTGTGTGTGTGTGTGTGTGTGTGTATGTGTGTGTGTGTATGTGTGTGTGTGTGCAGGGCCCCCCAGATCTATGTAGAGACACCCTGGAACCGGACTTGGGCTAGCAGTGCAGGGGTGTGTATGTGTTTGTGTATACAGGGACCCCCATATCTACGCAGGGACACCCCAGCACTCCAGGGCTGCCCGGTGTCCCATCCCCTTCTCAGAAGCGGGCTCTGAACTGGCCTTGGAGCTGGGAAGTGCTTCTAGCCCTGGCACCTCCCAGGAGGGACCCCCAGTGCCCTTGAACCCTGGATGTAGGGGCCTCTGAGCCCCCTCTGTGTGGAAGAGAGCAGAATGCTACTTCTGGGGAGTCATTTGAGTTTGGGGGATGGCGAAGCAAGCGAAGCGGCCTTGGGGTCACCCATGGGATTTGGGGGGTATGTTTGCTCCCGTGATAGGCTCCTTCTCTCCCGAGGTGTTCTTTTTTGGGGTGCCTGGGGGTGACGGTGTGGCCTTGCTGTGCAGGTCGTCTACAACGTGGGGCTCTGCATCTGCCTGTTCGACATTACCAAGCTGGAGGACGCCTACGTGTTCCCCGGGGATGGTGCCTCGCACACCAAAGGTGGGTGCCGGTTCCTGGGACTGGGTCCCTGGACTGTGCTTCAAGAAGTGGGAGATGAATGGGAAAGGCTGTAGGGATTAGTTTCCTGGGCGGGGAATACCCCAGGCCAAAGTGCAACTAGCAGAGGGGATGACATGCAGTCTGTGTGTGTGTGGTTGGGGGGGTCCCCCCTCACAGTACTCACAGGGGGCTCCCTGGAGCCCTTATTTTTTTTTGATTTTTTTTTTTTTTTTTTTTTTTTGCCACACCTGACAGTGTTCATAGCTTATCCCTGGCTCTGCACTCAGAAATTATTCCTGGGGGCCAGAGAGATAGCATGGAGGTAAGGCATTTGCCTTGCATGCTGAAGAACGGTGGTTCGAATCCTGGCATCCCATATGGTCCCCCGAGCCTGCCAGGAGCGATTTCTGAGCCTAGAGCAAGGAGTAATCCCAGAGTGCTGCTGGGTGTGACCCACCCTCCAAAGAAAAATAGAAAACTATTCCTGGTGATGCTCAGGAGACCCTATGGGATGCCGGTCACTCTCGTGCAAAGCAAGCACCCTCCCTTCTGTACTGTCACTCCAGGCCTTTAAGACAGGGTAGAGGGGAGTAGTGCAGGTAGCTTGGAAACACTGAAGCATTTTTTTGCCCTGCATGGGCATCCTGGCCAGACCCCACATCTTCTCCTGCTCCAATTGCCCTCCCGCTTCCTCCCTCCCCAGTGCACTTTCGCTACGTGGTTTTTCACCCCTTCCTGGACGAGATTCTCATTGGAAAGATCAAAGGCTGCAGCCCTGAGGGTGTGCATGGTAAGTAGGGGTTGGGTAGGACCTCATTCTCAAGGTAGGGTTGGGCAATATCCTTGTCTGCTGGGCAGGAGAAATGGAAGCTCCCAAATGGGAGAAGCTTATGTGAGAGGTGTGCTCTGCTCCCTACTTAGTTCCAGGACCTCCACCAGCTGGGGTGTCCGTGAGACTCTTCATTCTAGACCTCTGTGGCCTTTGTGGGGTTAAGGTGGAGGTCCTGGGGCGCAGTGTCAGTCCCAGGCTTGGGGACTATTGGGATGTGGGGACTCCATGGGAAAGGGGTCCCTGTTCCTGTGGCCATACCTACCCCTTGCCGGTCCTGGTCAGCGCTGTCTCCCACCATCACCCTGGGCGCTCCCAGTCTCTCTAGGCTTCTTCGATGACATTCTCATCCCCCCTGAGTCGCTGCAGCAGCCGGCCAAATTGTATCCTTCTGAGGGATCCCAGCCCCTTTCCCAAGAAGGTCTTTGGGGTCCTGGGTCTGATGCCGCAGCCTCCGTTCACTTGCTTGTGTCTCCTGCTGGCCAACCGGGCTCACTTGCCCCCGACAAAGTTCATCACTGCCAGTTCATGTCCCTTGGACCATCCCCCAGGATCAGCTCGGCCACTTCCTGGACCTGCTGCTCCTCATTGTGGGTTCACAGGTGCAGCAATGGCTTATCTGAGGCTCTCACGGGGGTTGGGCCCATCCTGGCCTGCATTGGTGTGTTTCTGAGAGCCCCTGTTCTTATGCCTTGATACCCACAGTGCTCTGCAGTGGAGGAGGGACTCCAAGGACTCCCTTGGGGTGCTCTGTCCCACAGCTAGGCTGGCCTGTGACCCCAGAAAACCTGGTGGAGAGTTGGGTGGTGAGCAATACCCAGAGTTTGGGGACGGGTTTGGCTCACCTGAGGGCAGATGGGGGCACTGATGAAGCCCCTCGCCCGCCTTGTCCCCAGCTCACCTCGGGGTGGAATAGCATCATGGGGCACTGGGCAGCAGGGCCAGTGCCATTTCTGCCCAAGGAGGGGCCTGGGGATGTGGGATGGGGCGATTGGCTGGTACGTGTATTGTGGGGTTATGTGTGTGGTATGTGATGGTTGTGATGTGTTGTACGTGGCATGTGTTTGGAGATTATATGTGTAGTGTATGTGGTATGTCGTGTGGTATGCCATGTATCATGGGGGATGTGTAGTGTTATGTGTTTAGGTCCATGTGTGCTGTGAAGAATGGTGGGGATGGCATGTTTGCAAATTCACACACTGTGTACAAGTACCTGTGGTGTGCCCCACCGGTCCCCCATTTCCCGGGCCTGCATTCTTGCCCTATGCCTGCTGGTTTCCTTGACTTGCCCCCACAGTGATGAGGCGGAGCAGGTGTGGGTGTGGGAGTATGAGACGGAGGAGGGCGCACACGACCTCTACATGGACATGGGCGAGGAGATCCGCTTCCGGGTGGTGGACGAGAGCTTCGTCGACACATCGCCCACTGGGCCCAGCTCAGCTGAGGCCACCACAGCCAGCGAGGAACCGCCCAAGAAGGATGCTCCATATACCCTCTTGGTGAGGGTCTGGGGGGGCTGCCACAGAAGCCGGGGTTGGAGGGAGCTTTGGCCTGATCTACAACCTGATGGCTTTGGTTCCCGCTGTGATGCCCCTTCTCTTGAATTAAGGTTCAGTTCTGCTCAGGGTCAGCAGCCCAGGCAGGCTGGTCCATGCAAGTTGATGGAGCCATGTGTTAGGGGGTGCGAGGCTTTGGGGTGCCCCTCACGGGGCTATTCCCATTCTAGGTATGAGTGAGGAGGGAGAGGCAGGGGAACTCCACAGGCCAGTGCAGACTTGGAACCAGACAGGGCCAGCAGACGAAAGTGGGGTCATAGGGGCCTGTGTGTTGTCTGGGGTAATGGGGGAGGGGGGGCTGGGGATGCCTTTGGGGGCAGATGTTTTTGCTAGAAACCATGACTAGTGTTCTGCCTGTCTATCCTTGGATGGCAGCTTGGGGGAAGGGGGGCCTCTTCAGGGGACCTGGCTCTGTGGCCTCCCCCACTTTGTGTGTGTTGGTCAAGCTGTCCCTAGCCTGATGCTGAGCTGTTTCTGCCCCTCAGGGATCCATCAGTGAGCCAGGCCTGGGCCTCCTGTCGTGGTGGACGAGCAGCTAGTGGCCGGCGCCGACCAAGAGGTGCTGCCCAAGTGGCAACACAGGAGCCCATGAAGCTGTGCTGTGCGGCCTGAAGGGGGCTGAGAACCTCAGCTTGTTGCTGCTCTCGGCGCTTCCCACCTACTTGCTTCAGTGACTGAATAAACAAGGACAATGGGAGCCACCTCGGTCTCCCTGGCCACATCTGAGGACAGGAATCCCCACAGCTGGACAGCAGGTCTCACTTCACCTGACTATTTGTGCAGACAACCAGCCCCCAATGGCAGCTTTGCTGGGCTAGGCTCTGGGCTGGATCCACCCATGGCTGGTGCCGTCTGGCCTGTTGGCCGGTGAGGGTGTCAGTGAGGGCTGTGCAAAGAGGTTGAATGGACGCCAACTCATGGCTGGAGAAAGAAGGGCTTGTGGGGGTGATTTTCATGCAGTACCCTGGGCACAATCCCACCCCCCCACCCCCCCGCCCGGGTGGAGCACAGGCATTACAAACACAGGCAGTCAATGGGTGTTTGATTCTTATTTTCCTTGCAAGGGGCAAAAGGTTTTTCTCTAAAATCCTTCGCCACGAGTGAAATGATCAGGCGGGAGAGTTTGAGACGGAGTCTTATCATCAAAAATAAATAGTTGCGTGGAGCTGCTCTAGACTGGAACCAACTCAAACCAGGCATCAGGCAGGTCGGACCATTTTTTCCGAGGACCCCCTGGCCACGGGCTGTCCCGTGGCTGAGGAAGGGGGTGTGGGCGCCGCGCTGTCTCCCATCGGGGCCACTGATGGCAGGACGGAAGGTAGCTGCCCTACTGCTGCAGCTCCTTCATCCGGTTGAGCGCGCTCCCCGCGCGGAACCACTCAATCTGGGTCTCGTTGAAGGTGTGGTTCAGCATGATGGTCTCCTGGGTTCCATTGGGGTGTTTGATGATGCACTGCAGGGGCTGGAGGGGAAGAAGGATTGGCTGAGGGTGAGGAAGGTTGTGCCTGGACTGCATAGGAGGCCGAGTTGGTCCCCGTCTCCCGTTTCCACTTGGGGCTGCCTGTGGAATTACACCTAGGCAGGCCTCACACGGGCAGCAGGAGAACCTTCCCCGGCTCCTCACCTTGCCAGGTGCGAAGTCCTTCAGGCCCTGGATGGTCAGCTTATCCACGGGATGGATCTTGTTGTAGTCAGCTGGGTCAGCAAAGGTGAGGGGCAGTAGGCCCTGCTTCTTCAGGTTCGTTTCTGGAAGGCAGAACACATGCGGGTCATGAACCCTTGCAGCCGCCCAGGGCGCTGCTTTACAGCTGGTCCCTGCTGAAGGCCCGGGCTCCAACTTACCGTGGATCCGGGCGAAGCTCTTGGTGATGATGGCCCGGCCGCCCAAGTGGCGTGGCTCCAGCGCCGCGTGCTCCCGGCTGGAGCCCTCACCATAGTTCTCGTCTCCGACCACCACCCACCGGATGCCTTGTTTCTGCAGAGCCAGCAGGGTGAGGGTTTGAGATCTAGGGATCTGGCACTGCCCCTGCCAGCCTACCCACGGACCTCACGGACCCACCTTGTAGTAGCGGGCAGTGTCAGGAACGGGTCCAAACTCCTGCGTCACAGCATTGCGCACCGAGTTGGCTTTGCCGTTCTCGATGTTGATGGCGCCGATGAGCAGGTTGTTGGAGATGTTGTCCAGGTGGCCACGGAACTTGAGCCAGGGCCCGGCGGCTGAGATGTGGTCAGTTGTGCACTTCCCCTTGACCTGTGTGTGGGTGGGGTGGGGGCTCGAGTGAGGGTTGGAAGCAGTAGCCCCCCCCCAACCCAGGAAGGTGCTTTTCTGGCACTGTGGGATGCCCGTGTGGGTCCCCAGAACCACAGCCCCCGAGTGGCTGCCCTCCTAGCACCCACCTTGATGAGGATCTGCAGGTCCTCCAGGTCTTTGCCGTCCCACTTGTCAAAGGGCTCCAGGAGCTGCAGGCGCTGGCTGGTGGGGCTCACGTCCACCCGTTGCCCGCTGCTGTCCTTGGGCGGGTGCTGGTAGGTGTCCTGGCCAGGGTCGAAGTCCTACGGTGGGAAATGCTCGGGTTGGATGCTGAGGCCTTGCTGCCCACATTGACGGGCCCTGGGATGCTGCTCAAAGGTCCCCACTCACCGCTCGGGGCAGCTCGTCGGCATCTGGGGCCTCCAGCTTGAACTTCTTGCCATCCTTGCCCGTCAGGAAATCGGTCTCTGGGTTGAATTTGAGGGTGCCGGCGATGGCCAAAGCTGTGACAATCTGGGTGGGGAGGTGGGGAGAGTGCTGCTCAGCGCCCACCAGGGAAGAGCACCAGGGAGCCCCCGCATGCCCCGTGTTCAGAGGAAGGGAGGAGAGGCCCAGTGCAGATGTGCTACAGGAGTGACACGCTAAGACTGGGGACACCGTGTCACCCACTTGTTACTGGAAAAACTCAGTGTAGAGTCACGTTTTCTAGAAGATTGGATGGGGTTGGATTCCCAGAGCTCCCAGGGAGGGCCTCTAACACTCAGAGTGAGCTGTGGGATGGAGGCTGTGCCCAGAGTTCATCAGCAGCATAGGGCTGTGTGCAGGGACAGGGATGGTGGGGCGTGGTGGCCCTGACTCACCTCTGGGGAAGTGACGAAGGCATGGGTCTCGGGGTTGGCGTCGTTGCGGCCTGTGAAGTTTCGGTTGTAGGAGGTGACGATGGTGTTCTTCTCCCCCTTCTTGATGTCCTTCCTGCCAGGGCATGGGTGGGAGGACGAGGACAGGGTTGGGAGGTGGCTGGGCTGGATCCCATGAATGGGCCAAGACACATCCCCGATCTGTCCCCAGGGCTGCTGCAGTTCCCTCTCACCCCCCATTCCATAACTTGTCACGGCTCTTACCTGTCCCATTGGCCGATGCAGGGGCCACAGGCATTGGCCAAGACGATGCCCCCCACATCCCGCAGGATCTGCGCCTGTGAGGGGACACGGGCCATCAGTGGGGCCCCGGAGGCTGGAGACATCCTGCCCTGAGTAGGGGGCGCAGGGAATACTCACATAGCCGTCGCGCTCGATGGTAGCCCGGATCTGCTCAGAGCCTGGCGTGATGGTGAACTGGGACTTGCACTTGAGTCCGTGGGCCAGGGCCTGCTTAGCCACTGCTGCTGAGCGGCCCATGTCCTCATAGCTGGAGTTTGTGCAGCTGCCAATAAGACCTGGGCACGGGGTGTGTGTGTGTGTTAGGTTGTCACTCAACCCTCAGCGACACGACCAGTCTCCACCCACTCGGGGTCACCTGGCCACAAAATGGCACAGCAGGTCCAATCCCGGACCCAAGAGCCAGGGGACCAGCGAGGAGCAGGATCCGTGGGTTCATTGACAGTGTTCCCCGAAGCGTGTGCTGGCACTCACCCACTCGGATGTCCAGCGGCCAGCCTTCCTTTTCTGCCACCTTGCCCACATCTGCCACGGGGTGCGCCAGGTCGGGGGTGAAGGGCCCATTGATGTGGGGCTTCAGCTGATGGGGCAGAAAAGCAGAAACCCGACAGGTGTGAACAAATGGGTATGAGTGAATGGCTCCTGTGCCGCTTCCTTGGGAACCTGAGGAGTCCCCACCCTCTGCTCAGGGTCAGGGGGTCAAGGCTGCAGCCCCTTAAGTGTGCTGTCTCTGGACATGGCATGGGGTGCTGAGTGAGCAGTGCTATGAGTGAGCACTAAGTGCCGTGTTTTTGTTGTCACTTGTCTCTGTTGTGTCCCAAGGCTTGGAGGGAGGGGACAGCAGGGCCTGGAGTCCTACAGATGGGTCCGAGCTTCTCCCTCTGCCCGGTCCCTGAACCCTCCCCTGCTCACGTCATTGAGGTTGATCTCGATCAGCTGGTCGTACTGGCAGCCAGGGTCAGGCACCAGGTGGTCCCGGTATTCATCAGCGAGATTGGCGATGTCTGGGGCAGGAGGACGAATCATGCAGAAATGGCACAGACTTCACCCCGAACCCACTATCGCCCCTTCACAGATGCCTAGTGCTGCGCGGGGGCTATGGGATGCTGGGGATTGAACCCAGGCATAACATTGTGCAAACTAAGTGCCCTCCCCACTGCATTATTGCTGCTATCACCAAACCCCAGGCTCTGGTAGACCAATGGCATGGAAGCAAGCAGCACAGGACATCCATGGCCAGGCTGTGCTGTCTCTGAAATCTTCAGGGACTCTGTGCACAGAGCTTGGACTCAAACTGCCCAACAACCTGTACCCAGAGAGCTTCAGGCCCCCAATTCAGCCTCTCATCTCTCATGGGCACCACCTGGTCCTCTAGGCTTTGAAAAGGAAGCTGGAGGTAGTGGGGGAGGCAGCAGTTCTAGGGGTGAATATTTTTTTCCTCCATGGCTGGAGCAGGATGAGCTGGAGGAAATATCCAGGTCATGCCCGGAGTTTCCTGCAGGGGGCTCCAGGGACCAGCCTTGCAGAAGCCTCCAGCCTGGCCTCCTATGAAGCCGCAGCACTACTGGGATAGGAACACAGCACCCTGCTGATGGTTTTAGGACCTCTCAAGCCTTGCACGTGGGGCCCAGAGAAAAGGAGTCTGGCCTGTTCTCACCAGCACGGCCCGTCTTGCTCAGGTACTTCTTCATCCGGTGGTTGTAGGGGAACACGGACGTGGTGGCCCCGATCTCAGCACCCATGTTGCAAATGGTGGCCATCCCTGCGGAGACAGCCCCGGCCACAATGCTCACCTCTACCCAGGCACTGTGTGCGGGAGGCTGGTCTGGCCTGGGTACCCCACCATCGCCTTGATCCCTGCAGATCCAAGGTCAGGCCGGAAAGCCAACACGGGCACTGGCATTCGGGACTTGGCTGGGTGTACTTTAGCATAGCATGGGGCTCTGGGCCTCAGGTTCCTTCGCAGGGGAATGGGAAGGAACCCAGCCTGCACCCAGAATTGGTAAGGCTTTGTTAGCCTGTTTGCTTTGGACACCCATCTCGTGGTATTGCCTGACCAAGCTGTCCAGGGAGGGCTTCCAGGAAGAGCAGACCTCCATCTTGGGGGAAGGGGGGGACCCCCAAGGACCAGCTTAACTCTGGGGTCAATAGGCACCCAAGGATGAGGTGGCTGAAGCATCTCAGGTCTGTTCCAAGCCCCCTGGGCAGGTGACATCCCCTGGAAACGTCATGTCTATTGGGGCTTCTGGGGGTAAGGAGAAACTGACAGGGTAATGGTGTCTCGGATCGAAACCCTGGCTCTGACCCCCACTTTCAACTGCCTCCTCGCCCTTGTGAATTCTTCTCATAGAGTAGCCTGGTGCCAGGGCCATGGGGAACCTCCTGACACCCCGGGCACCACCATCCCCTTACCAGTGCAGGAGATGGAGTCGACACCAGGCCCATGATACTCCACGATGGCGCCTGTGCCACCCTTCACCGTGAGGATGCCTGCCACCTTCAGGATGACGTCCTTGGGCGAGGTCCAGCCTGAGAGTGACCCTGTCAGCTTCACACCAATCACCTGCATAGTGAGGAAGAACCGTGGTCACAGGTGGCGCCCTGGAGCCCAAGGCCCTCACCCTGCGGGGCTGCCCGTTCCCTTGGCCCCAGCCTGCCCTTACCTTGGGGCACTTCAGTTCCCAGGGGATCCCCGCCATCACATCCACGGCGTCAGCACCCCCGACACCAATGCAGATGGCTCCCAGGCCCCCACCATTGGGCGTGTGGGAGTCAGTGCCGATAAGCAGAACCCCAGGGTAGGCATAGTTTTCCAGAATGATCTGAAAGGAAGCAAACATCCAGACATCAGAGCAGACAGGTGGGATCCTAGGCTATGCCTGCTGAGTCTGAGACCTGTGGGCAGTTTCCAGTAATCTTAGTATCCCTGCAGGATTCAATCTTGACACTAGGGCACTGTGAGAAAAATCCAGCACACCACACCCCCAGGCTGGGTTTGGGGAGGACAGAGTAAAGGTTACAAGGGGAAAAATTCTTCCTGAGTGGGCCCTGAGAGCACAATTGTGTGTGTGAGAGAAAGAGAGACTCGGTGTGTGTGAGACTGTGTGTGTGTGTGTATGTGTGTGTGAGAGAGAGAGGGGAGAGAGGGAGAGGGAGAGAGAGAGGGAGAGAGAGAGGGAGAGAGGAGAGAGGGGGGGGGGAGAGAGAGAGAGAGAGAGAGAGAGAGAGAGAGAGAGAGAGAGAGAGAGAGAGAGAGAGAGAGAGAGAGACTCAGTGCTTTACGGGGTCCCTTGTCACTGAGGGGTTGACTCTGATGACCATGCTACAGGAATCTGGGGGACAGCAGGGGTTCCCATCCAGCCTGCCACCTGCTGTCTCTGAGCCTCTTCTTACTGGAGCAGCTGACAGGTGTGTGCTGTTGGGATGACAGGAGGACTCGGTCATGTGAGCAAGGCTGCATTTATTTCTAGTTTGCGAAATAGTTTTCTAGTGCAACCCTTTTGTTCATCCTGTTATGCCCCCAACCCTGTCCCGTCCTTCCCTACACACATACACACACAGATCTGGGGGGAGGTCAGTGAGCTCAGAAGAAATGTGACAGGCTCCACTCAGCCTGTGGGAGTGGGCAGTGCCCTGGCATCTCACCCAAGTGAGAAAAGGTTCCACCTGCCTGGCAGACAGTTGGGGGGGGGTCTGGCCCCCAAGGAAGGCAGTACAGTGCCCTAACCAGTTGCTGCTCATGGATGAGGTATGGGGCAGCAGACCAAGCCTGTCTGTAAGGCGCCTCACAAGAGCATGAGGGACCCTTCCAAAAGGGAGGTCCTTTGGGTGGCAGAAAGTTATTGGGAAGATAGTTGTGACCAAGGTCTCGGGAGAAGGCTGGATGGGGCTGAGGGAGAGCGTCTTTGGGGAGGCCCTCAAAGAGGGTGACCGTCAACTGGCTCCACACTACCCTTCTTTTTTTTTTTGGTTTTTGGGCCACACCCGGCGGTGCTCAGGGGTTACTCCTGGCTGTCTGCTCAGAAATAGCTCCTGGCAGGCACGGGGGACCATATGGGACACCGGGATTCGAACCAACCACCTTTGGTCCTGGATCGGCTGCTTGCAAGGCAAACGCCACTGTGCTATCTCTCCAGGCCCCCACACTACCCTTCTACGGAGGCCTCTAGAGGAACAGCCTGGAACGGGCTGGAACAGGACAAAGCCCCTGCTGGTGACACAGTATTGGGGGTCCTGCAGGATCAGATGGGAGCTTCTAAGCCACATGGGGCTTGGCATTGCAGGAGCAGAGGCAGCTGTGGGGAAGGCGGGGTCTTGGTGGCTAAGGCAGGAACTGACCCCCCCTGGCCCTCGCTGGTGCCAACAATAGCCCGGGGCTGCCAAGGCGGGGCCAAATCCTTTGGTGTTGGAGAGTGCCCTCAGATGGGGTGTCCTTCACAATAAAAGGCCAAGGCCAGCTCCACCTGTCTCGGGGGTGCCCATGACCCAGGCTTCCTGAATGTAGGCAGCCCAGCTTGGCAGAACAGCGCAGGGCTCTGGTTTCAGAACAGGGCAGTGCTGGCAGCCCGCCGGGTCCGGTCATGGTCTGACTTAGCGCCTCAAAGAGGAGGCTGGGGAAGTCCCTGGTGGGTGGAGGGCAGAGGCCAATGTGGAGGCACAGCTGACCCTAAATTGCCAAACCAACGACAGGCACCCCTGGGCTGGCTGCGGTGGCCGGCGACTGTGGGGAAAGGGCCGTTGACCCTCCCTGGCGCACTCTATCTCTGCCTTAGTGTTCTTATCTGCAGGAGTGCCCCAGGTCAGGTGGCTGCCGAGGAAGGGGCCCTCACCAAGAACCCCTGCCTAGTCTGAAAATAACCTGGCAGTGTAATACAGGCTGTCCCAAAGATTTGCCCCTCTGTGCCCCCCCTCTGGGAAGCCTGACCCCCAGCCCTGCCCTACCTGGTGGATGATTCCAGAGCCTGGCTTCCAGAAGCCCACGCCGTACTTGGCACCAGCAGTTGCCAGGAAATTATACACTTCCTGGTTTATGTCCTTCAGAAAGAGAGAGATCAGGAAAGAGTGAGCATAAGTGGTGCTGGCCCCTGAATGTGAGGACATAGCATTCTGGCCCACTGTCTCCCCTACCATGTCCTGAGGGAAGGAACTGGGTTGTACTGTCTCCAAGAGGTACACTGGGACCAAGTGTTTGGGGCAGGAGGGGAGTGGTCCCCGGGGAGCTGGGGAATGGAGGGGGGGGTGGGACCCTAGTCCCACGGGTGCCCATGAGGTAGTGCTCCTCATCTGCACAAAACCACCCCCAGAAAGGGCAGCACACCCTCACACACGCCCTGAGGCCCCCAACGGCAGGACCCTGGCCCCTCGCCCAGTGCCAGGCGTCTGGTTCATGTCACTCACATAAACAAGGCCATGACTCTAGCGGTGAGCAGCAACTGGTGGCCAGCAGGGGGCAGTTGCCCAGGGGCTGGCCTGGCACTGGGAGCCACTGGAGCCCCCCCCCCCCCCCCCCATGGCTGCTGACATGGAAACCACCAATGGGGAATGGATGGCAAGATGCAGTGGGAAGGGCGCCCCGAGCTGTTCCCAGGCATCTCCGAGGCTGGCTGGGCTGTCGTGACCCTGAGAGCCGGAACCCTGCCATGGCATGCCTGCCCCTGGGCCCAGCCGGCTGGCCCTGCCAGCATTCAGCTCCTGCCAATGGCCCCCAAGGCAGGAGCCCACTTCTAGGCAGGCGGTGGAGGGTGGAGGTAGAGAGCTGGCGCTCATGAGGTGCAGACAGGTTGTGGAGGGCAGAGGGGGGAAACGGGGCCAGGCTCCCAAGTGCACACAGCCACACTATCGACTCCCCCCGCCATGGTGATAGGTAGTAAGACAGACACACGTGTGGGTAGGCGTGGGCTGACAGCAAGGTCATTGCCTGCAGCCCTGGCATCAGCTGGTGGCACTGGTGGAACCCGCCCTAGGCCTCACTGTGAAGGCAGAGGCCAGGCTGAGTCTAAGGCTGCTGCTTCCTGATGCCTCTCTTCTCTATGTCTTATTCTGGTCATGCTGGATATGAAGATGCACACGGGGCAGTGTCTTCCAGGGAGCCCCGGGCCCACCCTCGCTCCTCCGCTCATGCCAACACCCTCACAGGGGCAGGTGTCAATAGCAGAATGACAGAACGGCCCTTCCTTCCCCCCCCCCCCCCCCCCGGCCACTGCTCACCTTGGCTCGGCGCAGGTCCTTCTCGCCGCCCACCTGGGCCTCAATCAGGTGGTCACAGTGGATGGTGGAGGGCACGGCCACCTTGGGCAGCCCGCTGCTGATGAACTGCAGCATGGCCATCTGCGCCGTGGCGTCCTGCATGGCCACGCGGTCGGGCCGAAGCCGCAGGTAGGTCTTGCCTCGCTCGATCTCCTGGTTGGCTGGGTCATCCAGGTGCCCGTACACGATTTTCTCTGAGAGCGTCAGGGGCCGGTTCAACCTGGGCCAGGGCAGCACAGACTGTTAGTCACGTGGTATCCAATGGGTAGGAGGGGGACGCCAGGGACCTGGCACTGAGGAAAGGCTGCAGCAAGGACAAGTGGACGACAGTGTGGGCAAGGTGGTGGGTGCTGTGGTCTGCTTGTCAGTGCCCTGTGCTGGGCAGCGATCTGGCCCAGGTAGGATAGGGCAGAAGAGCTGGAGTTGAGGGGCAAAGCCTCCTAGGGCCACCCACCTCCTTCTCCAATGAGCCGGGCTCCCTTCTTTTTACCGTCTCCTCTGTTCCCACAGTTTCCTTAATGCTTTGCCCCACCCATGACCTGGGGTCTCAGCTCTTTCCCTGCCCCAAAGCCCCTTCCTGCCCACACTAAGACAGGCAGGCTAGGAACCAGGCACGGCCTTCAGCTTATTTCAGTCGCTCTTCCCAGACCCCATTTCCATTTCCCTGTAGGCCTATCCAAACAACAATTACCACCTGGCCCCTGGAGGTACCCCATTGCCAGCACTCTGTTGGGGGGATCGCTGAGGTCCCCGCTGCTGCTCCTCAGCACCATATGCCCTGGTTCACAAAGCTCAGGCCAACCGGGGGTCTCACCCCACTACCTGAGGAGGACAATGTGGTAGGGAGAAGGCGTGGGGCTTAGACAAACAACAATTGTCTGCAGAAAGCCCTAGCCCAATCCATGTTTTTGAAGCTTCACTGAGGAACGACTGTTATACTGCAGGTAATGACACAGTGGAGGGACCCAAGATGTGAACATGGCACGACTGTCTCAGTACAATCAAGATAACCAACACCAGCCCCCCAAAACCTGGGGTGCCCCTATCAGTCACTCTCCCTCAAGCACCCCCAGATCTGCTCTGTGCTCGACAGGGGACACAGACCTTTCAGCACCCCCATAGCAGAAAGAACTTGCCCTGTCACGAGCTAGAGAGAGGCATCAGAAGGGGGGCCCAAGCCCGGTAATCCCACTGCCTTTGCCCTTGTCTGTGGCTAACCATGTTGGGAATTCAGGGCATGAGTCCCAAAGTGTTCTCACTCCCACTAGCCCCTCATGCCCAGGTCTGCCCGAGCCCTGACAGTGGGTTCCCCCAAGGTGCTGGCCACTGTTAGTCGTCAGTGAGAAGAAAATGGAATAAAATAGCTGAGGCCACGGATGGCACACAGGCAGCAACCTGCACCAATGGGGACACAGAGAACAGTGCCCTGATTCTAAGACTGAGGGGAAAGAGTGAGTATATTTCTGCTGTGTGCAGGTTCGCTCTCTAGCACCATAAAGGGTTCCCCGAGCCCTGACAAAAGTGATCCTTGACATAGAGCCAGGAGGCTCTGAGGAATCTAGAGGGGCCAGAGAGAGAGTTCAGTGGGAAGGGTATTGTCTTGCACGCACCACCCAGGTTCAATCCCTGGATCCCATGTGGTTCCCTAAGCACCACCAGGAGAGATTAAGTCCTGGGTGAGGCTCAAAAACAAAAAACCAGGCCAGAGAGATGGCAAGGAGATAGGGCCATGCCTTGCATGCAGAAGGACGGTGGTCCGAATCCCAGCATCCCATGTGATCTCCCCAGCCTGCCAGGTGCAATTCTGAGCGTAGAGCCAGGAGTAACCCCTGAGCACTGCTGAGTGTGACCCAAAATCCCCCAAACCCATAAACAAACAAAAAACCATCCTGAGTACTGCCCGCTGTCCAATGACAGAGGGCCAGGATCAAGGTGCCACCACTTGGTCCCCTACCCCTCACCAGCCTTGCCATGGCCCTCCCGGACCTACCCCAGGCCCCCTTACCGTTTGCGGACGATGTTGATGTTCTTCTCCAGCAGGTCATAGCGAATGTACTCATTGGGTTCAAAGTGGCTCATGGCCACCTTGGCCCGCTGACACAGGACAGAGGCCACATGGTACTGTCGCACCCCGAGGGCTTTCTGCAAGTAGGAAACAGAGGCGCCCATCAGTGGAGTTAGAAGGGTCAAGGAAGGAAGCTGAGAGGGTCAGCCCCAAGGCCCCAGTCCGACACCTGAGGTTTGGGGGTAACAGAGCAACAGAACTCAGTGTGCAGCGGGCAAGGGGCTGGGATGGCCAGAGCTGCTGGCATCCAGGCCTAGCTCTGCTGAATCAAGAACTTCCCCCAGAGAGATCTGGAACAACAAAGGGCTTCTTCTGCAGGGAGAGCGGGCCCATAGTTCTGAGAACCTGAGACAGGGCATGGAGTTGACTGCCTAGCAGCATCCACTGCTCAGGGGCAGGGTGGATGGGGAACGTATGAAGACCCTTAGCCAGTCCTAGGGATGGCCCCCTCCTGCAAGACCTGGACCCCATGCCAGCAGCACCACTAGTGCTGCCTTTCTGCCACTTTTCCTTTGTTGCTTTCAGTTATTTGATCTAATTGTGGTCCAGGAATAGGACTCGGGTATGGCGGATGCCCTGACTGAGTGAGCTACAATCCCCTTTGGTCAGGTCCCTTCTCACTGAGGTAAAGGCAGCGCTGGCTTCATCTTGGGATCACTTCACAGAACACCACTATGGCCCTGGGCCTCCGAGTCCAGTTCTGTGAGCTAGTGAGGCCTCAGCCCAATCTACTGCAACTCCAAGAGCAACCCGAGCTGGGACCCCAGAACCCCAAGACACTGTCCAACTCCCAGTGAGAGACCAAGAGGGAAGGAAATGGATCGGGCTGGCAGGGGAGGGCAGGGTGGCATCAGCACAGAGCAGCTGCTGTAATGGGCCCAAGAACTAGTTCACTCCAGACATGGAGCCAGAGTCCTCATCTGGCAGCTTGGGGACCCAGAGCCACTCCCACAGTGTCTGGCCAGCAGGGCCCCCTCCCAGCCCTTTTTACAGCTCTGGACCCTGAACCCAGAATGTGCAAACTCGGTGCCACCCTGTCCCTGTGGCCCGGGGAGGGAATGGACCCTGTTAGGAACAGCGTCTCTACCGTGATCCACTCATCACTTGCCCCTGGGAGGAGAAAGGGCCACGCGGCAGGGAGAGCTCAGGTCGGGCATGCCACGTACTGTCCATCCTCACCGAAGGTCACAAGATTCTGGGGTTCTATTATTATCCCCATGCCCTCGGGAGCACGATCAGCGCCCCGTTAAGTCATACAGATAAGATACTAAACAGGCTGTTCTAGGGCTTGCTTTGTGCATTTAGTGACATGGCGGACATTTCCCCACTTCTATATAAACCCTTCCTTTCAGAACTGTAAACCAGTGGTTCTAAATTTCATGCTCCATAAAAATAAGACACAGTATCTAGCCCAGTATCTAGTATCTAGCAAAACAATTCATAATCACAGTGTGGAGGGAAGAAAAGCCTCCAAATGTCCTCCAGAGCAGGACGAAGCAGCCTCTAGGACAGATCAACCCCTACAAGTAAGGATGCAACACATGAACGGGGCTTTGGGGACAGTTCAAAGGGCTAGCCTGGTTCCCATCATGGCACTGCATGGTCCCTATGCACCACTAGGTGCGAACACACCCACAGCCACACACAGCGCCTGTGCACTCTGGAGTAAGCAAGGAAAGTATTCACACGGCAGTCATGCCCAGATACGCCTACAATCAGATGTCCCCCCACTGCGGGGTCTGGGTCAGCCACCTCCAGTGTCTCTGTTCAGTTCCCTCCATGTCCCAACAGGCTGGTCCTCGTGGTGTTTGCCCACAACATGCGCTAGGCCCCATTCCCAGGACCTTCAGCCCAGTCTCCGCACAAATGTGGTCCCATCAGGCTGCTCAGACATTCTGCCAGACCAACGTGAGTGACCTAATCCTTGGCAACACATGGGCAGCGCCCACCCTGGCCCTTTTCCGCTTCTGCCTGCGGCCAGGATAGCCCAAAGGCCCCGAGGAACTAATTAACAAACATGTGCTTGATTCAGAGGATCCCGCTAACCCCATGCTGTGAGGACACGGCTCCGCTCCAGCCTGCCCCGGCACGTGAGAGGCAGCAGACTTGCACTAAGCCCTGTGCAAACTCCAGGGGCCGGAGCACCGACAGACGAATTTCAAGGACAAGCACCCATGGGAAATGAAGACTAGACACGATCTCCCCACCCCCAAACTTGATATAAAAATAGACATGGCATAGCTCAGTGAGCACCTACTCTGAGCCAAACTCTCCCTAAGGTGTGGTGTGGTGTGTGTGTGTCCGTGCGCGCTTCCTGCAGGCAAAACATATCTGGAACCACTATGTCCACCCAGTTCTTGGTCTAACTGAATCCTGCCCCCATGCATGGCAGCTACTGCTCATCTTACAGAGGCCGAACTGAAGATCTGGGACGCCAAGTCCCAAGCTGAAGTTTTGGCAGGAGGCAGCTCCTCTCCTGCTCCCCTCTTACCAGTCACACAGCTCTCCTCCCATTTAAAGGAACAGTGTGTGAAGTGGTTCTGGAGTCCTGGCCTCCCTGCTGTGGCCCTGGACATGTTTAACCCTCCCAAACATTCTGCCCATTGAGAAAACGCAGGTAAAACTACAGAGTTACATCAAATGCAATAACCTGCCATCAGGGCTTGGCTCACCCTCTTCCAGGCAGACAGACACACAGACACTCCATGGCCCTGTGGCCCAGGGCGTGCTTGGTGCAAGACACAAGAAAATAGGATGTGGTCCGAGTGTGCCTGGGACACACAGAAGCATCACACCTCCCAATTCCATGGAGGTCTCTATCAGAATTGCCTGAGCATGGTCACAATGACCTGACCCGATTAATTGGAGTCCAGTGTGCGAAGCACGGGGTTAGATGTCGTCCCATCTGCAACTCCGAGATCCTTCACTCCTCACCACGATGCTCAACTGCGCTTATTTACCAAGGGCCCCAAGAAAGGGCAGCAAGGTTGAACCCATTCCTCTCCCACTTCATACTCCCACGGGTGCACCTACAGCTGGTATAGGGGCACAAACAACACTCAGACTTACACAAGACCCATCCTCCTGTACCAAACACCATCCAGCAGTGGAAGAGCTTGTGGTGGGAAGAACAAGGAGGTGGGTAGGTGGGTGTCTGCCACAGGGAACAAGCCCTGGGTTTGGCCCTGCCAAACGAGATAAACACTGGAGAGAGAATACAGTAGGTAGAACACTTGCCTTGCATGTGGCCAACCTGGGTTCGATCCCGACATCCCATATGGTCCCCCAAGAACTGCCAGGAGTGATTCCTGAGTGCAGAACCAGGAGTAAGCCCTGATCATCGCAGGATGTGGCCCAAAAACAACAACTAAAAATCGACCAAATGACATGCTTTGGGCCTCCGGGTGGATAAACAGGCAGGCTGGGGCTGCACGAGGGTATTATTCATGTAGTCTCCACCCTCAAGATCCCCAGCTGCAGGATGAGACCAATATGGGAACAGAAAGTGGGGGCAGGGAGGAGAACTGGGTTTGCTTCCTGACAACTAAAGGAGGGAAAAAGGGAGAAGCTGGGTCACTGGACAGGCTCAGGGCTCAGGAAGGTCATCCCAGGCTGATGAATCGTAAGAGCCCAAGACTCTGCATCTTTTTTCGGGGGTGGGGGGGTGGGGGTTGTCACACTCAGCAGAGCTCAGGGTTTACTCCTGGCTCTGTGCTCTGGAATTGCTCCAGGTGGGGCTGGAGGAACCACACAGGGTGCTGGGGATTGTAAAATAAATCCTCATAGTTTTTGAGATTACTGAACATGCGAATTTCCACCTTCAGGCAGACAGGTCTGAAGAAGCGAGATTGCAGCCAAGGATTGATAAACCAAGTCAGTCATCAGGAGAGAGTCATGGAGTCAGTTTGCTTCTTGCTGGTGGTACCTTTGTGAGCACCCCAAGCCAAAACTGCTTTCTTTTTTTTTTTTTTGGTTTTTGGGCCACACCCGGTGACGCTCAGGGGTTACTCCTGGCTATGCGCTCAGAAGTCGCTCCTGGCTTGGGGGACCATATGGGACGCCGGGGGATCGAACCGCGGTCTGTCTCCTAGGCTAGCGCAGGTAAGGCAGGCACCTTACCTCGAGCGCCACCGCCCGGCCCCCAAAACTGCTTTCTTTAGGAAACCAATGCCCATCCACTAGGTGGGGGGAAGGTCAAGGGATCCAGGTGGGCTTGATTCAGACCACTGTTGGTTGGCCACTTGCAAGGCTTGACATCTGTGCTAACTCTCTGGCCCCGCTGGGTGTCATCTTACAGGGGAATCAAACCTGCAAGGCAAGCACCCTCCTGCAGTGCTGTCATTCTGGCCTCCTCCAGGTCTATTTGCAGTTCAGGTTCTAAAAACCTGGTTGGGATACAAAGGCCAGAGAGAGAACTGGTGACTCCCTCAAAATCACACGCACTGTGGAATTGGGCAAAAGGAACCCACCTTACCCTGTGACCATGAGAGCCCGATACCACCCAACACCAGAGGGGTGGGAAGGGGGAAGGTGCCCCAGGAAGAAACTTGCCCACAAGGACAGAGCCCTCTGCGCCAGGTCCAAGTGGCTGGGGATGACAAGTGTCTCTCCCTTCCCTGGTGAGGTTTCTGAGCCAATGAGGCCGAGTCTGGAGAGGCGATGTGTGGCGCTACTCCAGCTCTGTGTACAGGAACTCCAACTCAAAGTACTCAGCCCTGGCACTCTGAGTAGCTCTGCTGAAGGGGAAAAGTGGTGCAGCGTCAGACAATGCATCTGACCATAACACTTTCATTCCTAGTGGTGGTGGTGGGGGACCCAAGCACAGCCAGGGAGGGGCCTCCATGGTGAGAACAGCCACTGCCAGACTCTTTGTTGAGGGTGATAGTGGGAGGTTGGATTTCTGAGCCTCACCTGGCTGTATTCAGGGATTACTCCTAGCTCTGTGCTCAGAAATTACTCCTGGTGAGCTAGAGGACCCTGTGGGATGCCAGGGATAAAACCTGGGTAGCTGTGTGCAAGGCAAGTGCCCACCCCACTGCACTATCACCCCAGGTACTGCCAGGCCCCTTCTAACCCCACTACTCTGACTGTGAGAACCCCCCACCCCTGACACTACCACTGTGACGTGTTGCCCCGTGTGGTGAGGATAAGCGACCCCTCCACGGGCTGAGCCATGTGCCATGACCAGGCATCACTGGGAGCCACCCCACTCCTTGCTGAGCCTGGCTCAACCCTCCCAACACTGTGCAACCATCACCACTCTTTCCGCCCGGAGCATTCCCACCCACCCAAAAGCAAAACACATTGGAGCATAAAGTCAGCACTTGGCCTTGATTCGATTCAGTCCCTCGGCCAAGCCCTGGCCGGCGCTGACTTGGCTTCTGCATCTGGAATAAATGAAATGGGCACAAGAAACGCTGCCGTCTGGTTCATCTAGTATTTATGTCTTTATTTCTCGGGAACTTGGGGGCCCAGGCCTGGTAGTGTGGCCTGGCGATATGGTGCTGCCAGCTCCTGAGTGACAGGAGTGCCACTCCCTGCAGTGTTTAGACTCAGGGCCGGGCACTCACTCCAGGTCTTTGAGCCTGCTCATAGGGCCTCCTATTGAAAGCCAACTGTGCAATTCCTTTCCTGAGCCAGTAACCTCAGTAGAAGGGGTCTGAGAAACACTGCAGAGAAGGCCAGATTACAACATAAGGGGAAAAAGAAAACAACAATGAAAGGGCAAGTGCACCAAACCAGTACGATGTATACCTAAGAGTTACATAATTATTCCTCTGCCCACCAGGGGTGAAACCTTCAGCAGGGCCAGAGCTCAGGGCAGAACAGGAAGTCAGGTTCCAACCTTCAAGAGCTACACAGGTCCCTAGAACACTGAACACTGGGGCGATCCCTGAGCAGAGATTTAGGAGTAACCTTTGGGGCCTCCCCCCAGCAAAGGTACTGAGTAACAGAAAAATAAAACTCTTGGAGCTGGAGCGATAGCACAGTGGGTAGGACATTTGCCTTACACGTGGCCGACCTGGGACTAACCCAGGTTCGACCCCTGGCATCTCATATGGTCCCTCCACCAAATAAAACAGTTTCCAGGATTTCCTTGTTGAAAACCAGGACATATGGGATGGAGAGGCACCACACCTTCATACCACACAAGGTCCCTGGGCACCGCCAAGCAACACTACCATCAGTGTAGCCCCCAAAAGTAAGACATTAGTTCTTGGGGACACTTAGAATATACATAGAAACGACAACCCTCTAACGCTCATCCAAGCCGCCCCACCCCGTCCCACCCTGCTGCCCCTGTGCCAGGTATCTGGTGACACTTAAGAACACAGCTGAGTCCAAAGTCCACATGAAACATTCCCCCCACACCAGTCTTGGCAGCAGGGTGCCCTGCACACCCACTTTTTCTTGTTTGTTTTTTTGTTTAGTTTTGTTTTGGGGCCACATCCAGTGAATCTCAGGGGTTCCTCCTGGATATGTGCTCAGAAACTGGTCCTGGCTTGGTGGACCATATGGGACGCCGGGGGATCGAACCATGGTCCGACCTAGGCTAGTGTGGGCAAGGCAGACGCCTTACCACTTGTGCCACCACCATGGCCCCTCTTGTTTGTTTTTGGACCATACCTAGTAGTGTGTAGAGATTATTTTTAACTCTGAGCTCCCATTTTGTTTGTTTGTTTGTTTGTTTGAGGATATCCAGTAATGCTCAGGGCTTACTCCTAGCTCTGAGTTCAAGGATCACTCCTGGCAGGCTCAGTGTACTAAATCAAGGTTGGTTGTGTACAATGCAAGCACCCTACCCACTGCACTCTCTAGCCTAGTCCCCCCCATAATTCTGAAGTCTTTTTTTGGAGGGTGACACACCTGGCAGCACTCAAGAGGTTGGTTACTCCTGGCTCTGAACTCAGGCTTAGAGGAACATATGGGATGCCTGGAATTGAGCCCATATTGGCTGTGTGCAAGGCAAATGCTGTGTTATTGCTCTGGCCCCAATTCTGATGCCTTAATACAGTGCGTACATTAATTTTAGAATCTGAATGATTATTTTTGAAGAAATAGCATTTTCTGAGTACCACCCACACTATTTCCTACAATCTGTAGTGGACTTCAGATGCTATAAAAGCAAAACGACCAAGACAGATTCTTTTAAAGAACATGCATGTTTCTCCATTAAACAAAAAGTTACTGACAGGGGCCGGAGAGATAGCATGGAGGTAGGGCATTTGCCTTACATCCAGAAGGACGGTGGTTCGAATCCCAGCATCCCATATGGTCCCCCGTGCTTGCCAGGGGTGAATTCTGAGCACAGAGCCAAGGATAACCTCTAAGTGCTGCCAGGTGTGACGCCCCCCCCCCCCAAAAAAAAAAACAATTACTGACAAAAACTTTAAAGACTTATAATGGAAACTGCTAGTGAGAGTTTGGTAACAAGTTAATCTATCTTTTTTTGATCGTATGTTTTGTTTTTTGGCCACACCCAGCAGCACTCAGAGGTTACTCCTGGCTCTGTGCTCAGAAATCGCTCCTGGCAGGCTCAGGGGACCATATGGGATACCAGTTTGGAACCTGGGTCCGTCCTGTGCTGGCTGCATGCAAGGCAAATGTCCTACCGCTGTGCTATCCTCCCAACCCCATGTTTTAAATTAGAAACAACCTGGGACTGGAGTGATAACACAATGGTAGGGTGTTTGCCTTGCAAGCTGCTGATCCGGGACAGACCTGGGTTCCATCCCCAGCATCTCATATGGTCCCCGGAGCCTGCCAGGAGCGATTTCTGAGCACAGAGCCAGGAATAACCCCTAAGCGCTGTTGGGTATGGCCCAAAAACCAAAAGCTAAAAAAAAAAAAAGTATATATAAATTAGAAACAACCTGTTTCTAATTGTTTCTAACAATTTTTTCAAAGTTACATTATTATATCCATTCTATAGAATTCCAATGAAATACTTCAGGAAAAACCTCCAAGATTACTTTACCATGGTATATTTCTGATTCTACATTATACATGTATGTACATGTTACACACATGTAACTAAAAGGGAACATAGCACAACAAATCTGTTGTTCCTAGAGAAGGAAGCCAGGTAGGAGCTGGTGAAGAAAAATAAAGGGGTGATTTAAACTTTCTCAGTAGAATTCAAATAGTTTTAAGGATATAAAACTAACCTTATCATTGCTGCTGGTAGGAATATAGATACTGTGAATATTGTCCATGTTTTATATTTGAATTTGGAAGAAAATACACCAAAATGTTAACTGTGCTAATTTCAGGATAGTGATGTGACATTATGAGTAATTACAGGTAATCTTCGTGACATTTTTATCTCTGCACTTTCCAACTTTCTACAATGGATAATTACCCATTGAGGGAAAAGGGTAAGAAATTGTCAGCCTGGGACGAAGCTCAGTGGCAAAATGATGCTTTGCGAGTCTGTGGCCTGGATCTACAGTGAGCACCACCCCCAAATGGAGGAAGGTCCGAGCTCAAGACATGCTTTGCATGCAGGCTCCCCCAGTTTGAGACCCAGGACTATAGGGCCATTCCCTCCCCCAACCATGCGCTGCCAGCAGTAACACTGCTGCAACACTGGTGCCCTGAAACTAGAAATATTTAATTTAACCTAAAAACAAGTATTATGGGGCCGGCGAGGTGGCGCTAGAGGTAAGGTGCATTGCCAATGCTAGCCTAGGACGGACCTCGGTTCGATCCCCCGGTGTCTCATATGGTCCCCCAAGCCAGGAGCGACTTCTGAGTGCATAGCCAGGAGTAACCCCTGAGCCCTGAGTGTCACCGGGTGTGGCCCAAAAACCAAAAACCAAAAAGAAACAACAAGTATTACATGAGCCAGAGAGACAGTACGGCAGATAGGGTGATAGGGTGCTTTCTTTGCACAAGGCCAATGCAGATTCGATCCCCAGCATCCTGTATGGTCCCCTGTGCACTGTCAATAGTAATTCCTTAGTGTAGAGCCAGGAGTAACCCCTGTGTGCTGCTGGGTGTGACCCAAAACAACAAGCCGAGACAAACCAAGTATTACTGAGCTTTATTTGAGCCTTATGCTGAGCACTGTGGGCACTGAATCAAATAGTCCAATTGGTTCTTGGGGCTACCAGCAGTACACGAGGGCCACTCTGAGCTTGCTGCTCAAGGGCCACTCTCTGGAAAGCTGGGGAGACGCTGAGGTGCCAGGAATTGAAGCCAGGCCATCTAGTTTATTTCTGTTTTTAGGTGACACTAGTGTGCTCAGGCCTTACTCTTGCTCTGTGCTCAGGAAACCTTATGTGATACAAGGGAATGAAGCACTCTACCCACTGTACTATCTCTCTGGCCCACGTGGTATTGTTTAAAGGAGGGTAATGACATGGACATATTCTAAAAATCAGAAACTCTGAGGTTCTGCTTTTGCTTCCGAGATCCAAAAGTAAAACACTCATGTTCCATTCAGTCTTGCCCTGTAACAGATATTCAAGACACAGACAGCTGTGGCAAGGCGGAAATAGGATGATGTTTCCTGTGATGGGAGTCCAAGCCTCAGGCTCTGAGAAACTCCAATGGGTGAACGCAGGGTCTGATCTAGAAAGGATCCTCGAATAGACTCACCGTCCACTTTCTCGGAAACAGAGGAAGGAAGGTAGGAAGGACTGAGGCAGCCTTAAAGCAAGCCACTTTTCTCCAGAACCCCAAAGGAAGCTCCTTCCCCTCCTGGAGAGCCTTGCCTTCGACAAGGCAGTTTACAGTGGCCGCTTCTATGGGCAGAAACTGCCTCGATTCACCAGAGATCCCAGGGATGAAGTGGGGCTGACACCCCAAGCCGGCCCGTCGCTCTGTGCACAGCTAAGCTCACATCGTTTTATTCGAGTCCCTGTTCTCACTGTGAAACTGCTAGTCAGGGGGACCCTTGTTTAAAAGAGGAAATAAAGGGCTAGAGAGATGGTACAGCAGGTAAGATGCTTGCTTTGCACAATGCTGACTCAATTCTTTCTTCTTTTTTTTTTATTTTGGTTTTTGGGCTATACCTGGTGGCAGTCAGGGGTTACTCCTGGCTTGGGAAGCCAGGGATCGAACACAGGCCTGTCCTGGGTTGGCAGTGTGCAAGGTGAACGCCCCACTGCTGTGCTATCACTTTGACTCCGTGGGCTGGCTCAGTTCTATCCCTGCCATCACAGATGGTCCCTGAGCACAGTCAGGAAGAAGCCCTAGTCTGTGATATGAGAAACAAGGGACTTAGATGACAAACCCTACCAGCAGGTAAACTCTGGGGCTAGAATAATAGCACAGCAGGGAGAGCGTTTGCCTGCATGCCGCTGACTTGGGTTAGATGCCTGGGGTCCCAAATGGTTCCCTGAGAATCACCAGGGTAATTCCTGAGTGCAGAGTCAATAGTGACCCCTGTGGGGCTGAAGCGATAGCACAGTGGTAGGGCATTTGCCTTGCATGCAGCCAACCCAAAATGGACCTAGGTTTGATTCCCAGCATCTTATATGGTTCCCCGATTCTGCCAGGGGTAATTTCTGAGTGCAGAGGCAGGAGTAAAACCTGAGCACCGCCGCCAGGTGCCCCCCCCCAAAAAAAAAAAAAAAAACAAAACTGACCAGGTGGAACTCCTCTCCCACAGTAAGCTCACTGGATGGGAAACCTATCTATTCTGGTCCCCCAGAGCCTAGAAGAGTGTCTAAATGTTTGGGCCACAGAAACTTCCAGAGCAACGGGCGAAGGCAGAGCTGTCATCTGTACTGAGGGGAACAGTGCTGGGTCCTCTCAGCCTGTCCATGAGAAGGGCACCCCGAGACTCTGACCTTCCTGCTGGAATAAGGTCACACGTTCTGCACCTTCATCCCAAATGGAGAAGGGCGTCCCCTCCAGAAGAGGGTGCTATCCAGACACAGACCCTCCCAAGGGAGCTGGCTGGGTCTCGTGGGCTCCAGCGCTGTGGAAACCACAAGTGTGTGGGCAGCAGTGGGTCAGCCAGCTCGAGGACAGACAGAAGCCGCCAGCCCTGATCTGAGCTGTGGAAACTCTCCAAGTCCAGTGCCAAGTCAGGCAAAGGGCATCCAGTTGATTGCTGGGGGACCATGTATGGTGCCCCACCTTCCTAGGCCTGCTGTTTCCTTGTGTGTAAACAGGGGCAAGAGCAGAGATGCCAAACGAGGTTCAGGGGCGAGGCGAAGACAGTATTTCTAGAGCTGACAGCACCAGGCTGAGAAAGGGAGTCAGATATATCAGGTTCTCTGGGGTGCACCTGAAAACACCAGCAGGAAGGGGAAGGGAGAAGGGGGCGGGCTGCTACCCCTCTCCTGTCCTGAGTCCCTTCCCAGCCCCAAGACCAGAGGCGCACTGGACACGAGAGCTGAAAGCATCCAAAAGGTCGCATCTGTCTATCTGGTCTGCCCAAGGAGACTCTGGCCCATGGGGAGCTCCAAACAGCCTCTCAAAGCAGGATGACTCTCCTGGAGGTCTTAGTGAACCCCTCCTCTCCTTTGACCTCTCAGCAATTAGCTGCTGGCCCATCCCAGGAGCTCTGTCTAGGGGGGCCCACAGGGCTGGGTGACACTGCCGCCCACTCAGGAGAAACCATCCGAATCTCCACTGCCCTGCGCCTCCTTGCCCAGCCCTGGCAGGCATGCCTGGCACCTCTTCCAAAGAGCCCCTCCTGCCCAGAGCAATCGGCTACCTCAGTTGCCAAGCAACCAGCAGCCACAAAGTCAGGGATCCTGTTCAGAGAGGCTGGGATGGCAGCCTGAAGGGCCCCACAGAGTGGATGTGGGGGAGGATACCACATCCTGCTGCTGGTACATGTGACCTGTATACAAATCTGTATACAGATCCCGGGGGAGACCCACTCCCACTCCCCTTGCGCCTTTTGGTATTTGGGGCAGGAGGCAAGCACACTCCTGAGATAACAGAGCCTGGGGCCAACTGAACTGTGGCCCCCATCCCAGACACTGCCCCAGGGGATGAGGATGGGGCAAGAGTATAAGCCTGGGTCCCCTCCTCTGCTCAGGGGCCCCAGAGGCCCCAATCCCGTGGGCACACTGTGACCTCAGCCAGGCACTTAAACATCAGGTGGAACCTGGGCCTCCAGAGAAAAGGCATGTCAAGGTCAAAGTCTACAGGCCAGGGTGGAGGGAGACAGCAGCTCCTGCATGTAGGGGGATGGAAACCTACTCCCACCCTGGACAATTCAGGCCAGTGCACGGGCAGGTGCAAAACTAGAAGGACTGGGGTGAAAGTGACCTCCTGGGGCTGGAGAGATAGCACAGCAGTAGGGCATTATTGCCTTGCACCCAGAGGGATGGTGTTGGATTCAAATCCCGGCATCCCATATGGTCCCCTGAGCCTGCCAGGAGCGATTTCTGAGTGCAGAGCCAGGAGTAAACCCTGAGCGCTGCTGATTGTGATCCAACCCCCCCCCCCAAATAAAGTGACCTCCTGGAAGTCCCAACATGACCTGTAGAGCCCAAGTTCCCCAGGGGACAGCACTTGCAAACTGTGACTCTGGAGCACATTTCCCCAGAGTCGCCTCCACCTTAAAGGAGCCATGGCACCTCAGAACCCTAAAAGGACTTTCGTGAAGAATTATGGGGCTGGGGAGGGGGGTCCCCAGAGGTCTCCAGTCTGTTTTGGTGCTCAGGAGATGGGCCCACCCTAGGCCACACAGATGGTCCCTAATTGGGTTCCCAGGCCAAATAGTGTGAGAAATCATTCAGGGTGATAGTACAGCAGATTAGCCATGTGGTCGCGCTGGGTTCTATCCCAACAGCCCATAAGGTCCCGTCAGCCCCACCAGGAGTGATCCGAGTGCAGAGCCAGATGTAAGCCATGAGTATTTCTTGGTGTGGCATGCCCCTGTCCCACCAAATAGAAAAAAGGAAGAAAGGAAGGGAGGGAGGAAGAAAATGAAGGAATGGGAAGGAAGGAAGGAAGGAAGGAAGGAAGGAAGGAAGGAAGGAAGGAAGGAAGGAAGGAAGGGAGGGAGGGAGGGAGGGAGGGAGGGAAAAAGGAAATAAAGGTGGGTGGAAGAAAGGAAGGAGGTAAGGGAAAGGAAGGGAGGGAGGGAGGAATACCCTGTTTTGAATGAACTTAGTCTAGCTGATCAGAATGAACTTAAGCCTCTTCACATGCACAGATGTGGCCCCTACGACTCAACTACCCCCTGCCCTTTGTTTGCAAAACTTTAGAGTATAAAGAACTTGTCATTGACTGAAACCTAACTACAAACATGATTGCAATCATGGTGCTTAAATAAAGATTAATAAAAAGAAAAAAAAGAACTTGCCAAACATCATGAAGCCTTCAGACCTCTTATTATTGGTGCCCTTCTGCAGTATGTAACCTGGGTCAGCTGAGGGCTTCACTGGAGCACCGAGAGGCACAGGGAGTCTCCCCACAGTGCTTGAGACACACCACAGAATGACTCCCTTCCAGAAGCGGGAATCAAGGCAGCCACTCTCCCCTACTGCTGGGGGCCTGAGAGATAGCATGGGCCCATGTCAGACTTGACAGGAGCACGTGCTGGCCTGGGAGCTGCATACGCTCGGTGAATGCTGAGGAAGTGGGGAGAACCTGGGGTGCCTCAGCTGGCTCTGGAGAATCCTACTGCTGGGGCCTGAGAGATCGCATGGAGGTAAGGCATTTGCCTTTCATGCAGGACGGTGGTTTGAATCCCGGCATCCTATATGGTCCCCTGTGTCTGCCAGGGGTGATTTCTGAGCATAGAGCCAGGAGTAACCCCTGAGCGCTGCCAGGTGTGGCCCAAAAACCAAAAAAAAAAGAATCCTACTGCTATCCCAGCACTTCATGTTCATCCTTTTGAGAGCAGGAGTCGCCCGAGCCACACATGGCCATCGGGTGCCCTAGACCAGCCCCTGGGCCCAGACACTCCCTGGTCTGTGGAATCCAGTAGCCCTGCAAGGCATCTCCCTGTTCCCTTTCTCAGCTGCAGCTGCTATGGTGAGGGCCACATGCATACAGAGATTTCCCACAGCCCCAAAGCAGCTCTGACGATATCTCCCAACCACAGATCGTGGAGTACATGAGACTTTTCAAAAATGTCATCGTTCTCAGGGCTGGAGTAATAGAACAGAAAGTAGGCTGCTTGCAGGGCAGGAGAGAGAGCACAGCAGTAGGGCTTTGCCTTGCAAGCAGCCGACCCAGAACCAACTGTGGTTTGAATCCCAGGACCCCATGTGGTCCCCCACCCCCCACCCCACCCCCCCACCCCCGTGCCTGCCAGGAGCGATTTCTGAGCACGGAGCCAGGAGTAACCCCTGAGTGCCACTCAATGTGGCCCAACCCCCGACCCCAAAGTAGGCTGTTGCATGCACATGGCTGACCTGGAGTCGATCCCTGTATCCCACCAGGAGTGGTCCCTAAGCAGAAAGAATAAAGCACCAAGTACAACCCAGTGTGCCCTCCCACCACAAGACTGTTTTCTGCATTTGTGTTTCTAATGATCACTTGGGGCACATACCGTTAAACAGGGCACCTCTGAAGATAAAAAGCACTGTTCTCAGAATGGAGAGTAAGGACTCCTGGCCCTGCACTCAGGGATCACGCCTGGCAGGGCATGGAGCACCACATGGCTTGCCTGAAATTAAACCTGGCACATTGGCTGCAGGCAAGGCAAGTGCCTTACCAGCTGTACTATCTCTCTGGCACCTATTCTTTTTGCTTTTTGCGGCCATACCCAGTGGTGCTGAGGGAGGGAGGGGGCAGAGAGAGTTCTGGAAATCAAACCCAGGATGGCTGTGTGCAAGGTCAGCGCCCTACCCACTGCACTATCGCTCTGGCCTTCTAATTCTGTCTCTGCCAAGAGGTCATACGGGCCTCCCTTCCCCCTAGCCCATGGGACCATGAAATCACTGGCAAGGAGTGAAAGAAACACTTGCTGCTTTCAGTGGCAGTAGGAACTGCCATCGTTCCATTCATCCACCTTCGCCTTGGATCCAGTCAGGGGAAAAAATAAAATTTATTTTCTCCAAGGCCCTCTGGACTAGAACAATCCATAAGAATTTAAAAAGAGGTCAGAAGGATAGTAATATAGGGGTGAAGGTGCTTGTCTTATAGGAGAACAACTCCAGTTCAATCCCTGAGCACTGGTAAGGGTGACCTCAGAGCAGAGAAAGGTGTAACTGCTGAGTATCTCTGGGCATGGCCCAATCCCTGCCCCCCATATACGTGTGTGTGTGTGTGTGTGTGTGTGTGTGTGTGTGTGTGTGTGTCTGGGCATAGCCCAATCCGTGTGTGTGTGTGTGTGTGTGTGTGTGCCATCAGAATTCACCCACACTCCAACATCTTGGACATCTGTGACAAAGGGGACGGGCTTACCTGATGCTCATAATTACTTTCTTTCTTTTCTTTTTTTTTGGGTGGGGGGGGGGGGTTACACCCGGCAGCACTCAGGGGTTACTCAAGACTCTATGCTCAGAAATCGCTCCAGGCAGGCCATATGGGATGCCGGGATTTGAACCACCATCCTTCTCCGTCTAAGGCAAATGCCTTACAGCTGTGCTATCTCTCTGGCCCCTCATAAATACTTTCTACTCTCTCATCACATTACACCTGTCATCACAGTCTCAGCAGAAGCTGATCACCAAGTACTCAGGGAATGTCAGTGAATATCATCCCCACCAGAGAGGAGAAACCAGGACTCAGAAGTGACTTGCAGGCCGGAATGATAGAACAGTGGTAAGGCGTTTGCCTTGCAGGCTGCTGGCTAGGACAGATCTCGGTTTGATCCCCAGCATCCCATAGGGTCCCTTGAGTCTGCCAGAAGTGGGCGTGACCCCCCCAAAAAAAGAACAATGTGCTCAGGTGCAGAAGTAATAGCACAGCAGGTAGGGCATCCTATATAGTTCCCAAAGCCAGTCAGGAGTAATCCCTGCACACTAAACCAGAAGTAAAACCCCGAGTGCCGGGTGTGGCCCAAACCAAACCAAAGTAAATTTACTAACTTGCTCAAGGTCACAGGAACAAGAAAAGCACGAACTCTGGCCCAGATCATTCTGTCCTTAAAGCATGCTTCCCAAGATCCTTCTCAGTTCAGAAATATGGCTAAGAGCCATCCCTCTTCAACTGAACAAATCTTTGGTCAAATTGATCTTGTCTGATTTCATTCTACCATGGACAACAGGTTCAAGAAGAAAACTCTTTTCACATTCATTTAAAGACCAGAAGCCTTGCACAGAGTTGAATCCCAGCATCCCATAAGACTCCCCTGACATGAGTCTGCCAGGAGTAAGTCTGATTTTGGGTATGCCCCAAAATTCAAAAATATAAAAATTAGGGACCAGAGAGATAGCACAGTGGTAGGGCGTTTCCCTTGCACACAGCTGATCCAGGATATACCCAGCACCAGTAAGGTTCCCCCATGCCTGCAAGAAGCAATTTGTGAATGAGGAGCCAGGAGGAACCCCTGAGTGCCACCAGGTGTGATCCAAAACAACAACAAAAAAAATTAAAAGAAAAAAGAGGGGCCGGAGAGATAGCATGGAGGTAAGGCATTTGCCTTGTGTGCAGAAGGTTGGTGGCTCGAATCCCGGCATCCCATATGCCCACCCCCACCCCCGAGCCTGCTAGGAGTGATCTCTGAGCATAGAGCCAGGAGGAACCCCTGAGCGCTGCCATTGTGACCCAAAATCAAAAAAAAAAAAAAAAAAAAAAGTAAAAAGAGAGTAGGGGCCGGAGTGATAGTACAGCTGTAGGGTCTTTGACTTGCATGTGGCCAACCGGACAGACCCCGGTTCGAATCCTGGCATCCCATATGTCCCCCAAGCCTACCAGGAGCAACTTCTGAGCACAGAGTCAGGAGTAACCCCTGAGCATTGTCAGGAGTGACCCAAAAAGTAAAAGAAAAAAGAGAGTATAGAAAGCATATCAGAAAGTACCTGAAGGCATCATTAGGGAAATTTTCGTGTCTTTCCCTAGAACTTTATCTTACTTTTTATTTTTGGGCCACACCTGGAGGAGGCATTTGGGTTACTCTTGGCTCTGCACTCAGAAATTACTCCTAGCAGGCACAGGGGACCATATGGGATGCCGGAGAGTGAACCCAGGTTGGCTGTGAGAAAGGCAAATGACCTTCCTGCTATGCTATTACTCTAGCTCACCTCCAGAACATTTTAAAAATTCATTGGTTTGAGGTTTTTTTGTTTTTTTGATTGGGGATCAACATCAGGAGGGCTCAGAACTTACTCCTTGTTCTGTGCTCAGAGACCACTCCTGGCAAGGACCATCTGGGGTGCTGGTATTGAACCTGCATTGGCCTGTGCAAAGTAAGTGCTCTACTAGATGTATCCAGCTCCAATGCAGAATTTTTCTTTTAGCATGCACAAGTTTAAAAAAAAAATTTTTTTATTTAGTCATTGTGAAGTTGGTTATTCATGACTGGGTTTCAGGCACACACTGTTTCAACACCTGTCCCTTCACTCAACTCAGAGTACTTTAAAATAATCATTTCACTTTGTGAACTATATGATTTAAGTCTAGGGTATTTAATTCTACTTTTTAAATATTTCCCTAGTAAAATTTTAAATTTCATAATCAAAGTTGGGCCCTTTGATTTAGGAGTAGGTTCGAAAATCCAAAGCAAAAGATTGTTAGAGAGAATGTCCACAAATGCTGACTTGCATTGTTATGAGCAAAATGCACACCTGCCTTGCACTCAGTTGAACTGTGAGAATCTACCCCTGGTACCTCCTAAGGTCCCCTGAGACAAGACAGAAATAAGCCCTGAGCAAAACTGGATATGCTACCCCTAATTTAAAAAAAAAAATGTTGTGTTTTTTTTTTTTTATCAACAAAATACACACACACTTGATATTGGTCTTTGAGAAGATCAAACCTCCCTCGGGTTATCAAGTTAGCCGTGAAAAAAAAAAATCCCCCGCAGCCAAAGTCAATTTTCTCGATGGTACATGAACAGGAGGAGTCAAGGTCAAACTACTGCGATTCTATCCTCCCGCCTGGAAAGCAACTTAGTCAGCTCAAAATACTCCCTGGGCGACTCTCAAAATCACAAACATCAGCCTCCAAACGTCTGGATCAGAGAGTTCCCAAAGGGCGGGATGACAAGGACCAACTAACCCAGCGGGGCCGTGAGGGCACAGGCAGGTGCTGGGTCACAACACCAGGGTGACACCAGGAGAGCAAGGACCTTTCACCCACATTCTGGCAGCTCCCATCGCCCGCCATCGGGGGAGAAGAATGATCCCACCGGGAAGATTCTATGCGCCCGGCGCAGGTAGGATCAGAAATCCCGGAGAGAATGGCATGGAGGTAAGGGATCTGCCTTGCATGCAGAAGGACGTGGTTCGAATCCCACATGGCATCCCCCCCTTGAGCCTGTCAGGAGCGATTTCTGCGCGAAGAGCCAGGAGTGACCCCTGAGCGATGCCGGGTGGGACCCCAAAACCGAAAACCAAGAAAGAAATCGGGCCAGTCCACGGTCAGAGTCACAATGAGTCCCGTTATCCTTTGCTTACATGGGGGCCTTGAAGACGGCCCCCCTCGACATCGTGGCTGCCTGCACGCCCGCTCCTGGGCCAGCAAAGAAAAGGGGCGCGAGCTGCTTCTCCCGATCGCCGGGCCCAACAACCTGGCTGCAGCTGGCTGCAGAGGGGAGCCCGGGGGGCCACAGCAGCCGCGCCCACCGAGTCACCTTGTCTTCACCTTGAGGCCCAGAGAGACACCCGGAGGGAGAGGAGCTCGACCCCTAAATCGGAGCCGAGAGGCGCCTCCGTGCTCCCCCAGGCAGCCGCCGGCTGGGCCGGGGCCTCGGGTTTGACAGCTCAGCGCCTGGGGGACGCCTTGACCTCGGCCCGGGAGCAGCGGGCCCAGGGCGTGGGGCCGGGACAGGTAGGCCGGAAACTCGGCGGGAGGCCGGGGCCGCCTCACCTGGCCGCGCGTCGCTTCGCCTCGCCCACTGCCGCGGGCGACAGGCCGGGGCCCCCGCCCCCGCGAACCCGGCGGGCCCCGACTTCGCTCACCTGCAACCGGGTCACCAGCAGGCTGTAAGGCGCCATTTTGTGCACTGACAAAGATTGGGTCGCGTGAAAGTGACGTGACACGCGGCGCATTTAAAGCCTCCGGGCGCCAGGGGCGGGGCCTAGGCGCCGCTGGGCGTGGTCAATGCATAGAGGGGCGTGGCCTACGCGGCGTGCGTCACGGGGAGGGCGGGGCCTCCATCGCCGCCGCCAGGTCCTGCACGCCGTGGGCGGAGCTCGCGTCTCCGCAGCGAGAGGAAAAAGCGGCGTTCAAAAAAAAGTCCCTCGCGAGAGTCGATACCCAGCGCGGAGATTTACCGAAGAGGACTTTGCAGTCTTGTCTCTTCACCTCCAATGTAAAAAAAAAGAGGTGTATGCGTCTTTTGTTTTATGCACCTGCCAGGACTAGCTTTCCTTCCCTCCTCTCCCACCCCCACACCCCGGGCAACAAACAAAAAAAATCTTAGTCCCGCGAACTTGCAACCAAGTTTCTTCTCGCGAGAGATGACGGGATTTCGCGCGAGAACGTAAACCTGGATGGATAGCCCGCGAGGCCAATCACGAGCGAGAGGAGGCGGGCGCATACCCCCGCGAGGCCAATCGCGGGCAAGAGGAGGCGGGAATTAAGCGGGTTAAAGGTCGAGCGGAAGTTTCCGGCGTTTCCGCCGGCCTGCTCGCGGGCGTCGAACTATGGCCAAGCATCATCCCGACTTGATCTTTTGCCGCAAGCAGGCCGGTGTCGGTGAGGCTGCTTCTTGTTCCCCCGGCTGATTGTTTGGGTGCAGTCTAGGGGTGGGGTGCGAGGTGCGGGGCCGGGGGGTCGGTCTCCTTCGGGGAGCCCTGTTTCCCGCCTCCTGGTCGGCCGGGCCTCCCCCACCTAAATCACCTCCCCATCCTAAATCAATGGCCAAAATCTCCCTACTAATTCTTCTCTATCTTTTGCATCTTTGCAGCCATCGGAAGACTGTGTGAAAAATGTGAGTGGAGCACGCCTTCCCCCTACATGCCAGACTCATGCATGTGGAGCCATCAGGGACAAAAAAAAAAAGCCTTATCTGAAAAACGATGCCACCCAAAGGGCACTGGGGAGATGAGTGCCAGGCCATAACCATGAGCATCAATCCAGTCCAGTTGGCAAAGTCTGTTGTTGTGTCATTTTGGGGACCCAGTGTGGGAGACCCAGCCCCAGGGCCTGGCAAATGGGAGGCGTTTACTCCCGTATTCCCACTCCCAACTACATCGTTGACTCCCTACTTACACTCGTGAGGCACTAGGTTTAGTTTTGAGGGCAACATTATTCCAGTCTCAGTTCTTCTAGATTACCCAACTGCTCCCTTTTAGTGTCAGACAGAAAAAAATACTATGGATGACTAGCGGGCCAAGATTCTACTACAGGACCTGCACTATACCAAGAAACCAGGACCTGGGAAACACACACACACACAAGGTTTTTTATTATTTTTTTCAGACACACCCAGCAGTATTCAGGGGTAACTCCTAGCACTGGCTCACAAGATGCAAAAAAGAAAAAAAAGCTAGGGAATGAGCTGAATGTAGCACCACATAAGTTTTACAAAATAGGAGGAGGTTTGGAGAGATAGTACAGGTCCCCCTAGCATCATGAGGAGCCGATGTTACGTCAGTAATTATAGACACATGTCATCAACTAACCTTACCTGTTAGTTTCTCCCCACACATGTCATCAACTAACCTTACCTGTTAGTTGTTTCTCCCCGTGTTTTGTGGGGATTTAGATGGACAGCGGGTGAATCAAGTTTTGTGATGCCAAAGTAAAGGGTCCAGAAGTCGCTGTTAAAAGACTAGTGGGAGGGCCAGAAAGAATCTGTGGGGTAAACCACTTGCCTTGTATGTGGCTGATACAGGTTTGCTCTCCAGCACTTCATGGTCCCCTAAATAGGAAAGAACTGAGCACAGAGCCCAGGAGTAGCATATGGGGTGTGGTGCAAAACCCCTCCCCTCAGAAAAGAATAGTGAGCAGATGTGGCTTGGAGATAGAGCACCTCCTGGTCCTCTCTGGATGCCAGCAGATGGAGTTTGTTCCCCAAGCATGAGCAACACTGAGGTGTTTTGCGCTTCAGCATCTCACAAAGGTTCTCTCTCATTACAGGTGATGGCAAGTGTGTGATCTGTGACTCCTACGTGCGCCCCTGCACCCTGGTGCGCATCTGTGATGAGTGTAACTATGGCTCTTACCAGGGCCGCTGTGTCATCTGTGGAGGCCCCGGCGTCTCAGACGCCTACTACTGTAAGGAGTGCACCATCCAGGAGAAGGACGTGAGTGTCTAGCCCATCTTTTATATAGGGATGGGTCCTCACCTGATGGTGCTCAGGGATCACTCCTCATGATGCTAGGGGGACCTGTACTATCTCTCCAAACCTCCTCCTCTTATTTTGTAAAACTTATGTGGTGCTACATTCAGCTCATTCCCTAGATTCTTTTTTTCTTTTTTGCATCTTGTGCAAAAAAGAGCTAGGAGTTGCCCCTGAACACTGCTGGGTGTGTCTGAAAAAATAATAAAGAACCTTGGTGTGTGTGTATTTCCCAGGTCCTGGTTTCTTGGTATAGTGCAGGTCCTGTAGTAGAATCTTGGCCTGCTAGTCATCCATAGTATTTTTTTCAGTCTGACACTAAAAGGGAGCAGTTGGGTAATCTAGAAGAACTGAGACTGGAATAAGATACCAGCAATGGAGAAAGTCCAGTTCTTAAAGTAGCTGAAGAATTTATTAGGAAAATTTTTCCTTTCCTTTTTTTTTTTTTTCTTTTTGATTTTTGGGTCACACTGGTGGTGCCCGGCACCTGCTATTGGCTCTTGTGTTCAGGGATCACTCCTGGCAGACTCAGGTAACCTCACAGTCTGCTGAGGGTTGAACCTGGAATGGTGGAGTGCAAGGCCAACACCCTCCCCACTGTACTGTCTCTCCAGCTCCAAGAACATCTTTTAAAACTTGCATGACTAGGTTGAGTTCTGACCTGACATAAGCTTACTAAGCCTTAGTGACCGTCTGACTCGTCTTCATGTGCTGTGTGATCTGATGAATTAGGGATCCTTGAGCCTCATTCTGTAACTTTAAGAGCTGTCCTAGATGTCATTTCCTCTACATCACGTTGACATGGGAATGCTGGGAGGATATTTGAGATGGCATTGAGCTCATGTTTATTCAGCAGACTTTCCAAAGAACACACAGCCATGCAGAGACACGATCCAGCCTCTTGACCTAATAGATCCCAAAGATTAAGGGCCTCAGATTTTTCCTCTGCACAACTCTCCCTCCCATCAGAAGAGTCCCTGGGTTCTCCTCTTCCCTCAACTTCCATACTCTGAGGAAATAAGAGCATTCAGCTAAGTGGATGTTGCATGAGCTCCAGCCTGTTCAGAAGTCGGGTAGCAATTGAGCATCGCTATCAGGGACTGGTTTGTAGCTTTGCCGTCATAAGGCCTCCCTTCCCCTTTTATATCCCTTGACTCTTTACAGTGCACATTTTCCCTAAGTCTCCCAGCAACAGCAACAACAGAAAAGCCAAGAAAGGGGCTGGCTAGAGAATTTGGGGGCTGAATGCAGGCTTTGCATACAGGAGACCTGGGTTCAATCCCCAGCACTGCGTGATCCACCTCCAAGAGCAGTTCCAGGCACCAGTGAGAAAGATGAATGAGAAAAACAGCTGACAGTTTTGGTTTGGGGGTATTTGTTGTTTTTGTGTTTTAAGGCCACACGTTCAGTACTCAGGGACCATATGGGGTGCTTGGATTGAACCCTACGCGGCCATGTGTGCCTTATCTGAATGGGTATGCAGGTACTCCTTCTGGAGCTTTCCTATGTATCTCATTCTGGGCTTTTCCAGGAGCTCTGTGTGACACAGGAGAGACAGGAGAAATAAGATGGCAGGTCACTGATGAAAACCTTCCATCTCAATTGGTTCAGCACTTCTTCCTTGTTGCCCACCCCCACCACCTCGCCTCATGCTCTCCCCAGGGAGAAGTGCAAGGAGAAATGAAACCTAAGGAATCTTGTCTCTTGGGCTTCAAACCCCTGGAGCAGTGAAGATCCTCTGGCCCCTCTCTGTGGCTTATCTACAAGCTCTCATTCTCAAGTACATCCTCAGCATCTCTTGCTCTCCCTGCCCTCTTTTTCTTCTGTTTTTCTTTTTTCTTTTTTTTCTTTTTGGTTTGGGGGCCACATCTGGCGACACTCAGAGGTTACTCCTGGCTCTCTGTTCAGAAACCGCTCCTGGCAGGCACGGGGGACCATATGGGATGCCAGGATCTGAATCCTCTTTGGTCTTGAGTTGGCCACTTGCAAGGCAAACGCCCTACTGCTGTGCTATCTCTTCGGACCCATCTGCCGTCCTTTCTAAGTGCCCAGCAGCGCCCTCGGTAGAAGCTGGTCAGTCTCTATATTCCTGAAATGGGTATTCTCTCCAGCTCCCTACACCACAGGGATATTTGGGTTCTGCCCCTATTAGAGGCTCTAGTCAGGGGTCGACTTCACTGTTGGCCTACCTGTGGAGTAATCTCTGTTCTCTGGGGACATGCTCGTTATTGTGCCTCTTGGGCTAATCTTTGCTCCTGGCAGTACTCAATGTACCACCTGTGTTACGAAGGACAGCAGGGGTCTCATGCTTGCAGGTCCAGCACCTTAACCTCTGGACTCTCCGGCCCAGGAATGTGCTTACAGAGCTTCAGACAGAAAATTAGATAGGATGGCTATAGTCTGAACTCTTGTACTGGGTCTTTCCTTGCATCTTTGGTTAGTTATTAATGAGCTAACAATGTTTTAGGGGACTGGAGTCATAGTACTGCAGGTAGGGTGCTTGCCTTGGGTGCACCCAGGTTTGATTCCCCAGCACCCTATATGGGTCCCCAGCCACCACAAGGGACCACTAAGTACAGCTGGGAGAAGTTTGTGGAGATGTTTAAGTGGTCTCAGGCTAGAGTAATAGTGCAGTGGAGAGGGCTGTGTCCTTGCACATGGCTGAACCGGCTTCTGTCCCTGGCATCCCATGTGGTCCCCTGAGCTCACCAGAAGTGATTTCTGAGTACAACCCAGGAGGAACTGAACACAGTTGAATTAGGTCCAGAAAAAACAAAAACAAGAAGAAGGTAGAACATTTGCCTTGCATGTTGAAGGATGGTGATTCGAATCCCGGTATCCCATATAGTCCCCTGAGCCTGCCAGGAGCGATTTCTGAGCGTAGAGCCAGGAGTAACCCCTGAGCGCAGCCGGGTGTGAGCCAAAAAAAAAAAAGTAGCCTGTAGCTCAGCTTCCAAATGCTGACCCTCACTCCTTCTTTTTTTGTTTGTTTCTTTGGGGGTCATACCCGGCGGCGCTCAGGAGTTACTCCTGGCTCTACACTCAGAAATCACTCCTGGAAGGCTTGGGAGACCATGTGGGATGCCGGGAATCGAACCGAGTCCATCCTGTGTTGCCCAAGTAAAGACAAATGCCCTACCTCTGTGCTATCTCTTTCGCCCTTTCCCCCCACTTTTTTTGTTTGTTTGTTTTTGATTTTTGGGTCAGTGCTCTGGGATTACTTCTGGCTCTATGCTCAGAAATCGCTCCTGGCAGGCTCAGGGGACTGTATGGGATGCCAGGATTCGAACCACCAACCTTCTACATGCAAGGCAAACACCTTACCTCCATGCTATCTCTCTGGCCCCTCCCCCCCTTCTGAGCTCTCGCAGTCTTCCTGTCTTCCTGCTGCACTGTTCCCCAGCATCTTATGCCGAAGCTTGCCACTGCCATGTGAACGGCCCAACCACTCTCAACCCCCAAATCTGTGCCCTGGGAGGTACTACTTTCATGGTTACCCTGGGACCAGACCCAGAAAGCTGTGAGAGTGAGAGCAAAAAGTGAGGGACCATGCACTTGCACTCCTCTTGTACTTGGGGTTTCTGGGTTTCTAGCTCTTAAAATTATATACGTAGAATCCTGTCTCTAAATGTACAGGTCTGTCTTTGTCTCCTCCCAAGTACTCAGAGGAAATATTCTGGGACCCCCAGTGGGTTCGTGGAACTACAGATAGTATCGGCCCCTGCATATACCAGTTTATCCACGTAGTCTTTATCAAGTTTCCTTGTTCCTTTAGCAGCAACAGACTACCAAGAAAAAAAATGAACAAAATAGAACAATTAAAGGGGCCAGAGCAATAAGCACAACGGTACAGCATTGGCCTTGCATGTGGCCGACCTGGGAGTTTGATTCCCAGCATCCCATATGGTTGTTTGAGCCTGTCAGGAGCAATTTCTGAGTAAAGAGCCAGGACTAACCCCTTAGCACCACCAGGTGTGGCCCAAAAACAAAACAAAACAAAAGAATATAACAGTAAACCAGAATAAAACTTAGAGGAATGTCATCTCTTAAAATAGTATGTGGCCGGGCCCGGAGAGATAGCACAGTGGCGTTTGCCTTGCAAGCAGTCGATCCAGGACCAAACGTGGTTGGTTCATATCCCGGTGTCCCATATGGTCCCCCGTGCCTGCCAGGAGCTATTTCTGAGCAGACAGCCAGGAGTAACCCCTGAGCATCACGGGTGTGGCCCAAAAACCAAAAAAAGGAAAAAAATAGTATGTGGCCATGGGGCCGGTAAGGTGGCACTAGAGGTAAGGTGTCTGCCTTGCAAGCGCTAGCCAAGGAAGGACCGCGGTTTGATCCCCTTGCATCCCATATGGTCCCCCCAAGCCAAGGGCAATTTCTGAGCGCTTAGCCAGGAGTAACCCCTGAGCATCAAATGGGTGTGGCCCAAAAAAAAAAATAGTATGTGGCCAGACAGAGCACAAGCACAGCAGAACAGGTCCGCATTGCCCACACCTGACCCAGGTTCAATCCCAGGCATCCTATATAGTCCCCTGTGCACCACCAAGCGTCACCCCTGACCATCGCCAGATACGGTCCAAAAAACAAATTGGCTGTATAGAATGAGTTATTTGTAGATTAGGTAAGAAGCTTGCAATAATGATAATGTTCATGGGGTGGTTTTGTATATTTTGGGGCTTGGGGCATACCTTGAGATGTTGAAGGGTCATTCCTGGCCCTTCAACTCGGATCACTCCTAGGAAGCTTGGGACTATTTGGGGTACTGGGTCAAGCCACATGCAAGGCAAGCACCCTAATCTACTACTCCCTGGACTAGTTCTCCAACCCCACATTCATGGTTTTTGTGCAAAAAAGGTAAAATATGGAAATCAGTTGGATCCCAGGAGTTGAGTGTGGGACTTCAGAGCCACAGCTTAACACCCTGTAAGAAGGCAACACTGCAGGGGCGGGCCTTGGCCCGATTCCTGCTGAAATGCCAGCCTGACTCAAGCCGCTGATTCGTGACAGGGAATGGCTGTCCAAAAGGCTGTGTGGCCTGCCCACAGCTCCTTGGCACACATGTAAGGCCAGGGTGACTCTGACCTGCCTTTGCAGACGGTCATGGCTCCTCTGAAAAGCTTCAGGCAGTGCTGGGATTGCTTTGGGACACTTTGGGCTGGAAGAGGCAGCTCCTTTGTCATTGGCTCCAAGGCCAGAGTACTGGATTCTGTGTGGCTCATTTAAGTACACTGAGAACGCCCTGTTGGGCTGGACCCATCTGGCTCTCTGGGCACCCCACTCCTCGCAGGACATCTCATTGCAGAGCATGGAGTAGGTTTTCTAGAAAACAAATGCCATAAGCCGAAGAACATTGCAGTGAGGGCAGTGGCCTTTTAGGAGGCCAGGCCTCATAGGATCCCAAGTGCAGGGACATGAGTAACTCCTGAATACCACAAGGTGTAACCAACACCTTTTATTTTTTTTTAAAGAAACAATGGGGCCAGTGTGATAGTACAGTGAGTAGGGCATTTGCCTTGTATGCGGCAGGCCTGGGTTCATTCCCCAGCATCCCATATGGTCCAAGAAAGAAAAAATGAACGGTGTTGGCTTTGTGCTTCCAGTTGCCAGTCTTCAAAAATAAACGAGCTGAGGGGCCGGAGTGATGGCACAATGGTAAGGCCATTGCACACGGCCGACATGGGACAGACCCAGGTTCAATTCCTGATATCCCGTATATATCCCCATATGGTCCCCAGGAGCAACTTCTGAAAGCAGAGCTAGGAGTAACCCCTGAGCAACGCCAGATGTAGCCCAAAAAGAAAGAAACAAACAATAAAATAAGTGAGCTGAGAGAGGTGAGGCAGCTGAAGGGTGGAGTTGAGTTCTGTTTGGCTGTGACCAGTGTCACCAGCAGGGGCCTCCTTGGACAGGGCTGACTATTAGCAGCACCAGAGACACTGCTGGGTTGGCTGGGGGGCCATGACCAAACCCCAGACCTGCAAAAGTTCTATTCCTGAGAAAATGTCCCTGCCTTTTCATTTCAAATCAACCAACAAGGTCGTTTCTGCATTTCCTATTGCAACCTCAAGCTTACAGGTCAGCAGGGGAACATGTCATCAGCCAGAGTGGACATGGGTGTGGCCCAGGACAGAGGTCACATGCTAAGTGAATTGAGGCCAGAGGGACAGTCCAGCGGATGGGATGCTGCCTTGCACACAACCAGCCCAGCTTCAATTCCCCGCATCCCATACGTTCCCCTAAACCCTGCTGGAGTGAACCCTGAGTGCAGAATTGAAATAAACACTGAGTACTCCTGGATGTAGCCCCAAAACAAAATGAACCAATGGGGGTGCAGCAAAGGGGCCTTGAGTAAATGAATAGTCCAGGAATAAGGCATCTGCATACTGCTCACGAAGTTTATCTTGGCATCACATGGTCTAAACACCACCAGGAATGGTTCCGAACACAGCCAGGTGTGGCCAAAAAAGAAAAAGGAAAAGGAAATGTTAGGTGCCGGGACTAGAAAGAGGTCATACAAGGGTGAAGGTACTTGCCTTGCTTATGGCTGACCTTGCCACAGCATATGGTCCCCTGAACACCGCTAGGATTGACCTTTGATCACTGAGCCCTGCCAAGTGTGTTCACCCAAATAAAATTACATTAGGAAAGGGAACGTTATCTCCTTAGTCCTTCATTTAGACTCGGAATTTTTCACGATTTCTTTTTTTCCAGAGAGACGGTTGTCCAAAGATTGTCAACTTGGGGAGCTCCAAGACAGATCTCTTCTATGAACGGAAGAAATATGGCTTCAAGAAGAGGTGATAGGTGGGCCCCTATTCCCCAACCCCACCCGATGCCAAGGCTGCCAGAAGGACACCCACAACTACCAGCAGAGCCGGAGCCGGCCAACACGTGCCTGAATTCCTGGTCTTACCCTGGCACCTCCCTGTCCTTTCCTCCTCACTCCAACACTGGCTTACGTGGGAAAGGACTGTTTCACCCTACACTGCGATAGATGAATGCAGAGTTTTCTGGAATGCAGGGGCCAAAGCGTGACTTCCTGAGTTGATCACTCTCAGCGTTGATGTCTGAGGAGGCCAGGGGAGGGCAGCAGGTCTGGTGAAGCACCTGCAGAGTGCTTCACCCCACCAGAACTGGGGTCCTAGAGTCTGTGATTCTGCACCTGGTTATACTGGCTGATGTTTGTGCTGGGGGCACAGAAATCTCTTCTCTGGCTGTTGGATTAATAAAATGGGTGTTTGCTTTCTGGTAGTCACCGCCGTCGTGGCTGCAGTTGAGGAATTGGCTTTAGTCAACCTGGAATTTGTGATTCAGAGGAGGTAGAGGGAGTCATTAGCACTCCCTACTACTACTGTTGGAAGGAATTCAGAACTCCACATGCCCTTCATGATAGGTAAAGCAAGGTCACCTTTGGAATTTTATTTCTTCCTGTCTAATATTTTTTGGAGAACATAGGGCCACACCCAGCAGTGTTCAGAAGCTCTTCCTGCTGCTTTGTCCAGCAGTGACCCTGCCTGGCCTCACAGACTCTGTGTGGTGCCAGGAGTTGAATGAATCCAGGTTGCCAATGCAGCCACATGCAAGGCAAGTGCCAGACCTTAGTTTTAAACAGAGACGTTATAAAAGCAACGAGAAGAGAATTCAAATCGAGGACTTAGGAGAACCATACTTCTTTGCTTCATAGATGTGTGTAGGTGCCAGAGTGATAGCACAGCAGGGAGGGCATTTGATTTGCACATAGTTGACCTGGGTTCGATCCCCAACATCCCTTAGGGTCCCCGAAACACCGGATGTGGCCTTCCCCCACCTCAATCCCCTCCTCTTTAGACATTCTTACTGTGAGCCTGTTTATATGTTGCCTACTTCAGGGGGGTGTCACTAAGGAGGAACATTCACCATCTAAAATGTCCCCCACTGCAAGCCGTAAGGAGGTTTGACATGAGGTTCCAAGGAGAGAAATGAGTCTTGGGTTTCTCGGTGTGGGCAAACAAAATGTGTGGAAACTCAAACTGAGATAGAATCTGCCTTCCTAGAACTGTGGAGGCTCTCCCCAGCCATTCAGGATAGCCCCTTCCCCCAGTACCAAGGAAGGGATCTTGGCCTAGTTTAGGCCTCCTGGGAGAGAGGATGGGCCTCAGGGCTTCCCCATCCCTCTGGGCCTCTCCAGCCCAGTCCAGCCTTTTAACCCTGCTCTAATTTCCTTCGCCTTTGCTTAGTCCTACTCACCCTTGAGATCTCTCCACACCCCACCATCAGCTAGCACCCTTTGTTGGAACCATAGACATTTTCTTGATGACATTTGGTGGTGACTCACCTGCTAAAATTGTTGGAACTGAGGTAATTTCATCTTGAAGAGAAGTCTTGAATAATGGAGGGTCCAGGAGAAAGGCCCCTGCCTTTACCTTGCACGAAGCCAAACCAGGTTCAATCCTCAGACCCCACGTGGGGTGAGTGATCCCTGAGCACCATCATGTGTGGTCCCAAAATAAATAAGGTCAAAGGGAAGCTTGGTTTTTCTGGGCTACACCCTATGGCGCTTGGGTTACTCCTGGCTCGGGGCACCATTTGGGATGCCGGGGAGTCGAACCCACATCCTCCTGTTCAGTTGTGTGCAAGGCAAAGGCCCTACCTACCACTGTACTACCACTCCAGCCCCAGGTGACCTAGCGGCAAAAGGATGGGACGGAGCAAGGACATTTGTGGAGGCACAAACAGTTTGCACAGGGCCATGCATCTGAGGACTTCTAAGAACATGTAAGGAGTTTTGGTGAGAAATATGACAGATACCAGCTTGGGGGCAGAACCAAATATGTGATTCCATAGTAACAAATTGCCTTTGTTAGGCCAGCGCAATAGTACAGCGGTAGGACGTTTCCCTTGCATGTGGCTGACCCGGGACAGACCTGGGTTTGATCCCTGGCATCCCATATGGTCCCCTGAGCCTGCCAGGAGCGATTTCTGAACACAGAGATGGGCACCGCCAGGTGTTACCCAAAAACCAAAAAAAATAAAATAAAAATTGCCTTTTTACCAGGGGCCTTACTCAGCAGTGTTGAGATTAAACTCGGGGTCCACATGCGCCTATCCTTGGTTCCCATAGTTGCTGTTCAGCAGTGTCATGAGGCCAAATAGTTCTTTTTTGGAGGTAAAAGCAAAAAAATTTCTGTACTTTTCTAGGTGGTTGTTTACCGTCTCCTCCCAACTCAGAATGTGGGAGTCGCTTCCAGCTGTGTTCCAGGACTGTGGGGTGCCAGGGATCAAAATAGGGAAAACATGTCCCACCCTCAGTACAGTTTTACAAATTTGCTTATTAGCTATTCTGTCCACAGAACATCTTCATCTTCATTTTCAGGGCTGTACCTTAATTTCAGTCAAAGGCCACCTTCACACTGCTGTCTTGGTCTCGGCTCCTTCAGACCTCTAAAAGGTCAAGTGAGGGAAGTTGAGATTAATACCCAGGAGGCCCTCAAAGGGCGAACCCCCTCCGGAGTGATGGGCAGCCAGCCCAGGCACTGTGAATTCCACTGAACTCTCCTCTCACCTAATTTCATAACCTGTCCTGGTTTATTTGCTCAGAGCCCAGAAGGATACAGTACAATGAAGGCATGAAAATCACCTGGGGGAGAGGGTGCTTGCATTGCACGAGCCCAACTTGGGTTTGATCATCAGCACCCCATCTGGTCACCTGAGCACCTCCAGGAGTATCTCCTAAGCACAAAGCCCTGAATGCCGCCAGATGTGGCCATCAAACCAAAAATAAATAAATTCACGGGGGGGGGGGGGCTGAAATGCTGATAGAGGAGTGAGGGGCTTGCCTGGCATACAGCTGACCCCAGATCAAGACCTAGTTCCACATAGGAACCCTGAGCACCACCTTGTGTGTGCCCCCTTCTTAAAACAGAAGCAATAATTGGTGTAAGCATTAAGTAGGGCTCAGAGAGAGAGACAGAGAGAGAGAGAGAAGAGAGACTACACACTGTCAGGTTTTTCTTTCCTCCTCAGGCAGTTGAATACTCCCCATCTTCTTGGCTCTTTGTACCTTTTGTCTGAAATAGCCTTCTACCTCATGTCAGCTGGCCAAGTTGCCAGCTTGGTACTTCCTCTAAGCTCAGGCCATCTGAGAGCTTCTGATGTACCACATTTCTCAACACTCAGGGCTCAGGAGATGCCTCAAGTAGTCGGCCACATGCCTAGCAAGTGCAAAGCCCTGAGTCCAAGCCCCAGAGTATTACTAGCAGTACCCCTGCTTCGGACACAGCGGCAGCAGAGAACATGCCTTGCAGGTATGAGGTCATAAGATATTTACTATATGTACAGCTTGCTAATGTTTTCATTTTATTTCATCCTATTCTAAAATACCTAGATTCAAAATCCCAAGACTTTCTAAAAGAGTGAGTTAGATGCATGAATTCTGCTTCTCCCATCATTGCACAAATACAATTTGTAGCCACGGTATCTCATTAGGAACAGAAAAAGTGGGGGACAACTCAGGAATCTGGGTGATAGGACTGAAAAGAGAGGCCAAACAGGGTGATGAATGATCTGTGTGTGACCTTCAGCCTTGCACTGGGAATGTCGGGGACAAGGAGGCAGGCCGAAGGGGGCCCAGAGCATGGAGACAGCTGCTTGCCAGCTCCAGACAGCTGAATCGTTAGCTGTATTTGGGGGCTGAAGAAATGGCTTAAAGAGCTTACATCATATGCTTTACATTTGGGGGCTTCAGGATTGGATCCCCAGTATCCCATGCTCCTCCAGAATTGCTGGGTATGACCCCAAAAGAAAACAACAAAAAAAAGTGTGTGTGTGTGTGTGTGTGTGTGTGTGTGTTTGTAATCTCCCAAATTTTAAATGCTGTCAGCTTATTTTAGAATGCTTAGCTGTGTCAGGCCAGAGCAATAATACAACGGATAGGGCATTTTCCTTATACGCAGCTGACCAGGGTTCAATCCCCAGCAGCGCATAAGGTGCCTCTCCAGGAGAGATCCCCGAGCCCAGTAATGTTTGGCCCCAAAACAAAACCAAAGTTGAGTATGTGACTATATGTCAAGTCAATGCATTGACAAAATGTGGCCCTTGGCCTGCCAATTAGCAATTTTGAAATAAAATCTCCCGGGAAGTCAAATTGAACTAATTTCAGGCAAATATATATCACTATTCAGACTGATAGGGGTTGGATGACTTTGCCTTGTGTATAGCCAAACAATTTGATACCCTGCACCCTAAGTCCACCCTGAGTCTACCAGGAGTGATCCCTGGCACAGAGGCAAGGAATAAGCCCTGAGTACCACAAGGGGTACCCCCCAAATAAATAAGAATATTCTGGCCCATAGCTCTCTACTATAGCTTGAAGCTAGAACATGACTATGAAAGATTTGTGCTGGAGTTAGAATATGTGCTGGATCATAAAGACCAGAAATTACAAATCTGTCGCCTCATCTCTCCCAGGGGTTTCTGGTGGCCCTTGTCCCACTGTTTCTGAGGCAAGCAGGGAACAGGGATCACGCCTGGAAAAAGTCAAAGGGCTGAAATAAGGGAACTTGGGTGACTCAACTCGCCCATGGCCTGGTTGCCACTGCCAAGGCTAATTTCCTTCTTCCAAAGATGCAATATTTAGTGTCTCGACAATAGACAGGTTTGTCTATTTGCCTTGTTGAATTCATTCGCACATGAATAAATATTAAATCGTTTGTCTCTGCAGCACCCCATTCTCCCCAACATCACTTTCTGGGGTGCTGTTTTGCTTCTCGGCAGCTGGAGCAAGGACCCCAAGAATGGGAGTTTTTACCCGGAGAACTCCATAAAAAGCAAAATTTCTCACCCTGGCAAGTATGGATGAGAGTCCAGTCATCCCCAAAAGTTAATTGGAGCTAATTATGACCAGCCTGACAGGCGAGGGCCTCCAAACATCTGGCAGAACTTGCTTACCCCAGACACGGGCTGGGCCGCCCTCCACAAGGAGCCTGCTTCTGAAGATCCCCTCTTGAAAACACTGGTGTGTGCCTTTTCAACGTGTGATTATTCAAGATGGGAGGAGACTGGGTGCCAGAGCTGACATTCAGCTCACAATTAAGGCCTCTGCGAGATGAAATCACAGGTTGGCTGAGGGGAAAAACATCCTTCTCATCACATAAGTGGAGACATCAGCAATTAGGAAGGGTGATTACCTGCCCCATCTATCTTACCTTTTCCTATTTTACCGGCCGAGCCTGTCCCAGGGTGGCTGCATCACTTCATTTTGTCTGGCGTTGCTCAGGGCAATTGTGGTTGCCCGCATGGCAGGGGAGACTGGAGTGAACTCGAGGAGTTTGAAACCATAGCCAATGATCCTCTCCTCTCGGACTGCACCACATTCTGGGACAGACGCCTCCTCCCTGTGCACACCCTGAGCATTCATTTCAGCTCAGCCTCAAGCTGCCTCAGAAATTAGGTGCGGGGGACAGAAACCCAGGGAGGGCTTCAAGTATATATTTAAAAAAAAAAAAAAATGACAGCTACCATGCTCAGGATGATCCTCCCTAGGCTATTGTAGGATGAATGCAAAATGCAAGAGGGCCAGAATGGCTACCTTTTTTTCTTTTAAGAATTACTATTTGAGAAGGGCTTTAACATACAATATAACAATGAGTCCCCCCCATTTGGTCTGAGAAATCAAGTTGGGAGACGTGGAGATGTATGAAGTCGCGGGCGCAATAACTGGGACTCACGCCTACTACCTACCTACCTGCCTACCTACCTCTTTGCTGGCTGTCTCGACGAAACGGGACTACAACTACCAGCATGCTTTGCGCAGCCCGCGCGCTAGTGCGCAGGCGCGCTCCTCTCCCTTTCCTTCGTCCAATCAGACGCTGCCTCTCCCGCTCCTCGACCAATGGGAAGGCTGTTGCTAGCCGGCAGGATCTATTTTTAGCTGTTTCGTGTTCCGAACCCGGCTGCGTGGGTCGGCTCGGTGCCTGGGAGGGACGGACGGACAGGAGGGCCAGGCCGAGGGGGCGTGTTAGTGACGCGAGGCCTCTCGATGACGCACGAGCCAAGTAGTCCCAGGAGGAGCCCCAGGAGCCCGGGGTGGGGGGTGGGGACGGGGACTGGGGGGGAAGGGGGGGACTGGGGGGGAAGGGGGTCCCCCAAGCTGAGCTCCTGCCCTCCTCCCGTCGTCTTCCCGCCACCGCCGCCGCCCTGGATTTTGCCTTCGGCCTGAGAATGACTTTCACCACCCAGGAGTCTGGGAACGCGCTCCTCACCCTTGCCAAAAATAACTTTGTAAATAAATAAATGACCTCGCCGCCCCGCCGTGGGCGATCTGAGCCATCAGAGGCTGCCGTGGGCCTGGCTGGAAGCTTCTGGAAGGAGAAGAAAGGTCGAGCGAGGATGGGGAGGGAGGGAACTGGAAAAGGGGCGAGGAGAGGCCGAGGGACAAGTGTGTGTGACAGGTGTGGGTTGGGGAATTGGGGCGCCGCTACTCGGAGAAATACGGCGCCACGAGCGCCCAGCCTGGGTCGCGAGCCCGTGAGTGTGCGCGTGCGCGTCTTGGGAAACGGGGCGGTGGGCGCCGCTACTCGGAGAAATACGGCATCACCAGCGCCCGGGCTGGGGTCGCCGACGCCTGATCGGGGAGGGGGGGGGGAAGAAGGGATCGGGGGCGGCTGTCGCGCCTGCGCCGAGCCTACCAGGCCTACCCTTTGCCCCCAAGAGGCGGGCGCTCCCTGGACGCCCCAAGATCGCCCGCCCGTCCGTCCGTGGCCGCGGCGGCTCTGTGCAGCGGAGCCCGCGGGCGCGAAGGGGTTAAGCGGAAGGGAGGGAAGTAGTCCCGGCCAGGCCACGCCCCCGGACACGCCTTCCGCGGGGCGGAGGGACGCAGCACGCCGCCGGGGAGGCGGATCCGTGCGCGGGGTGGCTAAAGGGCGAAACTTTTCATTGACTTTGCTCACTTCGGGCCGGGGCGCGGGACCCTGCGGCTGGCCGGGCCGGGCTCGCAGCGACGAGGCAGGCGGCTACGAGAGCGGGGACGCGCCGGCCCGGACACGCCAGCCAGCCAGCCAGCCACTCACCCAGCCCGGCTGCCCACCCCGGGCCCGACCTCCAAGGAGGCGCAGGTTCCGAGTCCGGAGGGAAGGACACCCCGAAAGCCCCGAGGGAGGGCGCGCTCCCCGGACACTCTGGAGGGAGCAGCCGACACCGAGTGAGTCGGGGGGCTTTGCTGCGCTTTCTCCGGACGCCCCACATTGCCGTCCCCCCAGCGGTCTCCTCTCCCTCCCCGCCTGGAGCCCCCTTGCTCCTTCCCTCCTCTGTGCTCGCAGCCCGGGGCACCCCCGATGCTCTCTGGTCCAAGTGTGGGGGTGCGTGTCCTCCCTTCCCTTCGGATCCTAGAGACGCGCTAGGTTTCCCTTCTCACCCTCCCCCCGAAAATAGACGCCCCAGAACTTCCCCCGCCTCTAAATAAATCAGGAAGGAGGGATCCAGGCCTTGTTTTGCTGCCGCTGCTTCTCCCGGGTGTGGGAAGGGAAGGGAGGGCGGCTGGGGGGGGGGGTCATCGTGGATCGGGTTGGTTTCTGGGGGTGCGGGTCGTGAGTGAGCGAGCCCGAGGCGGGCGGGTTGGGTCGGGGCGGGTTGGACACCCGCTCTGGGGGACGTGTGTCTGCCTGACAGCGTGCCCCGACTCCCCGGCCCTCCCCGGCGCCTCGCCCTCGGGTCCAGAGCGTGGACTGTGCCCTTGACCGCTCGCTCGGGGAAGGAGGGAAAGAAGCTCTGGACTCGCGGGGTACTGGGGGACTTCGGGGTTCGGGGCCTGGCCGGGAGGTCTGCCAGCCTTCCTCCTTTCCCTGCCCTGCCCTGCCCTGCCCCGGGGAGCCGAGGCTCGGCCCGGCTCCTTCTCCGGAACGGGAGTGAGCGCACCCCTTTGCTTCGGGGGCGCCCCCCGGCCCCCTGCGTCGGGAGGCAGGATCGGAGTGAGCTCTGGCTCGCCCCAGCGCTCGTCGGCTCCGGCCCCGGCTGCCAGATGTTCCGCTCTCCTCCCCCGGCTCCCCCTGGCAGGCTCAGCTCGGGCTCCCCGGGCTGGCATCCAGCGGTGGCGGGGTGGGTGAGGTTGGGGCTCCCCCGGGGTGCGGGGTTCGAGTCCCTCGCCCGGCCCTGCCTTTCCCGACCGACCCCGACGGGCCGATCGAGCGATCGGGGAGGTTCCCGGAGCGCAGCCCGCCGGGCATGACAGCTGCCCGGGATGACAGGTGAAGCGGCCGGCCGGCCCCACGGTGGGGTGCGGGGAGCGGCGATCGGGCGATGCCAAGGGGCAGGAGGGTGGGGAAAGTGGAGCCGCGGGATCCCCACCTGCCGGGAGCACCGTGGGGGTGAGCCCCAGCGGGGAGCTTAGGCCTAACGGGGTGGCGGCCGGCGGCGGCTGTCGGAAACGGATTGGGCGGTGGGCGGGGTGGGGAGCCGCCCCACTGCGCATGCGCGTCGGAAACTTTTTCCTCGCTGCTTTCTTCTGAGCACGCGCGGTTCTCCAGTCGGGGCTTCGCGGTGCATGCAGGGAAATGTAGTGCCCGGGGAAAGTAGGTCACTCGCTCCGGGCTCCGGAGTGAGAGCTTGGAGGACTACAGTTCCCAGCATGCAGGGCGCGCGGGCTCTCGCCAGCTGGCTGGCTGGTTTTCCACCCCACCTCTATGGAGTAAGGTGGGGGTCCTTCTGTAAAGTCTGGCTGTTCCGTCTCGGGTTCTTCTAAGGCTCCTACCTAGAACCCCGATCGCAGGCCTCTGGGACTGGATGGAACTTTGTCAGCAGAGCTGGGCTTGCACAACCCTTTTTTTGGGGGGGAGACGGTGGGAGATTCCACGTGTGGGTTTTGCAGTCAACGAGTTCATAGGAGCTCTTGAAGTCTCCATCACACCCACTCGTCTAGGCTGGTGGATGAGGTAGGACTGTCTGGGGGAATCGCAGGGTCTCACTGTCAGTCATGTCCACCCGGGTGCAGCACTGGTCTTGTCTTGATAAAACTGAGGACACCCCATCCCCAGGAGCTGGAGAGACAGTACAAGGGGGAGGGCGTTTGCCTTGCATACTGCTGACCCAGATGCAGTGTTGTCCAACCTCCCCTCGGGTCCCCTAAGCACTGCTAGGGGTAAGCCCTGGGTATCACGGGTAGCCCAAAAGCAAAACAATCAACTGACTCCACCCTTCCTCCTTTAAGGCCCAAATATGGGTGACTGTTACACCAGATACCCATATCTTGGTAGGTGATGGATTTCTTCTTTTTATTAAAAAAAAAGTCTGTGGTGTTGCAGAGGCCTCCTGGAGCTTCAAACCGCCTTTCCTTTGCCCTTTTTGTCTTTCTCTTAAGCATTTATTCATTAAAATAAGTTAAAATGGAAATCCTTATAAGGGATCCAAATCCAGGATTGACCTTTTCTTTTTACTGGAAGTAAACAAATGAAGTAGGATAAACTCTAAATGAAATTGGATAGAATTCACATTTATATTTGCAACTTCTTGGTCTGATTGGCACTCAGGTCAAGTTTGCTCTTGTGAAAACAGGTAATTTGCCTGTGTCACCCAGCCCAGAGCTGGAAAAGAGAGTAAAGTCCTTTCTGGTTCAGAATCGTGGTCCTCTTATTGCAGGGTAGTTAGTGCTAAGCATTCTAATCTTTGCCATAGAAGCTTTAGGATCTGCCCACTGCCTTAGAAGAATGAGCAAACCCATACGAGTGGTCACGCCTGTCTTTGACAGACTAGCTGGCGCTTTAATCTCCATTTCATAAGCTTCTTGAGGTACAAATTAGAGCCTGAGCTGATAGAGCAGAAAATCTCATTCTGGTTGTCTGGCATTTTTTTGTGAGGTTCCACCCCGCAGCCATCTGGCCTGGCCTGTTCTCCAATTAAGGAGGCAAAGGTGGCATTACCCACTTCCGCCCTTTGCAGGGTCCACATCGATGGTACCCATCGGCGCGCAGCTTCCTTTGCTAATGCTGCCGAAAATGACCAGTGAGGTGGGCCTGATGGCAGCAATTTTGTTGTATCTGAAGGTGGAGGCTTCTGTCCCAAAGCATCTAAAACACGATTGAACAAACTGCTTAGGGAAGAATGTCAACAGCCCTGGAAAGCTGTAGGAACCCTTGGGGCCTGGGGACACCACCAGGAGGCCCCGGGGCTCCTTGGAAGAAGTGACCTGTGTCCCTTCTTAGAAACTGTTCTTAGAAACAGTCTTTACCTTCATCAGATCTAGTTGGCCAATCTGGAAGGATTCCGGAGTGAACCTGCAGTCACCCTAAGTAGACAGTGGCAGGAACTGGGGGATAAGTCTGTGTGAAAGGCTGGGACAGAGTGGGCCCAGAGGGGTCTTCTGAATTTCAGAACAGTCCCAGCTCCCCCCAGCTCAGGCCCTGCTGCCCTTGACAGCTGCAGTCTTGCCTTTCCCCTCAGGGCAGGAGCCATCCTTGGGGAGCGGTGGTGCTCAGGGCCTCACAGATGAGCTTCCTGAGCCATAGGCTGGCCCAGACCTCAGGAATAAACCTTTTTGACCTCTGTGGGATCTGGCTGGGAGAGAGTCCCAAAATAACAGCCTGAGTGTTTATCTTGGGCTGTCTCCTCCAGGGATCTCCAAACACTTGATAAATGAGACCCAGTGCCCAGGGCAGGTGGTCAGGCAGTCCCCGGGGCGGATGACGATGGGGCCCCAGCTGGAGGCTTCAGGTGATGTGATGGAAACATTCTTCTCAACCCCCTAGCCCCGGGAGGGGGGGGGTTCCTGTCCCCCACTTCTGCTTGGGAGAGGCCTTGACTTCTGGGGCTTATGTTCTTATCTCCGTTCTTGGAGCCTCCGGGTGTAAATGTGCAGGGGGACAGTCAGCTCTGCCCAAACAGAGCCAACTGGGGACCCAAGGAGACAAGTGGATGTGACCAGAGTCCAAGGTCCGATAGAAGAGTTGACAGGGCCACTTTCTGTTGAGCCACCTCTGACTCCAATGGAAGGAGGAAAACTCGAGAGTTCAGCTTGTTTAAAGCCTGTGACTTCACCAAAATAATTGCAGAGACAAGTTGGTTACCAAGACACTTTCCCTGTTCAGAAGAATTGGGGGCTCAGTGTTTGTGTGTTACTCAGGCAGTAATGACTGCCTTCTCAGGGTGGGGACTACAGTACCCCCCAATTTCTTTAGTATGAAAATAGAGTTTGCCCTCCTTAAGTGCCTGCTAGGAACCAGCTATGGGGTGAGCAGTTTGTATCTTGGAATGAGCCTGGGTCCCGGGCTCTGGGCCTTTGTCTGCCTGATCCACCTGAGCTTTCCTAATTGTCCTTTGCCATCGATCCCCCAGGGACACCCTCCCCCCCCCCAGCTCTCTGCCAAGCTGCTCATGTTGCCCTCTCTCCTTCTCCACAGCTACCCAGAGTCACCGACTGCCCATTGCAAATCTTGGCCTGTGTCAGTGCCCTGAGCTGAGTGTCCACCCGGGCCGGGACCATGCAGCTGGAGATCAAAGTAGCCCTAAACTTCATCATCTCCTACTTGTACAACAAGCTGCCCCGGCGCCGGGCAGACCTGTTTGGGGAAGAGCTGGAGCGCCTCTTAAAGAAGAAATATGAAGGCCACTGGTACCCCGACCGGCCCCTGAAGGGCTCGGGCTTCCGCTGTGTTCACATCGGGGAGCTGGTGGACCCCGTGGTGGAGCTGGCCGCCAAACGCAGCGGCTTGGCCGTGGAGGATGTGCGGGCCAACGTGCCCGAGGAGCTGAGCGTCTGGATCGACCCTTTCGAGGTATCCTACCAGATCGGGGAGAAGGGGGCCGTGAAGGTGCTCTACCTGGATGCCGGCGAGGGCTGTGTGGCGCCCGAGCTGGACAAGGAGATCAAGAGCAGCTTCAACACCCCGAGGCCCAAGGTGTTCCGTGCCCGTCGCAGCCAGGACCCGCTCGCTGTCCAACTCACCCCGTTCGCCCCGCCTTCGGCCAGTCCCCCAGCCCGACCCTTCATCCCCCGCTCGGCCCCAGCCCAATCACCTTCACCACGGCCTCCTTTGCTGCCACCAAGTGGATCACCAAGATGAAGAAGGGGGGTGGTGCAGCGGCGAGCAGCGCAGGGGTGGGTGGTGCTGGGGTGACGGGCCAGCAGCTCCCCCAGCCTCAGCTCGTCTGGCCCGATCCCCCACCCAACAACTGCTGAAGCACAAGAGCCTCTCCCTGTCGGTGCATTCACTGAACTTTGTCCGGCCGGCCTCCGCTTCCGCAGTCCCAGCTCTCACCCAATGCTAAGGAGTTCTGTTGTACAGCGGCGGCAGCTCACCCAGCCTCTTCTTCGAACGGGGGCCGATTGGCCAGGGGGCACCCCGGCCCCTTTGGGGCAGCGGGGCGGCAGGGGGCCTGCACCCGGCAGCAGCTTTGACGTGGCCCAGGTGCTTGGAGGCAGCTCCAGCAGCCTCTTCCTGGAGAAGTCGCCCTTTGTGGAGGGCCTGAGCTACAACCTGAGCACCATGCAATACCCAGGGCAGCCCTTTCAGCCCGTCGTGCTGGCCAACTGACCGCCAGGCACACGGAGCCAAGGGAAGAGCCACACGGCCATCTCTCATCTGGCACCCACTGAGAGCAGGCTGGGCCGGTTCAGGCCACGAGCCCTGAGTCCGGGCATCCCCCCGACTCCCACCCCTGCCCCACTCCACTCTCCTGCCCGCCTGCCTCTTACTTGGTTGATTCGGGGTTCCAATTTCTTTTTTCTCCGTGTAGTTTTCCACATAACGCCTTTACTGAGCGGCTTCCTGTGCTGAGAAGGGCCCAGGCAAGAGTGAGTGAGGTGCTGCTCTCTGCTCCAGGTTCCCCCACTCTGCCTACCGCTACTGCAGGGGACTCGAGAGCCTCGGCTGGGACCTGGAGGACCGCCTTGTGTCACTGCCTCTGTCGCCCCTTCCGCCATCCAATCTCAGCAGGCCTGCCCCCCCCCCACCCGCATCCACTCCTCTCAGGCCCGGGGGTGTTTGTGGTCTGCTGGGGTTCCCCTCATCTCTACCCGCCCCCATGCAGCAACTGCCTGGGCCTGGGCTTGGGCGCACCTGTGTGCGTGCGTGTGTTTGTGTGTTTGCGTGTGTGTACGTGTGTCTGTGCACCCACTGTTGGTCTGCTGTCCTGTTTTAGAGGACTCCGAGCCAGGTGAAATTGCCCGGGATGTGATTCTGAATTGTTGCAAGTGTTGCTTTGTGTCTGGTTGGGGTGTAGGTTCGATCCTCGGCAACTGAAGGTGGGTGGGATGTCTGTGGCCTGAGGTGCTCCTGAGGAGCACCCTGCGGGGGGAGGGGGGGTTGCACTTTGTTTGTTTTTGACCAAAAAAGGGGTTCACTCACTGGGAGGCACTGAGGGACTGACCCAACCACGGATGCTAAGAAAAATCCCTGCGCTCTGCTCTGTTCATCCCTGTTCATTCTCAGCCCAGAGGTGGATTTGGGGGTTGTGCTCTGTGGGCAGAGGCCGATGGTCCCAGTGGCATATGGACCTGCCTGTACCGCCTGCTGAGAACTCGGTACCGCTCTTTTGCTAGCCCCTTGATCCCTGACCCTCCCATGGGGCTTTGGTCGCAAGAGGCTGGCTGGGCAACCACCATGTGTGCAGGATTGCTGCCCGCAGAGCAGTCCTCTCTCACCTGGCCTCAGTGAGCCAACCAGTTTCCATGCTGAGTGGCTTACGTCAGGTGGGATGTGAGGCATCGGCCCAGTCCCTCACTGGAAGGCGCCAAAACCCTTGGCACCCACCCAGCCTCCCTCATAATCCCTTGTGGACAACTGCTGTGGCATGGGCCAGGCCCAGGCAGGCATTGCCAGCCTTCTGCAGTGGCCCCAACTCTGCCTACCTCCCCTCTACCCTCCACAAGGCATTGTCCTGGCACCTTGGCCCCTGGCCATCTGTCCCCCTTGACTTCTCAGGGGCAAGCCCCTTCTGGGCCATGGGATCCCCAGCCCTCATTCCCACCCTGGCCATAGGCCCAGGCAGCTGCTGTGGGGGAAGGTGGGTCTCTGCCTTATACCCCTCCCAGCCCCTCAGCCCCCCACCCCACCCGCCCTCACACATGTACCACCACACCCAGCCGCCACGTGGGGTCCTCAAATATGAAGAAAAATTGTTCAGGAGTACGGCCAGGCTCTCGGGCCCGGTTCGGTCTGTCTCGTCTCTAATCTAGGCATTTTTGCTTCGATTTTCTTTTATTTTTTAAAGCGAACAGAAAGGAAACTGCACTAATGTACCTGGGTTTCGTAGGAAAACTTTTTTTTTTTGGTTTATTTTTTACATTTTTTGGTGTCCGTTTGTATTGAATAATTTGCTACATTTGTAAAATGTAAGAGGTATATATAATATATGTATATTTCTAACGTAAAACAAAGGTAATTTTTTTCTTTTCAGGATTTTTTCTTAAAAAGCTGAGAGTAAGATATTTTTTCAGGAAAAAAAACTTTAAAATAAAAAATGTTGGAGAATACGACCTTTCCCCAGCCTCTTCTCCGGGTCCAGTGCCCTCTGGGGCTTCTGCAGAGGACTCCAAGTCTGGAGGTCGAGTCTCTTGTGCAGTGACCGAAGGCACGGGGCTGCCCCCCAGACGGGGAAGGGGTGCTGGGGCCACTCGAGAGGAGAGTGCGTGCGGGGAGCGGTCGCCAGCTTGTTTTCTTTAGTGAAGGAGGAATACAGCCGAGCGTTTTGTATTCAGAACGTTGTGCAATATTTTGGAATGGGACATCGGTGTGTGTAGAGATTTAGTTTAAAAACAACAAAAAAGATTGATCAAATCTGTACAGTTTATATTGTTCCAGATTTTTTTAAGTTTGTATTAAAAGCATGATATATAATAGTCTCCTTGCTCTGGCTGGCTTTGTATTTCAGGGGCATCTCACTGGGTTCTGGGGGTGTGTATTGGGCTGCTTTGTACCCCTTTTGCCACAGAACCCTTTGGTGCCCATTCCTGAAGTGCCCCTTGGTCACTGGGAACTCCCCCACTAGTATGTCCCCCTGGAAGAGAAGATCTCCGGCCCCCCACTGTGTTAGGCCAGCAGCACTGACTCATTTGGCTCAGACATCCAGCCTGAGGGGTCCCAGAGGCCCTCAGCCTGGCCTAGCAGGGACAAGACTGAGACTTGGGCACCTCCACTCCTACCCTGTGTCTAACCCCATGTCCAGGCTCCTCCTTTCCCAGGGCTCCTCACACATTTCCATCTGTTCCTAAGAACAACACCAGGACCACAGGCTGGAGTGGTAGAGCATATGCCCTACCTGTGTGTGCCAGGCCTGGACTCCGATGCCTCATGGCCCCAGGAGAACCTTGGGGTGTGGTCCTGGTGGCTTCATCATAGAAAATAAAAACCAGCCTAGCACAGGTACTGCCACCACCGTGGGTGCCCACAGCTGCCCGCAGCCACTCCCCATGTGAGTGCCGGCTGGGCCTGGAGACCCGGGAGGCCAGTCAGGCTGGCACCACCTGCCCAGCCAGTCTCTGGTGAAGGAATGAGACCCCACATCCTCCAAGCCGACTCAGTCAGGCCGCCCTTCAGCCAGCTTCAGCCACCCTGTGGGCAGGAAGAGGAAGAAAAAAAATTCTAGCAAATTCAGTTCCTCCAGAAGAGGCTCCTTCATTCTTCTGACAAGAGTCCAGGGGCCAGCAGTGACGGGATCAGGTATGCAGGGCTCTGAGCCCAAGATAGATGTCCACGGCCACTCAGGACTCCGCCAGAGGGCCATAAGCAGTCTGGTCCCTCTGCTGCCTTTGCCCAGTTGGCCCAGCCAACGGTGGGTGGGGGGAGAAAAAGGGGACCCCTCCTAGGACCCTGGGTGAGCCCCAGCACCGCTGAAGAAAACAAACAAGAAGCCACCTGCTGGTTGACATGAAAGCGCTGAGCACAGCGGTGCGGCTGCTCTTCCCATCCAGGCCATTATTGTCCAACCTCAAAGGCCACCTGCCAGCCCAGCCCCGGCGCCTTCCGCCTTCCGGCGGCAGCAGAAGGGTGAGCCCGGCCCCGCAGCAGCTGTGAGAGAGGCCGGCTGTGCCTCCACTCGCGGGACAGGGAGGGCCAGGCCCCCAGTGTGCACCCTGACCTGGGAAAGAGAAAGCAGGCAGCAGGCCTGTGAGTCATGGTGGGGCACACACCCCTACCCTCACCGATCCGTTCTCCTGAGTCAGCACCCGACACCCTCACCCCCCCTCCCCTAACTGTTCTCTCCGACATGCCCCAGGCCTGCCCGGCTGCCACCTTCTGCCTGGATGTGGGCTAAGCACAGATTGGGAGCGGCCCAAAGATCTCTCAGGCCCCGGGCTACAGGATCCCGCTGAGATGCTGGATTTTGCGGAGGAAATCCACTGCCTGCCAGTGGAATATTCACTTCCTGGGTAACCCCAACACTACCCTCCTGACATTTGCCATTTGTGTAGTGAGGGACGGTGGGGTCGGGCCATTCATTGTTGGCTCCACATCACCTGCTCCAGTTTCCAAGGCTTTGGAGGGGAAGGGGATGGGAACTGGGGACCCCTTGCTGTAGTTCCCTGCCCAGCAGGGAAGAAAAAGTGGGGTCCTGAGGGGCGCAAGCCATAGTACAGTGGGTAGGGCATTTGCCTTGCACAAGGCTGACCCGGGTTCGATCCCTGGCATTCCACACTGTCCCCTGAGGCTGCCAGGAGTAGTTTCTGAGTGCAGAGCCAGGAGTAACTCCTGAGAGCTGCTAGGTGTGGCCCAAATACAAAAAAAAAAAAAAAAAAAAAGGAAATGGGGGCCTAGGAGCCAGCATCAGACGGAACCCAGCAGATGGTCATGTCAAGGGCAAGGGCGACAAGAAGCCATGGCTGTGAGACTAGCAGGTAGGAGGAAGGGTCCTTCACAGCCTGAATAACTTGACCCCTCATCACCTCAGCAGTGGAGAGAGCAGGGAGATGACAGCCCCCCTTCCTTCTAGAGACAAGCAGCTGTAGGAGTGGCCATGGGGCTCAGCCACAGAGCTCAGAGGTGCAGGGTCCCTGTGGACACCATAAGGGACATTTCCTGGCATGTCATTCCCCCCACTCCTGCCTGGCCCAAGGGAAGGCTGGGATTTCACCTCAATGTGATAGCAAAGGCGGGAGAGAGAGAGTATAGCTGGTAGGCCCCTGCCTTTGCACACAGCCAACCCTGGTTTGATCCCCAGGACCACATATGGCCCCTGGGCTCTGCCAGGAGTGATTCCTGAGCACTGATGGGCATGGCCCCAAAACCAAACAAAGGAAAAAGTGTGCCAGTGACTCTGTCAGAGCAAGCGCTGGTCACATAGGGCCTACCTGCCCCTCAGAGCCCCTCCTTGACCCTGAGCTGTGCCTGGATCAGCTGCAGGAGGGGCTGTGTCAAGGTGAAATAGAAGAATCAAAAGAAACCTCTCTAAATCCAAAAGAACAGGGGCTGAAGATATAGCACAGCAGTAGGGCGTTGTTTGCCTTGCAAGCCCTGATCCAGGACTGACAGTGGTTCAACCCTCGCATCCCATATGGTCTCCTGAGCCTGCCAGGAGCGATTTCTGAGTGCAGAGCCAGGAAGCCAGGAGTAACTTCTGAGCACCACCAGGTGTGACACCCCTCCCCCCAAAAAAAAACCCAAAAGGACAGAAAGAAATGTCAGGACTTGCTTGAAAACAAACAAACAAATAAATTTCTAGCTCACTCAGGGCCTAGAAATAAAGATTGGGAGGAAATATTTGCAAACTCAGTGTCTGATAAAGGTTCTTGTCCAGAATCCTTAAAGAACCTTCTAGTTTCGGGGCTGGAGAGATAGCATGGAGGTAGGGTGTTTGCCCTGCATGCAGGATGGTGGTTCGAATCCCAGCATCCCATGTGGTCCCCCGTGCCTGCCAGGAGCGATTTCTGAGCGTAGAGCCAGGACTAACCCCTGAGCGCTGCCGGGTGTGACCCCCAACAACAACAACAACAAAAAAAAAACACCTAGGTTTGAAGGGGGCTGGGAAGGGGCCCAACGGTGAATTTGCCTCCATCCCCAGCACCATTGCGGCACAGTCCCCTGGCTGTCCCCGTTACTGATGAGGGAGAGGAAGGACAGAGGCATCCTCGCTGCCCATCAGCCACCGAGGTGGTCCCGACTCCCCACCTGGGCCCAAGGGTCAACCCAGAATAAACCAGTTAATGTCCAACAAAAACGAATGTGCAGATGCCAAGAGCATCCTTACATGTTAGCCTTGAACCAGAAATAAACCTAGCGTCTGGGTGTGTGTGTGTGAAGGGTGGAAGCAATATTCCAGGATCTCCTCCCCCGCCCCAATGGCAAAGATCTCACAGGGAAGAAAAGGAAACCAGGGCGCATGCTGCACAATGAACAGATCTCTGTTGGGATCTATTTCTAGAACATTCTAGATAACGTAAGCAGGGGAGAAGGGCTTCCCAAAGGGAACAAGGAAGTTTGTGAAAAATACTGAGTATATTCCTGGTCTTGATTAGGGGTTGTGGTGGTAGTACAACAGGGAGGGTGTTTGCCTGGCACGTGGCCCACCCCAGTTCGATTCCTGGCATCCCATATGGTCCCCTGAACCTACCAGGAGTCATCCCCGAGTACAGAGCCAGGAGTCAGCCCTGAGCACAGCTGGGTGTGACTCGGCCCTCCTCACCCCCATAAATCAACTTGTTGGGATGGTGGTATGGTGTATAGAAGATTGATGGGGCCGAAACGTGAGGAGGACAAGTAGAATCATGAATGAGAATCTGTCAGTGATTTCTCAGGACAGGCTGGGGCGAGGGGTGAGTCGAAACAAGAGGTTCAGGGGCCGTAGAGATAGCATGGAGGTAGTGTGTTTGGTGTGTTTGCCTTGCGTGCAGAAGGACGGTGGTTCGAATCCTGGCATCCCATGTGGTCCCCCGAGCCTGCCAGGAGTGATTTCTGAGTGTAGAGCCAGGAGTGAGCCCTGAGTGCTGCCGGGTGGGATCCAAAAACCAAAAAAAAAAAACCAAAAAAAAAAACAGGAGGTTCAGTCCTGAGCATCACATGGTACCCCAGCACCACATCCTGGGCTCTCACACTCACTTACTGGCCCTGGAATTTCCTGCACTCTCTGAAAAAGACAGGGAGCAAACCAGTTATCGGAGACCAGAAAGGCATTAGATGTGCTGCAGAAGGAGGGTGCCACGGTGGGCACTGGCGGATGGCAGGGCAGGTAAAGGGGCATGGCCGGTGAAGGGACAGCCCCAGAGAAAGGGGAAGTTGAAGCAGGTGACAGACAGGGCAGTGCTGGCTCTTGGGGGAAAGGGAGGTACTCATCTTCATTTTCCCTCTTGGAGGGAAAGGGACAGAGGCGAACAAACCATTTGGAACCCAACTGGCTGCTCCCATGACACTGAGGGGCCTCCTTGGGGTTGGGGTGAGCTCCCAGGGTAGAGGGCTGGCACTGGGGCACTCTTCTGAGACCAGGCTATCCCCCAGGATGGCCCAGAAGGGCAGGACAGATCAGCGGGCACCGTGGGAGCCTCCTGTCCTCTCTTGGGACACCATGTCCTGGCTCGATGCTCAGCTCAGCAGATGGGCAGTGAATGGGCTGGCCACAGGCAGGTGAGCCTTACCTCAGCAAATGCTCCCGCTCCAAAAATAAATAATAATAATAATAATAATAATTAGGGGCCAGAGTGATAGTATAGCAGTAGGGCATTTGCCATACACATAACTGATCCATATTCTATTCCCAACATCCCATATGGTCCCCTGAGCCTGCCAGGAGCAATCTCTGAGCACAGAGCCAGGAGTAAGCCCTGAGTACCACAAGGTGTGGCCCAAGCCCCCTCCAAAAGAAACCCAATGTTCCTGACTCCAACCTGCCCTTCCACCCTGGGGACCTGGAGTCCCCTGCACCCCCTCCTTCTCCTGACTCCTGTTTCTACAGACTGCACCACCTCTAAGGAGAATCAAGGGCACGGCCCCCTGGGAACATGCCTCACTGGTTTTACCCTGTTGCTCTGACCTTGACGGGTCACTCCCTTTTGGACACTGGGGGGCACACCCAGCGTTGCTCAGGATGCTGGACAAGGGTTAGCCGTGTGCAAGGTAAAAGTCCTCTCCACTGTGCTATCACTCCGGCCTCAAGAGTTTTGCTTTCTTTGACCTTGGATACTTAGAAAAGCACGTGTGGCGTGCATGCGTGTGTGTGTGTGTGTGTGTGTGTGTGTGTGTGTGTGTGTGTGTGCAGGGAGAGGGTTGGAGGAAAAGCAGCATCAAGGTGATTGACTGGGTTACAGAGTACCACCCCCAGGGCAGGAACTTGACCTCTGCCAGCCTCACTGCAGCACCCACCAATGGGTGAACCTCCTCAGAGGGCAGGACATGGACCAAGGACGAAGCACTGGTCTTGCAGGGCTGAGACCCTGGGTCCCAGTGTTTTCCCCAAGTACTGAGCTGGGATGCGCCTTTGGCCCTGCTCTGCCTCCCAAGAAGGGTTGGAACACGTGAGAGGCAGAGGGAGAGAAGGGCCGAGTGCTCCCCGAGGGAGGCAGAGGAAACGTAGGGACTGCATATGGCCTGGGGGGGACTGGGGCTTCTGAAGGCCACACTTTTTACTCATTCATACATTCACTCATTCATTCACTATGTACTACTGATTCTTGTTCTGAGGCCACACCTGGCAGCACCCGGGTACTCTTGGTTCTGTGCTCAGATATCACTCCTGGCAGTGCTCAGGGATCATATGGGATACCAGGAATTGAACCCATGCTGGCTGTGTGAAAGGCAAGCATCCTCCCTGCTGGACTATTGATTTTTTTCCCCCCTGGGCACTGTTCGTTGTGGCCCACAACAGGGGAGGGAAGGTGGCCCAAGTCGCGGATTTGACAGTCCAGGCTGGTTTAGAGGCTCAGTGGACCAGCAGCTGCCTCTGGCCAACTGGGTTCAGTTCTGCTCCGCCAAAGAGTCCGGCACCACAGCCCAAGAACCCTCCCCAGCACTGCACGACCCCCAACCCCCAGAACAGCTGGTGGTGGTCTCCACTCACTGTCACACGTAACCCCAAGCCCCCCTGAATATTTAAGACTGCAGGAGACCCAAAGGAGGAAAGGGTGTGGTGGCTTCCCAAACTGGGGTTCCTGAGCACCCCAGGCAAAGGAGAGGAAGACGTGGTCCAGGGACAACCCTACAGCTTGTCCCTCCACCTTGTCCCAGCATCAGAGGGGACCCCCGGTAGGACGTCTCCTTTCAGGGGGACACTGAGGAGGGCCAGTTCTGTTTTTCTGACAGCAGAACTGTCCCCACACCCACACTTCAGCATCTGGGGACTTGAGGCCCCTTTGAGCTGGGCTGGGGACTCCTCCAAGGTCTCCTCCTCTCCTATCTCTTCCCCTCTTCCCTCTCCCAGACCCCCCCACCAGGGGCACCTGGCTGGAACGGGCCCCCTTCCCCCCCAGGGTGTCTCTGGGCCTCCCTGGCGCTTCCTTCATCTGCAGGCCTGGGCTCTATTTATATCTCGTCTGTCTCTCCCACATCACCCCAAAAGCGGGTGGGGAGGCTGCCTGCACCCCGCACCTGCACAGCCCACGTGGGGTGCTGGGAGCCCAGAGACCCAGGAAATGGATTGGAAAGGCAGGAGGGAGGCCTGAAGCCCCCAGAACCTCATGAGGATGCTAACTGCTGGTTCTGGGGTTCCCCTAAACCTGGGGTTCTGCTTTGGAAACCCCCACCCCAGACTTCCAAGGCTTCAGGGGGGAAAGGAAAAGCAGTAGGGGAGCCACAGATTGGGGTGTAGGGGAAGAGTAGACTGTCAGAGAGGTGGGGCTTAGAACCCAAATCCAGCTAGAAAAGGCCCCCCCCCACCTACACCCTGTTTTTTCCTTTATCCCTGTGTTGCTCAAGCACAGAGGGACACCAGAATTCCTGCCCTAGAAAGTGGGGGGGGGGTCTGTCCTGGAAGAGCAGAGGCAGCACTCACCCCCACCTCCCATGAAGTAGCTAAGGGCAGGAGCCTGTGGATCTTCAGGGACAAGAACAGTCCCCTTGGGGGGGGGCTGGTAAAGGGGGGTTAATCAGAACAGCTTGTTCAACGGCCTAAAATAGAGCTTCCTGCGGGGGGGGGCACAGTCTGGCATTGAGAGGGGCTGACTCTGTCCTGAGCACTGTGGGGTGAGGGGGCACAGAGCCCCAGGGAGGAGCCAGAGAAGGGAGGCCAGGAGGGGACACCCCAGCAACCCAACAAGAACAGGCAGAGCACATTCTCTTGATATTCCCACCACCCCTCAGCCTCCCCAGAAACAGTGCTAGGTGGGCCCAGACACCTGGACTCACTGGCTGCCTGGGCCTGCCTGGGCCTCAGTTTCCCTCTGTGTTCAGGGCAGCACTGGGGCACCGCCCATCTGGTCCCGGAAAAAAGGCATAGCGCTTGACCCCAGTTCTCTGCCACCCCCAAAACCCCCACCTGAGAGTCTGCCAGGGGTCAGCTCCCGGAGGCGGGGCAGGGCCTCTAGGCTTTCTCAGCTGCAAGTGGAATGTTCCAGTGTGAGGGAGGAGGGACCCCTGGCTGCTCCTCTGCTCCCCTCAATCACAAGGTGCCCAGGTGCAGAAGATCTCTCAGCCACCCCCACCCCACCCCGTCCCTCTGCCACCCCGGCCCCTGCCAAGGACATCCTGTGCTCGGTGATGTCAGCTGGCCCCAGGAGCCCTGGCTGGCCTCAGACAACACTGACAGGATTTATTTTTAAACTCACAGGCCCCGGCGGGCGCTTCCCCCTCTTGCCAGCTCCCCCATCCCAGCTGAGCCCCCAGGTCAAGTGTCTCCCCGGATCTGTGCTTGCCTTGGGCAGCCTGTGGCCCAGCTGGGAGGCCGGGCCCTGGCAAGGGTCATCGGCTCAGCCTGGGCAGGCGGGTGGTGCCTCAACAACTGATTTGAATATTTCAGGACTTAGCCTAGCCGCAGCCTTTGCCTATGACCTCCAGTTCCGGAGGCAGCGATGACACTCCTTACCAGTCACACTTCAGTGACCAGTCGCCGCTGTCTCATATGGGGACTTCGCCCTGTGAAGAGCCTTCCCCCCCCACCGCCCTACTTCACCCTCAGCTTAGGGTGCTTAAGGCTTACTTCTGGCTCTGTGTTCAGGGATCATTCCTGGCAGGGTTTGGGGGACCCTGCAGGATACTGGGGATCAAACCTGGGTCAGCCATATGCAAGGCAAGCATCTTTATGGATCTACTATCTCTTGGGCCCCACCACTACCGTCTCTTGACAAAGGAGGGGCTAGGCAGGAAGAATCGAGAGGCTGGTGACTGCTCCCCCAACTCCAGGGAAGTCAGGAGTGAAAATCATCTGTGGCCCTGGATGGGAGGTTTGGAGCTTCTAAATGCAAATGCCTAAAAATCAGCTCCCTGGGAGATGAGATCCATTCATGAGGCACGCGGGATTGAACCGACTCCCCTGATTTTTTTTTAATTTTTATTTATTTATTTTGGTTTTTGGGTCACATCCGGTGGTGCTCAGGGGTTACTCCTGACTCTACACTCAGAAATCGCTCCTGACAGGCTCTGGGGAGCGTATGAGATGCTGGGATTCGAAACACCGTCCTTCTGCATACAAAGCAAACGCCCTACCTCCATGTAATCTCTCTGTGCCTACCCCCCCTTTTTTTTTGGTGGGATAGAACATTCCGTGATGCTCAAGTCCTGGCTTTCTCCTGGCTCTGTGCTCAGAGATCACTCCCCCCAGCAGGCTCTGAGAACTAGCTTGGGTGTTGGGGATTGAACTCAAGTCAGCTGAGTGCAAGGCAAACATCTTTGGCTCTGGCCCTGCTTGGCCACTCTTTTTTGGTTTTTGGGTCACTCCCGGCAGCGCTCAGAGGTTACTCCTGGCTCTATGTTCAGAAATCGCTCCTGGCAGTCTCGGGGTACCATTTAGATGCCGGGATTCGAACCACCGACCTTCTGCGTGAAAGGCAAACGCCTTATTACCTCCATGCTATCTCTCCAGCCCGTTGGTCACATTTTTTTGATTTCATGAAGACAGATGAGAACCTTCAGGTTTGTCAAAGGTCTGTGGAGGAGCGCAGGAAGTGAGGGGACAACTCGGGCTCCCAAAGGCAGACTCCAATCTGGGGTCTCCCCAAAACCTTTGTCCAATATCCTGGCCACAGACTCTGGCCCAGCTCCTCCCTGTGATCCCCTGACCTTTGTCATTCACTTCTTCCCCAGGAGGAGCCTGGCAGCGCAGGGGTGAAGGGTCGGAACCACCCTCCTTTCCTTCCTGGCTCCTGTGGACACCCGATGGCCACAGTGCCTGTTGCCCAAAGCACCGCCTGGTACAGGAGGCCCTAGAAGCATCCCTGGCTGACAGATCTGTGGCCTGGACTCCAGATGGATGCCCAGCGCTTTGTCTGCAGCGCCATCTGCTGGTGATGCGGCACTCCTGCCAGGCTCAGGGCACTTGGCTCAGTGAGCCAGCCGGGAAGGGAGGGTAGCTGCTGCCACAGCAGAGGCTGCAGGCTGGGCCTTGGAGGGCATGGCCGGTGGGCGCCCTCTCGACCTCTGTTCAGGGCCCGGGCTCTGTCTCTGAGCGTTCACAGGCAGCCGTGAGGGCACATGAAGCTCACGATCCTAGTGGATGCAGCCCGGGCTTCCATCGCCAGCACCCCAAAGGGTAAACTAGGAAGGTCTGCGGTGAACAGACAACGAACAACAGACAACAGACAACGAAGCTTGAGCTCAGTGGCAGGGATTGCTGCTGTCCAGCTTGTTGAGCACTGCTGGGTGTGGCCTCCCCAAGCAAGCAAACAAACAAAAAAAGCCTCCAAATAGGAACGAGAAAGGGGGTCTTTGGGGAGTGGGTGGGTCACACTGAACGGGATCCCAGGGCTCTGCAAGGGAGCAGACTGGTGAAGTGGGAGGGGGGCCAGCAGGGGCAGAAGCTTCTTGGGGGTCAGGAACTTCCATTTGAAGTTGGGGGCAGAGATTCCCAGGGGGTCTGTGTGCTGGTGGAGCAATGTGGGGGGCAGGAGGAAGGCTGAGGGAGAACAGAGGGTCACAGATGGGACTGGAACTCTGATGTGATGAAGCCTTTTTGGTGGAGGCGACGGCTGTCTGTCTGACTATCCGCAGTGCCAGGGGTCAAACCCAGAGTCTCCCCACGGGCAGAGCAGCTGCCCATCCACTGAGGGGCCTCTCCAGCCAGTGCCACCCGAAAGGAAAGGGAAGCGTCTACCCTGTAGGGTGCTGGGTTTGGGCAGATGCGGGCCTGAGCTTCAGGGCAAGATGGTGGTCCTGGGCTCACATTGGGGCCCCCAGGTAAGACTGGGGTGATGTGAGCTCAATCCAGTGGCTTGAGTGTTGGGGGAAGGACAACTTTCCAGGATGGGAGGGTGGGTTCTGTGCCCAATTTTCTGCCTGTGACCTGCTCCTGGATTTCTTCCAGCTGGACCCACAGCATTGGGGGGTGAGAGGGCCAGAGATCCACATGGTCTGGGAGACAAGGTCCCCCATTCAATTCCTACATCTGACCTTTGCATTTCTCCAGGAGCTTCAGACCTCTGAGGAGGAAACTCACAGCAGCCCAGGGCACCGATAAAATGGGAGTTCAGAGATGGGGCCCTTGTGGTCACAGAGAGGGAGATGCAGCTGGAGTGTGGGCCCCCCACCCCCGCATGGGTGACCTGTGCTTCCTGTCTGGGAAGCCTGGATCTTGCCACCCCTAAGAGCCTTGATCAAGTAGGGGCTGGAGTGGTGGGAAGCCTGGATATATATATTATATATATATTATATATATATATATATATATATATATATAATATATATATTATTATTTAAAGGAAGCCTGGATCTTGCCACTCCTAGGAGCCTTGATCAAGTAGGGGCCAGAGTGGTGGTGCAAGCGGTAGGGTGCTTGCCTTGCATGCGTTAATCTAAGACCATGATTCAATCCCCTAGCATCCCATGGTCCCTCAAGTCAGGAACCATTTCTGAGCATATATCCAGGAGTAACCCGAGTGTCACGAGGTGTGTTACCCCCCCCCCCAATAAAACAAGAAAAAGCCTTGATCATACTCTGCTCTGGGCTGCAAGGCACTTGTCTTGCACGCTACAAAACCGGGTCCGACCTCCGCATCCCATATGGTCCCCGGGAAGCGATCCCGAGTGGAAACAAGAGCCAGCCCTGTGGGGAGGAGGCAGGAAGGAGACACGGGCTGGGGACCTGAAGCTAGAGGGGCAGCAGGGTGACTAAGGATGATTTTCACATTTCTAAATGGGGCCACTGCGCAGGTCTTGGCCCCACAAGTGGGACAAATGTCAGCCTCCCGGACACAGGTGGTGCTTTAGTAGTACTTGGGCAGCTGGAGAGGTGAGACCCCGGCCTGAGGACTCTTCGCTGACTGCCACTGACCGCCACTGGTCCTTCTGCAAGGAAACCCAGATGCAGGAGTCCCAGGTGGGGCAACAGAGATGGTCCTGCAGAGTCGAGCACTTGGGATGCGGGGAGGGTGGCAGGGCTGTTAGGGCAACCCACCTTTGCCCTGTTTCCCAGAGTGTTCCTGCTCACCCCTATCTCTGGCTGGCAGCCTTCCCAGAGGAGCTGCTGACGTCAGGAGCTGCCAGCTGGGCTGGCCTGGCATCACAGTGGGGGGTGGGACAATGGGAGCTGGGTCCAGTGGAGTAAGGGCCTGTGTCCTGCCGGGTGGGGAGAGTGGGCGGAATCTCCAGTCCTTCTGCAAGCTGTCACTTTGACTTGTTCAAAATTCTTTTTATCTCCTTTCCCGTGAGTCACATAGGCAATGGCTTGCCTGACAGATAAAGGAAACTGAGGAATGACGTGGCTGGCCCAGGGTACCTGGTTGGTGGTGAAGGGTGCCTGTGTGACCCTCGGGGTCTTGAGCGAACATGTGAAGAAAACACGGGAAGGGGAAACACAAGACAACCCCAGGATTCTCGTCTCAAAATATCGGCTTTTATTCTGAAAAGGATCCACCGCTCCCCTCCCCAGCATCGTTCGGGCCCACCGGCCAGGACTCACTCGCACTCGCACACGCACATAAGGCCAGTGGGCTGCGCTGTGCTGCTCCCTGGGGGGCCGCAGACCCCACACACGCGAGCACATCACATGCACTTAGAAAAATAAAGCCAAGTGGTGGTCTGCGTCCCTCCCTGCACACAGCAATGCCCACCTGGAGTCATCTTTGCCGTTTTCTAGAAAAATTTATTGCACTTAATGAACAGATGTCAAAGGAATCGGGGTGAGGGGGAAATCTGGAAACCTGTCTCGGTTTGGGGCCTAGAGCTGGCAGCAGGAAGCAACCTCCTGGGGCTGCCTCCTCTCCTGTGGCCCCTTTGGACGCCTCAGGCCCCTGGGCCATTCTCTAGTGTGAGTATATACCTTTTTACCTAGACAGACATCTTCCTCTGGACACCTGCAACCATCTGGCTCATTCATGATTTGTCAGATCTGGGTGGCAGTGAGGCTGCCAGGGCACGGAGGGAGGGGCAGCACCCGCGCCGCGCCTGGCGCTGCAAAGCCCTTTGCTCATTCCTTCTCTCTCCTACAAGGCTCCTCTGAAGGTGCTGGAGGGGCGAATGCAGGAGCCTTGTCTTTGGCTGCTGGCCCGAGATGAAGAGGCCCAGAGGACCCGAGGGACCCCTGGGTCCAGGACAGAACCGAGCAGGCCCCAGGAGGGGAATGTGCTCAGCTGAGGGACACCCTCAAGCTCAGAGGCAGCGCCACACTCTGGGAAAGAACCATATGTCACCACCTGGGAGGGGGGCAGGCAGGAGGGGGGACAAAAAGGAGAGACCTTGGGCCACTGTCCCAGGTGCTAGGTCAGGGGGTGTCACAGGGAGTCATTTCTAGGCTTTAAAAAGTGAAACTGAGAAAACACAAACCAGACACTTTCTGGCCAAGGGACAGGAAGCGCTTTGAAGCAGGCAGGAGGTGCTCTCGGGCAGGGAACCGGCCTCCTGGAAGCTGGCCTGGCCGAGGAGGGGACAGGGGTGCCCGGGCAGGACATGGACATGCCGGATGTGGTTACCCGAGAAAGTGTGAGCGTGGTTTGAGCAGAACCACAGTCAAAGTCAGGCCCAAGGGAGGGGTAACCTCCCTTGGCCTTAGGGATCTTTGTCGGTCCCCAGAGAGGGGGGAGAGGTGTGCAGGTCCCCAAGCGCCCCCCCCACCTTAACATCTGTCAACAAAGTCCTTCAGCCCCTCTTCACCACAGGTGACTGCCCTGAGCAAATAAATACAAGAGTCTCGGAGCCCCTGGGCAACGGTCCAGGGGCTCCAGGGCTCACCTTCCAGGCCGACTGGAAGAGGAGCAGCTTCGAGGTCACCACACCCTGGGGCATGCTCTGGGACACAACTAAGGAACTGTCACCGTGTACGTGTCCCAAGGTCTGCTGGGACCTGGAGTCCCCTTGGGAAGAAACCCCGAAACAAGCCCTAGACACCTTCTGATCCAGTGAGAGCCGACTCACTGAGGAAAAGGGGTTCCCGGAGAAACATGGGCGCACCTCACGGTGGGGCTGGATATTAGGCAAAATGCCCACAGGTTCTCAGAGGGGTCCTGTCCAAGTCCAGTCCAAGCAGCAGCAGGAGGTCCTCGGGGCCCCTTCTCCTGGGGAGACGACGAGGAAGGGTCTCTCTTACTCTGGGGCTCCAGGATCAGACCCAGGCTGTCTGGGGGTCTCTCCCACAGCGGGTGTAGTCAGGTAGGAGGCAGGAGGATGGGGCTGAATGTGAACCCGTGGCTGGCAACGCTGCTGCAGGCAGGCCCGACCTGCGCCCACCACCCGGGGGCGGCAGAAAAGTAGCTGTTTCTCTGGGAGCCTTTCAGGGGGCGAGCGAGGCGGAAGACACCCCCAGGCCTGGACACGTGCCCTGCTCCCTGAGATGCATGGGTGGCAGCCTGCGGGACTCGTTCTGTGGAGCGAGGGAGAGTGGGGGAGTCCAGGAGCCCTGGGCTCGGAGGTCCCTTCGGATTCAACTGGGGCCAGGAGGAACCACACAAAACTGCCCGTGCCTGCCAGCCAGGAGACAAGGAAGCTGGAACACGACGGCTCCGGCGCCCCGACTGCCGGGAAGTGTCCGAAGTCTCCACGCATGGATGGGGTGTCATGGAGCTCCCAGCGGTGGAGGAGCGGGCAGAGCGCCCGGGCGGGGCACACGGTTACAAGGGCCCATACTTGGTCTCGTACTTGGACACGATGGTCTTGCATTTGCCCACCTCCTTGCGAAGCTCGGCCACCTCCGTCCGCAGTGCCGTGTTCTCCTTCTCTAGGAAGGCCGCCCGGATGGTGATCTGGTTTTCCTTCAGGCGACGTGCATCTCGTGACCGCTTGGCAGCCACGTTATTCTTCTTACGCCGTGTCCAGTACTTTTCATCCTGCGGGGAGTGTCCTTGTAGGCCTTGTTTTCCCCAGGAGACCCCCTGCCCAGCCCTGGGACTCTGCTCCAATTCACTGGGCTGTCAGAGCTCAAGCTGGGACCCAGGGGAAGGGGCTGCATGCAGCATGAACCCTGAGGGGAGGGCAGAATGGGGGTACAGAGAGAAGGTCCATGTGGAGACTGTTCCCACAAACCCATCTTTCTCTGTAGTGCTAGGGACTAAACCCAGGGCCTCTCGCGTGGATGGGCAGGCCCACTGCACAGCCATGTCATGTCTGGGCTCCCCTTACTGTTTTCTGGGTCACCCCTGGTGGTGCTCAGGGACACCTCAGTCTAGATCAATCCTAACAGGGCTGGGGGGGGGGCAGGTGGTGCTGGGGAAGCAAACCCTGAAGGACTCCTGCAATCAATGCAGGTGCTCCCCCAGCCAGCATTCTCTGTCCCCCGTCCCACCCACCCCCGGCCGACTTCCTGCACTCCTCAATGCCCCCCTTATTTGTGCACCAGGGCTAAAAACAGGAAGTTTCTCCCAGTCCGAGCCTGCTGTGAGCTGACATTCAGAGTTTAACTGCGCTGGGCCCATGAGCAAGGATCACACAAGTGTTTGCTTTCCACGGTGCTGCTGTCGATAACGCCCAACCCCCTGGGGAGAAGCAGGTCTGCTGACTCCCAACTATACCACAGAATGACGAGGAAAAGCAGGGCTGGAATTCGGCTCAGGCGAACCAAGTAGGGATGAGGAGGCCTTGCTGGGACTTTTCCAAGGCGAGGATGGAAGGAAAGACGCTAAAATCCTCCTCCCTTCCCCGTCTGCCTGCCAAGCGGCAGCCTTATCCCTGGAGATGGAAGCATCCCAAACTTTTTGTCCTTCAAAGGAAGGCTTGGCCTGGCCTAAATCCTGTGGCCTGGAGAGCGCATGCGACTGGGCAGTGAGCCTCGCCTTTCAGAGCTCTCGGGAGGGCGGCGCTTACCTTCTGCTCATCGGGCACAAAGACCTTCTTGGCCTTCTTGATCATAGGCTGGGGCTTCAGGTCCTCCTCGGCAAACTTGTGCTTCCGTGGGTTGAAGAGCTCCCCGCCCGGCACGCTGGAAAGGACCAGGTCAGCGGGGTCAGGGTTGAAGTTCACATCCACCTCCACGCAGTTGGGGTCGATGGGGCTGGGGGTCTCCCTCTCTTTCTCTACGGAGGATTCTGAAAGATACCGAGGCAGAGGTTCTGGAGGAGCTCCGGTCACCAGCTCCTGGCCCTGGGAGAAAGAGATGCATAGATACCACCACCTCCTGGCCTCCTTGCCAGATAAGAGGCCCTGGAAAAAGACAGGATTTTCCCACTGTCCAATTGCTGCCCCAATGTTAAGCCAAACAACCAATCACTGCACACCCTTAACTTCCTGTGATTTCAGGTTCTCATGTATTGTTTTATTTTTGGGGGGCCACACCCATTGATGCTCAGGGGTTACTTCTGGCTATGCGCTCAGAAATCGCTCCTGGATTGGGGAGACCATATGGAACGCCCGGGTATTGAACCTCAGTCCATCCTAGGCTAGCACTTGCAAGGCAGATGCCTTACCTCTGGTGCCACCACTCCGGCCCTCAGGTTCTCATGTAAACATGAAAAACAGCTGAATCTTGTTATGACCTTGATGGGTGAGGCCTGAGACGAAATTACACCTGCTTCTACTCCGGCACCCGTGGGATACACTGGCATCAGCATGCCCAGACTCGTGACAGCTTGAGAGGGACCCGAGTATGAGCCCTGCTTCTCAGAAAAGAAAGCAAAGGCTCAGGGGTGACATCCCTTTCCCATGGTCCCACAGACACTGATCAGGTGAACCATGACCCAGGGCTCATTCTTTCCACCTAACTTGACTGCTGCTTCAGAGCCACGATGCCACGGAGTCACGCAAAATCCATGAGCTCAAGAGACCACGGCATTGGCTACATGTAAAAAAAAAAGGGGGGCAGATATCGGTCCTGAGCATAGCTGAGTGACTCTAGGCAATGAGACAGGAATAGTCCCTGAGCAGGCTTGTTGTGGCTTCACAACCAAACACACCCACGCAAAGCCACTATGACCGTGTCCTATTCATTCAGTGCCGACACAAGACTATACAAAGGCTGACTCAGAGGTGTTTATGACACCTACAATACGACAGGTATGTCCAGGCAAAGACAGCTGTGGCCAAGTAACAACCCTCACCTACATGGATGTTTTCTTTGTGGGGAAGCCTGGCATCACACGAGATTATTGTGGACAAAAATCTATGCCAAAAGAAGTTGGGGCTGGAGAGATAGCATGGAGGTAAGGCGTTTTCGCCTTACATGCAGATGGTCGATGGTTGGAATCCCGGCATCTCATATGGTCCCCTGTGCCTGAGCATAGAGCCAGAAGTAACCTCTGAGTGCTGCTGGGTGTGACCCAAAAACTAAAAAAAGACGTCTAGAACAGTGCCTGCTTTCCTGGAGGAGGCTGGTCTGAGTGAGTAGGAGGCAGCAGAGCTGCCACTGGCCTCCCCATTGTCAACATAAATGTCCAACTTGGGTGTGGCCCCCAGTGTGTGAGTGCCACAGCCCACTGTGTGTGTACTCCTCGTGGGCACTACAAGTATGTGCAAGACCAAACCAGGGTAGGCGACCCTGCTACCATCTGTGCAATGGCTGGACTTGGCGGCAGCAACCAGCATGCCAAAGAGGGAGAGGGAGAACCATGCTGACAACATTCCAGAAAATGATCACCAGGTACACTGCGATGTTCAAGGTTACCAGTAAAGAAGATCAGTATTACAGAGCTGCTTGGATGAATGAAAGGGAAAATGAAATGGAAAGTTCCAGAAAACGGGCTGGAGAAATAGCATGGAGGTAGGGCATTTGCCTTCCATGCAGAAGGACAGTGGTTCGAATCCCGGCATCCCATATGGTTCCCTGAGCCTTCCAGGAATGATTTCTGAGAGTAGAGCCAGGAGTAAGTAACCCCTGAGTGCTGCCAGGTGTGACCCAAAAACCAAAAAGAAAGTCCCAGAAAACAAAATGTGGGGGGGGCCCAGAGCAATAGCACAGTGGAGAGGACACTTTTCCTTACATGCAGCCTGTTGTGTATGTACTATTTTTAGGGGATTACTTATGTTACTGACGCCTAACCTGATTGGGTGATTGTGCCCCTACCCTAGGGTGTGACCTGGCATTCCTGCCCCCCATCCTAGGGTCTAGTACCTGATTCTGCTTCCACCATTGGTTGGTATCTGATCCTACCATTGGGTGGTACTGATTCTGGGGGATAAAAACAAGGGTCTGTGGAAGGTGAGAGGCTTTTTGCTGGAACTAAGGCTGAGACCTTGGGACTCTAACCACCGAATAAAGCCAATATTTCCACAAGCCTGACTGTCAGCCGAGCTGTTACCCCGCCGTTTCACCCTCAGAACTGTCGGCTGGACAGGTGGCAGACGCGTGCTTCGAGCTGGAGGGGAAAGACCTCATCCTCCATCCCTCCATCAGTCAACCCTCTTCAGGGGCTGACTTGCAACACAGCCAACTCAGGTTTGATCCCTGTACTGCAAATGAGCCCCCCCCCAATACCATCAGGAGTCATTTCCTGAGTAAAGAGCCGGAATAAGCGCTGAAACACTGCCAGGATATGACCCCGAACAAAAAAAACAACAATAAAAGTAAAGCATAAGGGCCCCACTGACCCCAACAGTGATGCTCAACAGACACAGGATTCTCTGCTCCACGGGGCTTTCAGGACAAACAAAAGAGTGATTTCTTTTTTTTTTTGTTTTTGTTTTTGGGGCCACACCCATTCTGACGCTCAGGGGTTACTCCTGGCTATACGCTTAGAAATTGCCCCTGGCTTGGGGGGGGGACATATGGGAATCTCCGGGGGATCGAACCGCTGTCCGTTCCTATGGTAGCGCTTGCAAGGCAGACAACCTCTATGTCTAGCGCCACCTTCCCGGCCCCAAAAGAGTGATTTCTGTGGGCATCTAGACATAGAGCAGCAGCCACTAGCCAACCCTGAGGCACAGGATGGTTCCTCTCTAAAACCCAATGCAGAGACGGTCCTGCTCTAACATTAGGATGCTGCTGGGGGTGGGGGTGGGAGGAGCATTGGGCTGTGCCCATACTCTGGATGTGGGAGGCCTGGGTAGCTCTTCAGGAGTAAGCACTAACACAGAGCTGGAGAAGTCTCTGAGTGCCGGGATGGGGCCCACAACCCGTCAACACCAACAAAGCTGGAGCTTGATTTTGACTTGCAGTGTCGGGATCTTAGCAGCGTGTCGAGATGTGATTGGAGCTGGGGTCTGACTAAACTCAGGCACAGAAACAGCCCTGAGTCCAGGGGTACTGACTTATAAAGGGGCTGGGACAGGGACCAATGTGGTGCCAGATGGGAACTGGAGCTGCCAAACTCTAACAAGACAAAGAGGCAAGGTTGCCCACCCTGGGGATAAGACAGAGGGAAACTATGCCACATATGGTGGTTGAACCAAATGCCAAGATACAGGACAGGAGAAGGGGAGCCCTGGGAAACAAGGTGGCAACTTATAGAACATGACCAAGAGGTTGGAAGGGAAGGACTTTGGCGACATCCCCACCCACCCACCTCGCCATGCCCAGTGCCTAGAGAGCTCGGCGGGCAATGCTAGCAACTGACTCGGAGGCCTACACGTGACTTTGGAGGAAAAGGGAAAAAGCTAGTAAATCTGCTGGCAACTCTGTCGGAAACATATTTTCTTGAGTTCCCTCATCAGATCCAAACAACACACCGGTGACTGTGGGGAACCCAGCCTGCTGCTTGGACTATGAAGGCCCACACCATAATCAGATTTTGTGTTGAGTGTGTGTGTGTGTGTGGTGTGTGTGTGTGTGAGAGGAGAGAGAGAGCTGAGAGAGAGAGAGAGAGAGAGAGAGAGAGAGACGAGGAGAGAGAGAGAGGAGAGGGAGAGAGAGAGGGATGAGAGAGAGAGAGAGAGAGAGAGAGAGAGAGAGAGAGAGAGAGATGAGACGAGAGGACGAGAGAGAGGAGAGATACCTGGTGACGCTCAGGGGTTATTCCTGGCTCTAGCGCTCAGAAATTGGTCCTGGCAGGCTCGGGGGCCATATGGGATGCGGGGAATTGAACTGAGGTCTGTCCGGGGTTGGCTGTGTGCAAGGCAAACACCCTACCACTGTGCTATCACTCCGGCTTCCTTACTCAGGTTCTTTTCTGGTTTAACTCTGGGCCCACACCTAGTGGTGCTCAAGGGTCACTCCCAGAGATCATAAAGTGTTGGGGATTAAATCTAGAGCTTCAGAACAAAAGTCATGACAATCTCTCAATGTCAATGAACTAAATGCTCCAATTAAGAGATACAGAATGGGGCCCGGAGAGATAGCACAGCGGTGTTTGCCTTGCAAGCAGCCGATCCAGGACCAAAGGTGGTTGGTTCGAATCCCGGTGTCCCATATGGTCCCCCGTGCCTGCCAGGAGCTATTTTTGAGCAGACAGCCAGGAGTAACCCCGAGCAATGCCGGGTGTGACCCAAAAACCAAAAAAAAAAAAAAAAAAGAGATACAGAATGGGGGCTGGAGAGATAGCGTGGAGGTATGGCGTTTGCCTTGCATGCAGAATAAGGCAACTTCTTCTTTTTTTTTTTTTTTTTTTGGTTTTTGGGCCACACCCAGCGGTGGTCAGGGGTTACTCCTGGCACGCATGGGGGACCATATGGGACACCGGGACTTTGAACCAACCACCTTTGGTCCCTGGATCGGCTGCTTGCAAGGCAAACGCCGCTGTGCTATCTCTCCGGGCCCCCCAGGAGCGATTTCTGAGCATAGAGTCAGGAGTAACCCCTGAGCGCTGCCAGGTGTGACCAAAAAAAACAAAAACAAAAACAAAAACAAAGAGACACAGAGTGGCAAAATAGATCCAACATTCTGCTGACTTTAAGAAACATATTTGAATAGTCAGAGCAAACAAAGAGTCAAAATCAAAGGTTGGAAGACAATCCTTCAAGCAAACAATTCTCGCAAAAAGTCTGGGATATTAGGTATACAGAAAACTCTAGTCAGAACCTTTCATGACACTGACGCTAAAGGCATCTTCAAGGATAAAACAGGCTGATCAAGCAAGTGGAAGATAAACAACTGAGACTAAGAAGCTTCTGAACCTCAAAGACCTGGATACAAAGACACCCCCCTCCAGAATGGCAGAACTATTCACCCCAATGCCCATCTGGTATATCTAAAATATATAAGGTACTGGTAGAGCTCACAAGAAAATAATTCTAGCCTCACCCCAAAAATGGGAAGAAGAGATGAACAAGAAACTTCCTCATAAGAGAAATACAGATGGCCAAAGGCACACAAAAAATACTCCACATCATTAATCACCAGGGAGATGCAAGTGAAAACAATGAGGTACCATCTCACACCACAGAGACTGGCACACATCACAAAGAACAAGAACCACCCAGTGCTGGAGGGGATGTGGGGAGAAAGGAACTCTCATTCACTGCTGGTGAAAAATGTCAACTGCGAAGGCCCAGACTTTTTGAAAAACAATATGGGACATTCCTCAAAAAACTAGAACTTTAGCTTACCATATGACCCAACGAAAATGGGAAAGTATGCTGGGGGCTCAAAAACATAATGCAGGGGCTGGAGTGATAGCACAGCAGTAAGGCATTTGCCCTGCATGCAGCTGACCCAAGATGGACCCCTGGCATACCATATGGTCCCCGAGTTTGCCAGGAGAGATTTCTGAGCAGAGCCAGGAGTAACCCCCTGAGCACCGCCAGGTGCCAGATATGGCCCAAAAACCAAAGCAAAACATAACGCAGAAAGCCCTCTGCATCCTGTTCACTGCAGCACTATTCACAATAGCCAGAATCTGGAATCAACCCAAGTGCTTGAAACTATAGTACATCTATACACGGAATACTATGCAGCTGTGAGGAAAAAAAGTAATGAAATTTGGTTATATGTGGATGGATATGCAGAGTATTATGCTGTATGCTGAGTGAAATGATCACTCTGGGACAGAACTATGTGCTGAAAGGAGGTAAAGTAATAGCATGACATCCCCTTCAGTTATCAATATTGCAAACAGATGTTCATGAGAGAGAGATGAGAGAGATAGGAGGCGAGAAAAAGAAAAGAAAAATGTCTGACAGAGAAGCAGGTGGGTGAGGGCAGGAGGGCAAACGGGGACATTGGCGAGAAATGTACACTGGTGAGAGGATCGGGCTGTTGGAACATTGTGACTAAAACTCAATCATGAACAATTTTGAAATGATGCATCTCAGACTGATTCAATTTAAAAGTGTAGTATTGGGGCCGGAGAGATAGCTTGGAGGTAGGGCATTTGCCGTGCGTGCAAAAGGACGGTGGTTTGAATCCCGGCATCCCACAGGGTCCCCCGAGCCTGCCAGGAGCGATTGATTTCTGAGCAAAGAGCCAGGAGGAACCCCTGAGCGCAGCCGGGTATGACCCAAAAACAAAAACAAAAACAAAAATTGTAGTATTGAAAAAAACCTGGAGTTTTATGAAACTGGAGAGATAGTACTGCAGGTAGGGTGCTTGCCTTGCACACAACCAACCCAGCTTCGATCCTCAGCACCGTATACAGGCCCGGAGCACTGTTAGAACTTCTGAGCACAGAGGCAGGAGTAACCCCTGCTGCCAGGTATAGCCCAACACAAGCAAGAAGCAAACAAAAATATGAGTAACTCCTGAGCATTGCCAACAATGCTCTCTCTCTCTCTCTCTCAAACAAAAAGTAAAAAACAAAACAAAAGTAAAATGTGCCTGAGAGTAGCATCCTGTTAAGGTGCTCACGAAGATGAAGGGCGAATGTCTAGACAGAACAGCCACTGGAAACCCCTCTCCCCCATGACCAGCATTATCCTGAGTTTCCCCATAAGCCATGACCAAACACGAGGCAATGAGCATTCGAGGAAGCCACAGGCTGGCATTTGCAGAGCCAAGTAGAGAGCCCCCAGCTCTGCAGCCCACCACTCACATGACCGCTGCGGCTCGGGGAACTGTGCTGAAGGGAGGGATGTCCACAGGGCGCCCAGAGTAGCACCCACCTGTGCTGGACACGGTTTCCGAGGGCTGAAAGACGGCGGTGGAGGAGGAGGGCGGGGGACGCGGCGGGCGGAAGCCTGCCGACTCCTTCCCATCCAGCTCGGCAGCGGGGCAGCAGCAGGTTGTGGGCCAGGTGCGTGGGGCTGGCAGGGATGCCGTTCTCCAGCAGAACTCGTCCAGGTCCATGTACTCCAGGTGGAACGACTCGCCGTCATACGGGATGGTCTTATCCCAGATGGGCGGCATGAGCGAGGCCGACACGGCCATGGTGCTGGCCGCTGCCGCCTCGTCGTCCTCCAGCTTTTCCTTCCCTTTCTCCTTGTCTGCAGAGACAGAATCCAGAATGAGACATTGCCTAGCCCCTCTGCATGCTCGAGCAGCGGTTCTCACGCAATCAGCTGTGTCCTCCTGACTCCCTGCACCCCTCAGCCGAGATGCATTCAATCTTCGGGAAGGGCTGGTTCTCAGACTCCGACCCTGTGTGCCTCAGCACTGCCCCCCACAAGTCCGCTTTTCTCTAGCACCCCAGTCTGGGGTCTGACTCCGGACCATTCCCCCACAGGCAGGGATCGTCTCAGCTGTGTTCCTGCGTGCTGCTGAGCCCTCAAGTGTCCTCTGTTGTGACAGCACTTGGTAGTGGAAGGGACCCTGGCACACAGCACACATCTGTGTCCTTGGTAGGGAAACGTTCATGAGGGGTCTGCAGACCCCCAACTGGCTGTGCTGCTCCTTCAGGGCCTTCTGAGAGCATTCCCTCAAGAGCTCCCTGTCCTGGTACCACCGAAACAGGCAGGTTTCCTTGTGAAATAGGAGGGTGAAGGTGAAGCACAGAGCCAGTTTCCATCAAAGCAAAAACTAGTAAGGGGCTATAGCCCAAAGCACAATGGGGTGAGGGCATTTGCCTTGCAATTGGGCCAACCTGAATTCAATCCCCTGAACCCTATATGGTCCCTGAGCACTACCAGGAGGAGTGATGAGAGAGAGGAGAGAGAGGAGAGAGAGAAGAGAGGAGAGGAGAGAGGAGAGAGAGAGAGGGAGAAAGAGGAGAGAGGGAGAGAGGGAGAGAGAGAAGAGTGAGAGGAGAGAGGAGAGAGAGGGAGAGAGAGAGGAGAGAGGGAGAGAGAGAGGAGAGACAGGGAGAGAGGAGAGAGAGGGAGAGAGAGAAGAGAGGAGAGAGAGAAGAAAAGGAGAGACAGAGAGGAGACACAGAGGAGAGAGAGGAGAGAGAGGGAGAGAGAGACAGAGAGGAGAGAGAGGAGAGGGAGAGAGACAGAGGAGAGGGGAGAGAGGAGAGAGAGAGGAGAGAGAGAAGAGAGAGGGAGAGAGACAGAGAAGAGAGGGAGAGAGAGAGGAGAGAGAGACAGAGGAGAAAGGAGGGAGAGTGAGAGAGAGAGAGAGGAGAGAGAGAAGAAAGAGAGAGAGAAACGATGTCTAACAAGGCTGGAAGGAAATCAAAGTGACAGGGAGGGCTAGTCAAAGAGAAGTGGGAGAAAAGATCATGACAAGTTCATAATGGCTTTTCAAAATTGAGGGAGACAACTCTGAACTCTGGATTCAAAAGCGAAAAATAAAAATCCAATGCGATTATGTTATAAATAAATCATCCACACGTGAGCTCCTAACCCACAGCCAAACAGCAGATTAGTGCCACATAAATGGACACACCCAGTCACTTTTCTGACACCGAGAACTTGGTCATGGCTTCAAATACAAATGAACTCAAATTCTGACAACTGCCTCCTGTATGAGGCATTGGTTTAATAAGTGAAATGCAAGAATGTCAAGTTTTCATGGGGTGCGTGGGCCAGAATCTCCTCCTCCCTTGACATTGTCTCTGCATTCCGTTTGAAAATGATTCTCAGGGCCAGGTGTTTGCCTTGCATGTGGCCGACCCAGGTTGATTCCTGAACAAAAAAGAAATGCTCCGTGTTGGGTGAGGTCACCTGAGATCAAAGGAGGCAGGAGAGAAAAGACAGTCAAGAAGGCTGGCACCAGGGGCCCGGAGAGATAGCACAGCGGCATCTGCCTTGCAAGCAGCCGATCCTGGACCAAAGGTGGTTGGTTCGAATCCCGGTGTCCCATATGGTCCCCCGTGCCTGCCAGGAGCTATTTCTGAGCAGACAGCCAGGAGTAACCCCCTGAGCACCGCTGGGTGTGGCCCAAAAACCAAAAAAAAAAAAAAAAAAAAAAAAAAGAAGACTGGCACCAAACAATGAGTTCTGGGGCTAAAGCTGTAGGATAGTGGGTAGGGTGCTTGCCCTCCAAGTGGCAAATTGAATTTGATCCCTAACAACACATATCATACACTAGCTCCCCAGGATGTGATCCATTAAAGTCCCCCCAAAACAAAACAAGAAACTCAACCAGTAAATTTTTAAATTTGCCTAACACAAGCAATTAAAGATTTCTGATCTTTTTTTTGGAGGGGAGATGTATTCTGGGCCATCCCGAGCAGTGCTCCTATCTGGGAAGCTCAGGGGATCACATATGGTGGCTGGGATCGAATAGGGGTTAGTCACATGCAATATAAGTGCCTTTCCACTTGGCCCCAGATCAGTTTTTAGAAGAATGAGTTCCATGCTGAAGGGACAACTGAATCCAAGGCCCATGGCGAAGGTCAGACTGGCCTCAGTGGCTGCCAGTGACACAGCAAAGAGCAGCAGCAGAGGTATGGCCTCACGGAGTGACCTGGACAGCAGTCTCACTTGAGACCTCCTCTGCTTCCCTCGTCTGAAAGACGGGGAGAGGACCCTAAGGAGTGTCCAGAGACCAGTTCCAAGTACTCTGTGGTTCACTGCAAGGACAGGGGAGTCAAATGAACATTGCTTGTTGAGAAGTGGAGCAGGAGCTGGGCAAATGTGCACACCTGTCCGGTGCCTTCTCTGCAAAGACCCTGAACTGCAGAAGCAAATGTTGGTTCCCTGAGGAGAGGGTTTGGCCTCACCTGATGTGTCGGGGCTATTAATAAACCAACCACACTGACAGCCACCAGGCTCGGGAGCTGCCCGAGAACACACCCCGGAAAGAGAAATGGCACTTTAGGGAGGAAATGACCTCCAAGTCAGGAAAATCACGGCAGGCCTCTTCCCAAACAGCTAAGCCCTGGATGGGTTCGAGAGAGGCAAAGAAAGAGCTCAGAAAAACACATTCCTAGTGCCCCTAACCCCCCACAGTAGGACACCCTCCTGCTGTCCCCTGTGGCCCATGTTTCTGGGAGGGAAAACAAGGCGAGCATGGCCACTGGGTCCCAAGTTTAGATGAGTCCCCAAGAATCAAACCATCTGACTCCCACCCTTCTCACCCCATGCCCCTCCAGGGCAGAGATGCAGAGGGGGCTTCGTGTTCTCTTCCACCCCATCGGTGCTCAGCCCACTTCCCAGGGGGGGGGTGTACCTCGGAGCTGGGGAAACTGGAGGGCAGTTACCCCCCCCAGGGGCAGGGTGGTAAAAAGCCACAAGCTAAGACTAAGGGCGCCTGCTATGGTGCATCAGCGCTCCCCGACTTCCGTGGGACTGGGGTGGGGTGCGTCTCAAAAATGCAGATTCCCTTGGGCCGAAGAGATAGCATAGAGGTAGGGCGTTTGCCTTGCATGCAGAAGGACGGTGGTTTGAATCCCAGAAGGCATCCCATAGGGTCCCCCTTGCCTGCCAGGGGCGATTTCTGAGCATGGAGCCAGGAGGAAGGAACCCTTGAGCGCTGCCGGGTGTGACCCCCCCCCCAAAAATAAACCAACCAACAAACAAAAACAAAACGAAACAAAAAACGCAGGTTTCCCTTCCAGAAGCTGCAGAGGCGGTGGGTTGCGTGGAGGAGGGCAGGGAGGTTTCACAGCAGATCCGAGAGCCCGGTAGGAGGCTCCTCATCAACCGGGGTGTCCTAGGGAGCCCCTGCAAGTCGTGGAAGCGGTGGCTGCAGCCGGGGGACCCTCCTTGCCCGAGACCCTCCTACCACGGGCCCTCCGAGCTCACTCCATCCCCAGCCTCGCCCAAGGCGGCTGGACCACTCGGCCCGGACCTCCGCCAGGCCCCGGCGAGGCCCCGCCCACAAAGCAAGCCACACCCACCACAGGCACCGCCCACCGCCAGCTCGGCCATAAAGACGAGCCCCGCCCACCGGCTGGCCCCGCCCCTCACCAGCTCGGCCATAAAGGCGAGCCCCGCCCACCACCAGCTCGGCTATAAAAGCGAGCCCCGCCCACCGGCTGGCCCCGCCCCTCACCGAGGCGCGCCTCGCGCGGGGGGTTCTCCATGAGCTTCTTCAGCACCAGAGGGAAGGAGCCCGGCAGGCCCCTCTCCCCGGCTGCGCGGCCCGGCCCCGCCTGCGAGGGCTCCACAGGCGGCTTCTTTCCGCCGCCCGACGCGTCGGACATCGTGATGCCCCGCGCGAGCGAGCGAGGCCTCCCTCGCCTCTCCCCCGCCCCCCGAGAGGGGCCGGAGCCTCGCGATGGCCTCAGCAGCCGAGACGAGCTAGCGGCTCCTGCGCAGGCGCGCGGCCGCGGCGCGCCCCCGCCTCCCCGGGCTTATTAATTATTCATGAGGCCCGGCCAGCGTCCCGCCCCTCAGCCCCCAGGTCGCGGCTCCTGATTGGCCGGCGCCGCCGAGGCGGGCCGCTATTGGCCCGGCGGCCGGCCGAGGGGCGGGCCGAAGCGCGACACGTGCGGCGCCAGGTGAGGAGCCTCGCAGCTCGCGTCCCGCCGCAGGCCCCGCCCCTCCCCGCCCTGTCCCGGCCCGCCCGGCTGCCCTCGGAGGGGCGCCGCGTCACCCTGATTGGCGCCTGCAGGCATCCGCGTCCCGGCCGGCCTCTTGAGGGGCGGCAGCCCTTTGCCCACCGCCGTCGGCCCCGGGCGGCTTGGCCTTCGCCGGCTCCCGCTTCATGGCCCCCCCGCCGCCCTCCTCCTCGCAGACCCAGCGGTGGGACCCGCGCGCGCCCGCCTTCCTGCGCATCCCCAGCTCGCCCCGCCGCGCGCGAGCGGCGCCCGGGGCCACCTTCCCGGGAAGCGCGTGACGCACCAGTCCGCCGCGAGGGGCGGGGGCCGCGCGGGCGATGAGCTCGGCCAATCAGAGCGGCCGCCCCGCGGGTCACGTGCCGCCGCCGCCGCGGCCGGTCGCGTACGGGTGGGGGGGGACCGCGGGGGAGGCGCGGCGCAGCCAATCGGCGCCGGGCGGGGGCGGGGCCGGGCGGCAGCACGAGGCGCAGCACGTGCGGGGCTGCGGCGGGGCGGGGCGGGGAGGGGAGGGCCGGGGCGGGGCTTTGGGGGAAAGGCCGAGGCCTGGGCGCTGGGTCGTGGGGTCGCGAGTTCGAGGCCAGCCCGGGGCGCAAGGTGCACCCCGCCTCCCTCCTTCCCTCCCTTCCTCCCCAGGCAGGCACCTCGGGGTCGGCTGAGGCCGTGCTCTAGTGGGTGTGGGGTTCTCCCCCGCTTTCTGGGGCGGGGTGCACAGAGCCAGGGAGGGGTCCCCCTTGCAGGCCAGATGACCTTGGGGAAAGTCCAGTGGGTTTTGCACAGGACCTGCTTGCTTCCCGGACCATCCAAGTAACGGGTCGGGCCCAATTGGGGCGCCCCCCCTTTAGCCCCCCCCCAGGCCCCCAAACGGGGGGACGTGCCTCTCTCGAACCCTCCCTTCCTTCCTTTTCCTAGAAAAACAACCACCAACTCCTTCACACGGCCGCCACCGAGGGAACGTTCCCGGAGCACCACCGCCTCCTTGCTGAAAATATCACCACTGTGGGGGCTGCGGGGGACGCACCTCGTGAGGGAGGCCTCGCCCGGCAAGAGCACCCCAGCACCCTGCCTGTACCCCTCGACCACTGCAGCACAAAAGAGAAAATAACAACTCTTGACTCCGGGGGAGTGTTCCCAGGGGAAGCGGGAAAATCAGGGCGTGCACCGCAGAAATGTTGGGAGGCTGCTCAGCCGTGGCCCAGAACTTTGCGCCCCGGCCCAGAACTTTGCACCCCACCGAACCCCAGGCTCCTCCCTCCCTCCCTCCTCCTCGGCTAGCAGGGACTTTGCTTGGTTTGTATACCTGTCCCTGCAGTGGCTGCCCCCCCCCCCGCCCGCCCCATGCCAGGTGGGGAATGGGAGGTGCAGGCTGGCATTCAGCAATTCAGGGGGTCCTGCTGAGGCCCTCTGGGAGACCTCTTGCCCCCCACCCCATTAGGCTGGAAGGGGCTTCTGGAGGCCCTGGGCAACCCCTGAAGCCGGATTCCAGAACCCCGCTTTCTGTTTCCCCCCTTCCCTAGCCTAGGTAGGGGACTGGGGACCACTGGGATGGATGGTAATGACTGAGCTAAAAGCTCAGAGGAGTAAGATTTGAGCAGGGGGAGCCCCCCTGACCGGCCACCCCATCCTGGTGATTCTGGCCCCATCACATCTAGAGGCTACACCCCTAATTTCCTGCGGAGATACTGAGCTAGCTGAGGTCTTCAAATTCCCCAGGCCTCATTATAGCGTGAGGGGACCCAGGTGGGGGTTCCCTGAACCAGACATAAGGGAGAGCCACCACAAGTGGCAGTTTTCTTGCTTCCCTCATGATTGTCAGACTTATCCAATGTTTTGGTGTCCCCATTACACCAGGGGCTCTAAACACTGCATCCCCAGCTGTTATCAGCAGATTCAGTCAGTGGCTGAAAGACCCTTTCAAAGGGGTATGTGCCGGGAAATGGCCATAGTGAAGCCTTTCAAAAGTGCCCGTCGGGGGACAGTGCAGACACGGCCAGTGTGACATTGCGGTGAGAAAAAATAATTCTCAAGGCAGGACAGGATTGATAAGAGCATGACTAGACATTTTATAAAAAAAATATTTGGTGCACAAAGTTGCAATATATTGAAATATAAATTCAAAAGGGCGCTGGGGCGAAGACTCAAGGGTGGGAGCATCTGCTTTGCACATGCAAATTCCCTTGTTCGGTCCCCTGACACCTCATTTCTGCCCGTCCCCACTCCTGCATCACTGCACAAGTAGTCTTGGTGGCCCTGAGCACTGCTGAGTGTGCCTCTGGTGTCCGTCCAGCGCCACTGAGCTCAAACACTGAACCACCTGATCAGGTCATCTGAGTATTACCAGGAGAGACCCCAACTCGCTGAACGCTGCTTGGGAGGTCCCTTGCCCCTCTCAAAAAAAAAAATAGAGTAAGAGGGAGTAAATATTTTTGTAGCTGTTTGAGACACAGCGGCCCAAAGGGAGACTGCCATTTGGCATCTTTGACTCTGCTGGAGCGGCTAAGTGCGGGCTAAATGGCAGCAATGAGGCAAGTCGGGCAGGGAAGGCGAGATCGCACCTCGTGCTGTGCTGTGCTGGCAACTCCCCACAGCACTGTCCCAGGGGCAGCGCCAGTGTGTGCTGTGCTCATTCTCCAGCAGCCTCCTGGGGTGCCCTGGCCCCCATCCCGCTGCACCTCTTTCTGCCTCTATCTGCAGAGATCCCTGCATGGCTTTGCCTGAGAGCAGGTTTCCTGGTGTCTGCGAGCCCCGTGAAGAACGAAAGCCCAGAACTCAGTGTTTCGAGGGTATGTCCTTCTAGGTGTGAAGTGGTCCCCCATGTGACAGTGCAGCAGGTCTCAGAGGCAAGTGGGGGCCTTTGACAGTTGCCCCCGTGGGCTTGGGAGGCCGGTGTGGGCCCTGGAGCACAGGCCACGGAGCCTTCCATTCCATTCCTTTCGGAAGCAGGCGTGGCTGTGCTTACCTGGGAGCCGTGGCTGGGATCCAAGCTGCCTACCTGGCCTCCACCTTTCCTTTCCCCTTGGGCTGTGTTGGGGCAGGAATAGACGGGGACAACGAGGGAAAACAGGAGGCTGCAGGCCTCAGAGACCAGGACGTGACTAGCTTGTTTCCAGAGCCGACTGGGTTTAAACACTTCTCTGGTGCCCCAGAAACCTGCCAACCAACAACTCTGGATAATACTATGCTGCTCAAGGGCTGTTTCCAGCTCTGTCTTTGGGTCATTCCTGGCTGTGCTCAGAGCTCAGGGAACCATATGGTGCCTAGGATTGAACCAAGGCGAGCTACATGCAAGGCAAGCGCCTTAGTCCTCAAACTGAACTCAGTTGGGCATATGGAAAAAAAATTATCTTTCATTAAGTTATTGTTTTGGGCTAAATTCCCCAAAGCCATCTCTGCAGGTACCCCAGAGTGATTTATTTTGCTTTTTTTTTTTTTTTTTTTGAGCCATACTCGGGGATGCTCAGGAGCTACTCCTGGCTTTCTGCTCAGGAAACTTTGGTGTGCAGGGAATGGAATCAGGGTCATCTGCATGTAAGGCAAACACCTTCCCCACTGTACTATCACTTCACCCCCACCCACATAGTGATCTCTTTGGCCAGAGAATCTGCAGCCAGTTAGCCAGAACCACTTGGTCTCCTGGGAAATGGGATCTTCATGTGGAAGGGCTGAGTGATGGCCCAGCTGCCAAAGCTCTCTCCAAGCCCAGCTCCCTGCGCCCTAACCCAACACCAAACACAGGCATGCGTGCAGCTTTATTGGTGGTCAGAACTCAGTAAACATCTGTAGCCTCTCTTTGTGGGTGGTGTTGGCTGGAGGACTCACAAACCTTCCAGTGCCCAACGTTCTACATCTTTGGGTGACTAACGTGAAACCACAGCTCTTGTGTGGGACGAGGGGGAGCTGTGTACCTGGGTCTGTCTGAGGGGTGAGTGGTGGGTGGAGGCTCTCCACTAATCCTCAGCCGTCTCCCCAATTGTGCTTAGGAATCCCAGTTTCCTATTTGGCTCACATGTTCACCCCTCCCAGGGTTTTCATTACCCAGATTGCCTGCCTGTCACGCTTCCTCTGCTTTCCAGAAGTAGGAGGCCTTTGGGTCTGATTCTTGTGGTACCTGTTGTGACCTTGTGCTGTTTTCTTTTTTTTTTTTTGGGTCCCACCTGGCAGCACTCAGGGGTTCCTCCTGTTCTGTGCTCAGAAATCACCCCTGGCAGGCACGGGAGACCATATGGGATGCCGGGATTCGAACCACCATCCTTCTGAATGTAAGGCAAATGCCCTACCTCGAGGCTATCTCTTCAGCCCCTGTGCTGGTTTCTTAAACCTCTCTCTGTCCAGCATCAGATGGGCTCAGTTCACGTTGGCAACAGGCAAGGCAAGCACGCTACTCACTGTCCTAATCCTGTGGCCCCTGCTGAAGTGAGATCTTACTCTTTTTTTTTTTTTTTTTGGTTTTTGGGCCACACCCGGTAACGCTCAGGGGTTACTCCTGGCTATGTGCTCAGAAGTTGCTCCTGGCTTGGGGGACCATATGGGACACCGGGGGATCGAACCGCGGTCTGTCCAAGGCTAGCGCAGGCAAGTCAGGCAACCTTACCTTTAGCGCCACTGCCCGGCCCCGAGATCTTACTCTTAGTCCACTTGTATTGTTCCGGGAATACATCCTCCTTCCCACTCAATCACCTCTCTCCAGAATGGGGGGGGGGGCAGAGGGCTGGCAGGCAAGGGTGACAGTCTCACTCCCAGGCCCTACAGCCATTCCTCACCTCCCTCACACACTCCGGCAGCCCCGTCACCTTCTTGCTCTTCCAGGGCCTTTGCTCTGCCCTAGTCTGAGGAGTCTCCGTGGGGCTCCCTCTTCCTCACCTCTGGCTCCCCAGCTGTCACCCTAGGAAGGCCTGGTCTGGCCTCAAGTGCCCACTGCAGGTGTGGGCAGGGAATGAACGGTGCTATCTCCCCACTGAGTCTCAGTTTCCCCATCTGTAGCAGGTGGGGGGGGGGTCCGTGTCCTGCAAAGCCATTTCAGAATTGGCGACGGAGGTGCCTCAGTGATCTCAGCACTTGCTCCTTAGGCAACTGAGCAGAATTGAAGCTAATTCCAGCTAATTCCATCCTGTGGATGGTGCCTGGGCATGCCCCTGCTGAGGAGCCTCCGATGTTTCCCTGATTGGAGGAGGGACCCCAGATCGGGATGAGGCACAGAGGTCCCGGGAGAGAGCACTAAAGGGCAGCCTGTCTTTCAGACACTTCCTGCCATGATGAAGATGTTCCTGAGGCCCAAAGACACCTCCTAATCAGACCCGGAAGGCCCGTCCCTCCTCTACCTCAAACTCAACCTTAGCTTCTGTGTTTTGCTCCGAATCTCCCAGGCCACTGTGCAAGTGGCCACCTGGACCTTTATTGAGAACCTTCACATTCAGGACAGTGGGGCTGCCCCAAGTCCGTCTTCTCGGCCTGCCCAGGCCCGGGATGCCCAAGCCCTCCTCCTGTAGCCCTGCCCTCTCTGTTGCAGGCGGCTGGCACGTGGCCCCCACGTCCCAACATGTGTTTCCAAGGAGACGACCCTTCTGTGCTCACCCAAACTTGCAACATCCAGGTCTTTGCAAGAGCTGTTCAGGGAAGGAGAGTGAAGAGAGGGGGAGGAGGGTCGGACCGTAAACATGACATCGCTGGCAGGAGCTTCGTTGGACATGCCAGTGTGCAAACCCTAGCCCTTCCGCTGACCTTTCACCAGGCCACGGCCTCAACAGCAGCCATTGCCCTCCTGTGACTCCAGGTAGGGACCCCGCAGTCTCCCTGCCTGCTCCACACAGAAGCTGTTCAACTTTGGGCATCACCATTCACATGTCCCTGAGGAGGCCCGAATGAGCACAGGGGCCCGAAAGTCGGAGGTGGGGAGAGGCAGGACAGGGTACAAAGAGCTAAGAGGCTGGTGGAAAAGTGGATCTTTCTAGAAGCTGGAAGAGAGAGAGTCAGTGGTCTGGAACAGAATCTAATTTGTTTTCGATTTGGGGCTATACTTGGTGGTGGTCAGGGGACCCCGCAGTTTGGGGCTCCCACATGCAAATCCCTGTGAACTACTTCCTTGGCCCTAGAATCACCTCCTGGAAAACCATCTTTGGGACAAGGGGCAGGACACCGAAGAAAGAGAAGCAGGGCTTGGGGTACAGGCCTGCAGGCCATGACCTGAGTTCCTCTGCTTTCAGGGAAGCTGGTCCAACTGTTGGCCCAGGGTGACAGGTCTCCAGGGGACTGGTGTGTCCTGAAGCTGGGGGTGGGCTGGAGCTTGGCAGCTCTGCCTGGGAAAGTCTGCTCGGCCAGGGCGGGAAAGAGGTGCAGAGCCTGCAGGTAGGTGGCAGCAAGAGGGACAGGGGTTCAAGGTTGGACCTCAGCAAGGTGGATCAGAAAATGGAAGGAGAGGCTGCAGCTGGGATTTCTCCCACTCACCCCAGTTCCTTGCACCGGACTCAGTAGCACACCCTGCCCATGACCCCCATGACCTCGGCACTGAAGCCTGCAAGGTGCTGCCGGGGAGAGGAAAAGGGCCTGTGCTTGGGTCCCAGGCTCCTCAAAGCAGAGGGTGGCCCTTTCCCGGAGGGAGAGCAGGTCATTTCCAGGGCGTTCAGCGCCTCAGCTGGCTTCCTCACGCCCAGTGGGAAGGATGTGTGTGTGTGTGTGTGTGTGTGTGTGTGTGTGTGTGTGTGTGTGTGTGTGCTTTTGTGCATGTGTGTAACAGGAGAGGCTGCGCTAGTTCAGGTGGCCCGTGGGTTGTGTGTCCCTTTAGTGTTCTGTTTGGGGGGGGGATGTTTTGGGGGCACATCTGGCAGAGTTTGCAGTTGCACCCAGGAGTGCTCCAGTGGCCAGCAGTGCCAGGGCTGGAAGCCAGGACTCCTGCCTGCAAACCGCACCCTCGCCCCATCTCCCCGGTCCCGAATACTTGGGTTCTGAGAAAAGCTTTGGAGTGTGGGAAAGCAAGCAGTGATTGCGGGTTGGGGGGCAGCCATGGGGTGTGCACCGTCCCCCCAACCCTGCTCTTCTCATGGCACCTGCCCAGTTAGCATCGCTGCGTGCGGTGGGGGGACTGAGAGAGGGCCGGCCCCAAAGCGATCTCAGGCAGGACTGGGGTGGGGGGGCCTCTTGGCGCGGGCAGTGGGCTCTGCCCGTCCGTCCTCCACGCCCCCTCGCCCCGCCGCCCGCGCCGGCTCCCTTCCCTTCCCTTCCCTCCCCTGTTTGCCTGCGTCTCCTAGGAACGGCCGGGCGCCGCGGGCCCTTACATAACCGCTCCGCTCCCGCGCTCCGTCCGCGCTCAGCCCGCGCCAGCGCCGCACGCACACGCGCGCCGGGACAGCCGCTGCTCCGACTCGAGTGGCCGGCGCGGGGGGCGGCACCGGAGCGGCGGGCGGGGCGCCCCGTTGCCAGTCGCCCCTCGGCCCGCCGCGGCCGTGCGGGAGCCACCGGCCCGGGGGCGGCCCGGCCTCGCCTCCCCGCGGCGCCCGCCTCCCGCTGCCCCCGGCCAGGAAGGGGCCCGGTGCCGCCCGCCCGCGCGCGCACGCACGGCCCCGATCGCCGGCGCGGGCTCCTACCTGTCCTCTGGTCGGACCAGGGCAGCGAGTGCTCCAGCAGGGACTTGAGGACCTCGGGCATGTCCATGGCCGGGGCCACCGCGATCCGGTCGCCACCCGACATGGCCCGGCGGGGAGGCGCGGGCGCGGGCCGTGGGGACGCGGCTCGGAGCTGGAGGCGGGCGGGGCGGGAGCCGAAGCAGCCAATGGGCAGCGCTGGCCTGGGCCGCTGTCCGCCCCCGGCTCGGCTGCAGCCGGCCGGGCCTTCCCTTCCCTTCCTTCCCTTCCTTCCCTTCCCTTCCCTTCCCTTCCCGCTGCCGCCGCCTGGCAGGGCGGGCCCGGCCCCGCGCCAGCCTCGCTCGGCACGTGGAGCGGTGGCGCCAATCTCTGACAGCCGCCAGCCCGGCCTGTTACCTAACTTCGCGAGGGAAGTTCTCCCTCGGGCCAGCCGGGGCCTGCACCGGGCGGGCAGGGCGAGCGGCCAGGGCAGCACCGAGACCCCGAAGTACACGAGCACCTGGGAAGAGAAGGCCGACTCCCCCACCTCCAGGCCTTGGGCTTGGCCAGATTTCCATGCACGCTTGGAGCCCGGCATCTGGCCCTTGGCACGCTGGGCGTGCTTGGGGCATCTGCCCATCTGCTGAGCCTGAAGCCTGGGGAAGAGGTCACGCCTGTGCCCAGAGGGCAGATGAGCAGCTGGGCGGTGGATGAGCATCTCCAGACCCCAAAGGGAGACACCACCTGCAAACCGACTTGGGCTCCCCTGCCTCTTGGTCTGGGGGTCGACCAGGGTGACAGTCGCCTGTCGGTTCCCTCTCCAGCTCTGTCACGGGAACATGTGTGTGTAGGCGAGGCCAAGGCCTATGTGTCCCCTGGCACAGAAGGCAGGGTCAGCAAAGGCTCACAGGTCAAAGGGTGTCTGGGCCTCATTTCTGCCCCTCCCAGGTGGGCTCTGCGACCTGGAACCTAGCTCTCTGTGGCCTGAGAGATATGGTAGTAGAGGGAAGGGGAGGGCACTTACCTTGTACACAACGACCGGTTTGATTCCCAGCACCCCATATGATCCAGGTAGGAAAGATTCCTGAGTACAGAGCCAGGAGTAAGCCCTGAGCATGGCTGGGTGTGGCCCCAAAACAAACAAACAGAGATTGTGCCAGATTGGATGCAATAATATTTGGTTCCCAGCAATAACTGATCTGTTGTTCCTCGTGGCTTTTCCAAATCCCATTTGACAAACAGAAACAGCAGGAGGGGATCAGCCCGTGGCTCTGTGGTAGCATGTACCTTGCAAGTACCCGAGCCCCTGACTTCCACCAGTCACCACGTCCCAAGAACCCCTTCTGTCCCTGCAGCCCCTCACATGTCCTTGAGTTCCCCTTCTCTTCCTCCCTGATAGCTTCCCCTAATCGGAGAGGGGGTTCCTTTCTCATTAGTTAAAAATTAATTTCTAATTTCATTTTATTTCTTTTTTTGTTGTTGTTGTTTTGGGCCACACCCAGTGATGCTTAGGGGTTACTCCTGGCTATGTGTTCAGAAATCGCCCCTGACTTGGGGGACCATACGGATGGACGTCAGGGGATCTAACCACGGTCAGTCCTAGGTTAGCCGCCTGCAAGGCAAATGCCTCACCACTTGTGCCACGGTTCCGGCCCTTCCACTTTCATTTTATCAAAATCTATTTTTGGTTTTTGGGCCACCCCTGGCTCAGCTCATTTTGGGCTCTAAGGAGCAGACAGCGAGGGCGCTGGGTATTGTGAAGAGCACAGGGCCTCTCTCACTCCTGTCTGGCAGTACTTGCCTATCGTTACACATCATTATGAGACTTAATTTACCATTTAGTACCCATATTACCACATATTAACCGTTACTGGTTATCATTATGAATTATCACTGCACGTCATTTTACTTATTTCTGCAAACCTGGTGCAGGGGATTTCTCAGCTTTTTGGACTTTTGTTTCTGTGGCCCCTATTCTGCAACTTCTTTTGTTTTCAAGTGTCTTTTCGCTTTTTGAGCCACATATCTAGTGGTGCTGAGGGATCACTCCTATTGGGGTTCAGAGGACCATTGGGGTATTGGAGATTGAACCCAGGTGCAAAGCAAGCATCCTACTTGCTGTACTATGGTGTGTGTGTGTGTGTGTGTGTGTGTGTGTTGGGGGGCACTCCTGTTGTGGCGTGGAAGATCAAACCCGCATGCAAAGCAAGTTCCAGTCCTGCATCTCCCTGGCCCCTGCTGAAGTTGGAGCTGCCTGGTGAGAGCTTATCTTCACCACTGCACCCCTTCCACCCGACCCATTGCCAGCAACCAGGTGCCATACCAGGAGAGGGAAGACGGCACCTCCCAGACAGCTGGGTACAGGCGCTGCTCGAAAACTCACCCCACACTCCTCCTTCTAAGAATTTGTTTATTTTTCCCAGGCTGGGGATCGAACTCGGGGCCATCCACAGGCCAGGTGCGTGCTCACTCTCATTTTTTTTTTTTTTTTGGTTTTTGGGCCACACCCAGCGGTGCTCTGGGGTTACTCCTGGCTGTCTGCTCAGAAATAGCTCCTGGCAGGCACGGGGGACCATATGGGACACCGGGATTCGAACCAACCACCTTTGGTCCTGGATCGGCTGCTTGCAAGGCAAACGCCGCTGTGCTATCTCTCCGGGCCCCTCACTCTTGTTTTACACCAGGGCCTGGGGTATCCTATCCCCAGGCCTAACACTACCTGTCACCTGGTGGGAAAACTGTAGAGGCTCCAGACCAGCCCTCCGGGAGGGCAGCATGGTTCAGGCTGTGGAAGAAGTGGGGTGTGGGAGCCGCAGTCTGACCCAGGTGCAGGCTGCTGGCCAGCAGAGGGCGGTTACTGGGGTCACTTGAGCAGAGCACAGCTTGTCCCTGGCAGCGGGGTCAGCCGGCTGCCCTGTTTCCACGGTGACAATACCCGCCCCCCCGGCCTCGCTGCCCAGGCCCAGCTCCAGCAGGAGGAACAGGAGCGACACCTGGGGGACCGAGGTCACAGCGCACACGTTCATTTCCTAGAACAAAGGCCAAAGGAAGTAAGTTTCTCTCATTTTATTTTAAGAAGGACAAAAATTGTTATTAAAACATCTACATTATTATCAAGATACTAGACCTTATGAATATTTAATATTAAAGTGTGGTATTCGTAAATTTTTAATACACAGACATTTTAAAAGGACCATTTGAAATTGATTACTGTCCAGCAGAGAAATGCAGCATCCTTCCCTATTCCACACCCTGACACGTGCTCAGGGGACCCTGAATCTCCTTTCTCCCACCATCCTATCTTCTCACAGGGACGGGCGTTGGGGGATCCAGTCCTGGTTCCACCCAGCTGCCTAGTGTCAGCACTCAAAAATGCATCTGACCCCATCCCCTGCCACTCACGACCTCCCCAGTTCTGGGGGTGCCAGCTCTCAACACACCGGGGAGCCCCAGGTTCCAAGGGCGGGGAGAGAAACAAGAATCCTTTTCTTTCCCAGAGCAGCCAGCTCACTCACAGCCAGGCGGGCTAAGGGATCCGTGAGCCCCATTGCTCCAACTGATGGTTCCGCCCTGAATCACTCACTGCAAAGGGCCCATGGCCCCCTAATATCTCCATCATCATTACACCGGGATAGCTGCATCTTCCAGCCAAATTCTTTATCTTTAGCCCTCGTTAGAAGTGATTCTCTGGATACCACACACATATATAATATTATATAGAGCGATATATTTAATACCTGTGTATATATGCATCACGGGGGGGAACATATATACACACTAGAAACAAGGCTGGTGATGAGACGCGACACCGTGGATGGGGAGACAAGCGTGAGCCACGATCACGGCCACGGTCCCCATCTCAGGTGCGGTCTCTCCTCCCCTCCAGCCACGCCACTGGCACCCCTAACTCCGTGGTGCAGGCCTGCTGGGGGGAGGGGGGAGGAAAGCATGCCACCATGATTGGGGAAAGGTCAGGGACGGCAGCCAGAGAGACGGGGGGCTCTCCGTGGCCCTGGTGCCCCTCATCAGACCGTCATATACTAGAGATCCTTGCTGCAGGAAAAGGGAAGGGTCCCCCATCCTCTCCATCTCACCCCTAGACTCCAGCCTTGCTCCTGGTTCCTTCTGGGAGGGGCCCTACTCCCTGTGCCAATGCTTTGAGGCTCCTGGAATGTCGAAAGAACCAAGGAGGCTGGGCCTACCTACAGGGGCGGGAGGGAGAGAAGGGGGTGCTAGCAGACACAGATGGGGGCAAGGGCTGGGGTCAGCTGGGTTCCCAGGCAGCTGGCAGGGCTGGGCTTGGGGAGAGGGCCTGAGACAGAGCGTCTGAATTGTTCTGGGCCTAGTTGGGAACGTGGGGCGAACCCAGAGGGCGCAACCCTGAAATGCTCTCTGGGCTCGGGTTCAGTCTACTCTCTTCAGCCCTCATGCCCCACTTCAAGCAGATCCCGAGCTCCTCCCCAACTTCCAGGTGTGACCACAGTAGAAAGGGGCTGCCCTGACCCCTGAGGCATGGTGCTGGGAGGCCTGTCTGGAATCCCCTACTTCTCTGTCTAGTCCCTCATATCCCTTCCAAGCCGGGAGGCTCCAGCTGAGGCTGGCCCTGAGTCTGTTGCTGCCCGGTGCAGTGGGCTGGACCCCTCCTTCCCTGGGCTCAGTTTTCCTTTCTGCAGAGTGGGGTGGGGCCGGGTGGTCCCGGGAAGTTGAGGAGCAAGTCTACATTCATCCGCACTCGCAGGGAGGGCCCCAGGGGTCTTGCAGAGACAAGGCCATCCAGCCCAGCCCCTCCTGGAGCCTTCCACCGGCGGGAGTGCCCCCTCCCAAGGCCGCACTATTAAAGCTAACTGGGGCCTCCTGCCTGGTCGGGATGTCCCCATCTGCACAGGGAGAGTGGGTGGGCGGGAGGAGGCCCCTCCGGCTGCAGATTCAAGTGAGGACCCCAGACTCCCCAGCCCTGAGCTTGGGTCCCCGCGAGGAGCGGACAGTTTAAAGCTGTGACGGGTGGAAGCTGGAGGGGCCGGGTGGGAGGGGCGGCCGGGCCCTGGCGGCCCCAGGAGGGGTGGCACAGCCCCGGAGGCCGAGCCCTACTCCCTGGGGCCGGGGGCCGGGCTGTCCGCGGGCGCCTCGGGCCTCGGGTGAGGGTCGTCCCGCAGCAGGAAGTTGTATTTGCCGAAGTCGTCGTCGCGCGGGCACAGCAGCATGTCCTTGCGGGCCTTGGCCAGCTTCTGCTTCAGCACCTCGCGCCGGTCCAGCCACTCGTTGAGCTCCTCCTGCCCGTGGGCGCAGCGGCACTTGTCCCCGTCCGGGCAGGCCCGGCCCTTCTGCAGCCTGCCGGGGAGGCCGGGAGGCGCTTGGCTCTGGGCTGCAGCTCGCCCGGGCCAGGGCCAGGTCGGTGGCCTGGGGCCGGGCTGGGCCGAGCCGCGAGCTCTGGGGCGGCCACGCCCACCAGAGCAAACAGGGCGTGGCCTAGGGCGCCCCTCCCACCAACGCCCAAAAGGGCGTGACCTGTCGAGTAGGCCACGCCCACTAGTGCTGAAGGGGCGGGGCTCTGGGTTGGCTCAATGGAGGGGACGTGCTTTACAGGCGCCCCTCCCACCACCGCCAAAGGGCGTGGTCTGGCGAGTAGGCCACTCCCACTATTACTGAAGGGGCGGGGCTCCGGGATGTCTCAGTGGAGAGGGCGTGGCCTAGCGAGTAGGCCACTCCCACTAGTGCTGAAGGGGCGGGGCCCTGGGGTGTCTCACTGGAGAGGGGCGTGGTTTACAGGTGTCCCTCCCACCAGTGCTGAAGGAGCGGGGCGCTGGGATGGCTCCGCTGGTAGGGGCGTGGCCTAGCGAGTAGACCCTCCCACTAGCCGGAGGGGCGGGGCGGGGCTTTCAGGAGGTGTCCCTCCCTCCAGTGCGGAAGGGGCGGGGCGATGGATGACGCCACTGGAGGGCGTGGCTTCCCTCCCGGTGGCCCCGCCCACCCGGGCCAGGGGCGTGTTCCGGGAGGCCCCGCCCCGCACACCTGTCACATAGGCGGAACTCGCCCATGGGGAAGCGGTAGGCCCAGCCGCTGGCATCGCTGTCTGACGTGAACACCTTCTCCTTGTGCTTCTCCGACTGGATGTGCTGCTGCCACTGCTTCTTGCTGTTGCTGTTCTTGCCGCACAGCCAGCAGTGGTAGCCCATCTGGGGTGGGGGACCGGGCGGCACGGCATGGGTGCCCGCGGCGGGGCAGGACCCTCGCCCCAAGTCGCCTGGCCCCACCCTGCCCACCGCCCTGGTGCCTCCCGGGGCTTTACCATGATGTCAGCGTAGTCCGTGGGCATCTGGATCTGCTTCTCCCCTTCCCGAGAGCCAATGGGGGTCCCCTCGCCAGGCTTCCCGGGGTTGTGTTTTTTCAGCCACATGTCGTAGGTCTGCTGCATGTCCAGGACTGGCCGGGGAGGGGGTAAAGGTGCCTGGTGAGAGGGTGTGGCCGGCCTTCTGGCCCCTCTCACTGTCCTTGGGGTTTATGAGGAGGGGCTGGGGGTGTGGGGGGACATCAGAGCAGAGTTGGAGGAAGAAAGCAGCCAGGCGTGCTGGCAACGATAGGTATGGGTAGCCTCTACCCACTCTGCTTTTCGTTGTTGTTTTGTTTTGGGACCACGCCTGGCGGTGCTCAGGGCTGACTCTTGGCTCCGAACTCAGGAATCATTCCTAGCTGGCTCAGTGATGCCGAGGATTGAGCCTGAGTCGGCCGTGTGCAAGGCAAAGGCCTTCTCTGCTGTGCTATGGCTCCAGCCCCTCACTCACTCTTTTTTTTTTTTTTTTTGGGTTTTGGGTCACACCCAGCAGCGCTCAGGGGTTACTCCTGACTCTGCACTCAGAAATTGCTCCTGGCAGCCTCAGGGGATCATATGGGATGCCAGGATTCAAACCACTGCCCCTTTGCATGCAAGGCAAATGCCCTACCTCCATGCTATCTTTCCGGCCCTCCTCACTCACTCTTGTTCTCCTTCATGAAGGTCCACATGTCCCGTTCCTCGGGGCTGTGTGCGAAGGAGCAGTTCCCCACGTACTGGCACTTGCGGCCATTCTGTGCATGGATGCAGAGCTGCGGGCAGGCATGGGGAGGCCAGCTGAGTCCCACAGCCTGGCAGGCAGAGCAGCCCTCCTGGGTCACCATGACTTCCACCCTCTAAGGTCCCCCCAGCCTACTGCCCAATTTGGCACCCCGGTGCTCACGTCGTATTGCTGGGGAAAGTTGCGGATGGATGGCAGTGGCCTCACTGACACCCACTTCCTCTTGGCCTTGGACATCACCAGCAGGACCCGCCGCTCCTTGGTCCAGCTGTTGGCCAGAATGAGGGCGGGTGGTGAGGGCACAACTTTCATGAACAGCCCCAGCCTCCTCCCAATGGGGCTGGCCGGATCCTCTCGGATCCCAACTCACCAGTGTCGGGCCTTGGCGCTGCAGTACTTGAGGTCTTTGTCAGGCTCTACCACTTGCCCATTCCTCCAGCACTGACCACAAACAAACTTCATCTGCAGATCAAAGGTGCTGGGCCCATGGGTCCGTGGGGCACCCTGTGGGGAAGGAGGGAGGGAAGTCACAACAACTGGGGCTGAAGTCACACTTGAGGTGCATTGGTTATCAAGGCTTTGGGTAAAATGACTTCAGCCCCTCCCTATCTGCAGACACATCCCCACTGAGTGACAGGACTGTCTAGTTTACTGCAATGAATGGCTTAAAAATTAAAAAAAACAACAACAGGGGCTGAAGAGATAGCGTGGAGGTAAGGCATTTGCCTTGCATCCAGAAGGATGGTGGTTCAAATCTCAGCGTCCCATATGGTCCCCTGAGCCTGCCAGGAGTGATTTCTGAGCATAGAGCCAGGAATAACTCCTGAGCACTGCCGGGTGTGACCCAAAAACTAAAATAAGGGCCGGGCGGTGGCGCTGGAGGTAAGGTGCCTGCCTTGCCTGCGCTAGCCTAGGACGGACCGCGGTTCGAGCCCCCGGCGTCCCATATGGTCCCCCAAGAAGCCAGGAGCAACTTCTGAGCGCATAGCCAGGAGTAACCCCTGAGCGTCACAGGGTGTGGCCCAAAAACCAAAAAAAAAAAAAAAAAAAAAAACTAAAATAAATAAATAAATAAATAAAAAAAACCACACCTGGAGTGATAGTACTGTGGTACAGTGTTTGCCTTGCAAGCGGCTGACCTGGGACGGACCAGATTTGATCCTTGGCATCCCATATGGTCTCCCAAGCCTGTCATGAGTGATTTCTGAGCGCAGAGCCAGAAGTAACCCCTGAGCGCCTCTGGGAATGGCTCTCCAAAAAACAAAAATAAATAAATAAATAAATAAATAATAATTTAAAAAACACCCAGAGTGGCCAGGAGTGATAGTAGAATGGTAGGGCATTTGCCTTGCATGAGGCTGACCCAGGACAGACCCAGGTTCAGTCCCCAGCATCTCATATGGTTCCCCAAGCCTGCCAGGAGAGATTTCTGAGTGCAGTGCCAGGAGTAACTCCTGAGTGTCCCAGATGTGTCCCAAATAAACAAATGACAGGAGAGTTAGTACAGCTGTAGAGGGTTTGCGTTGCAAGAGGCCAACCCAGGACTGATGGTGGTTAAATCCTGGCATCCCATATGGTCTCCCATGCCTGCCAGGAGTGATTTCTGAGCACAGAGCCAGGAGAAACCGCTGAGCGCCACCACTGGGTATGGTCCAAAAACAAAAAAAACAAACAACAAACAAAAATACAACAAAAAAACACCCTGAGTAGTCTTGGGGAATCAAACCCAGATTTTACCCACTGTAGGTACCATCTCTCCAGCCCTACCTGTTAGTCTTTTTATAGGGGTCACCCTCACAGTGCTCAGAGGCCACTTTGATAGCACCCCAGGGGCCCATGCAACGTGGGATCCAGCTCCACACTCTCTTTCCTGGCAATGTGAAATCATGTCGCACCCCTGGGGCTCACCGAGGCACCGCTGGCCTTCCCTGCGTGCGCCTCCATCTGCTGCCAGTGCTTCTTGGATTCCTGGACGATGTCTTCGTGGGTCATGCCTGGGAGCCGAGGTCAGACATGTGTGTGCGTCACTAGAGGAGCAAGGCCAGACCCCGACCCTGGCGGGGGAATCCTGCTCCCGCCAGGCCTGACCACAGAAAGACACTGTGGGCAGCCCCCCCGCACCCTATTCTCTGGGCTGGAGGCTGTGAATTGTCCCATACAGGAAAAGGTGGAGAAAGATGTGGACTCTGCAGCTGGGCGTGGGGACACGCATCTCTCTGACCTGGGGATTAAGAAAGGTGCCTCTTTCTGGGGGGCTCCCATAACTCTTGTTCATGGCTCCCTGCCTGCCCAGCTCACCCTCTTAGGGGCCTCTTAGTCACCCCGAGTCTGACTGTCAACAATGACCCCCGCCTCCAAGTACAGAGAGAAACTCTCACTAATCCTAACCGACCATGTCCTCTGCCTCTTGCTCCCCAGTAGCTGCCCCTTGGGGGCCTTTCTCCTGCCTGCACTGTGCTGGACACCCATCTCCTGCCCAGCACTTCCACTGAAGTTCGGCCAGTAGCTCTGACTCCTCACTGAGCCCTGATGTGACCTGTCCTCACCAGCCCCTCTTCCTAGGAACCTCTGAGCCTCCTGTTTTCAGGACACTGTAACCCCAGGCATCAGGTGCTGTGCTCACAACACTGCCTTCATCCTTCATGCATGTCCCTTTGTCTTCTCCTCATGATGGGGCCTGCTGCCCCTCCCATTTCTGGCAGCCAGCGTGACTTTCAAGACCACTAAACACCTGATGCAACTCAGCAGGATGCAGGGCCTGTCCTGTGTGTGCAAGACCCAGGGCTGGGTCCCAGCACTTCATGCCTGTCCTCTGCTCCTACACTGGGCTGCCCAACCCCAACAGACTGTCTGTACTGTGCCTGCTTCTGCTCTTCCCAGCTCCAATGCCAACTCCTTTGAGAAGCCTTCCTGACCCTTTCCTCCAGGGTGCCCAGACTTGGGTCCTTTCCTGTCAATCTACACTACTGTCTTCATGGCAAGGGCCCCTTAGAATCATCACCCCATTTTATCCTCTCTTAGAAGGACACTGTTGTTTGGGGGCCAGAGAGACAGCACAGTGGTAGGGCATTTGTCTTGCAGGTGGTTGACATGGGATAGGCGTGGGTTCAGCTCCTGGCATCCCATATGGTCCCCAGAGCCTGCCAGGAGCAAGGTCTGAGCACAGAGCCAGGAGTAACCCCTGTGCACTGCTGGGTGTTGCCCAAAACCAAAACAAAACAAAAAAAGAGACACTGGTGCTTAAATTCCCCTCATCCCCCACCCCAAATCAACAGGCTGATGTTTAAACTATGAGGCTCCAAGGGGTACAATATATGCCCTGGACCTGCCGAAGTGAGGTCGAGCCCCCAGAGTTCCGAGTGTGACTCTGGTCCTTGCTGGTCCTTGGCCCAGAGCGATCGCAGCTGATATGGGCTTGAAGCCCCTACGAGGAGCCAGGGCAGCTGGGCCTAGGGGAGAGGGCCCCAGGGTTCCCCGAGAGTCCCGCACCCGAGTACTGCTGCAGCAGCCAGACTTTGAGTTCGATGAAGCTGTGTGCAAAGTGGCAGCTGTCCTCGCGCAGGCAGCCGTAGCGAACCTCGTGGCGGCACACGTCAAACTGGAAGTGCTCCTGGAACTGGCGGATCTTGGAGTACTTGAGGGAGGTGGACCGGACGATATGCACCAGGCACCTGGGGGTTGGGGGGGGGACACATGCACTCGAAGCCCTCCAGATCCCCCCATTCCTGAGGGCCCTCTCCTGGGACAGTCAGCCCGAGGTGAGGGGCTGTTCCATGGTCCTCCTGACCCTGACTTTTGGGGAGGGGGTGTTCAGGCCATAGCTGGTAGTACCCAGGGACTGTGTCTGGCTTCGCGCTTTGGGGGTGAGCCCTGACAGCATGTGAGGAAACATATGTGGGGCCGGGGGTCCTCCAAATGCAATCTAAGGGCCTAAGTCCTGCATGCTCCAGGCCTCTCCTGCCCAGTGAAAGTTGCTGGAGCACAGATACAGGGGCGGGAATAAAGGGGGGCTCCCCAACTCAGCAGCTGGCAACCTTTTACCCACAGCAGATGGTCAGAGCACTGTCCAGGGACAGCGCTGAGCCCCCATAACGGGCTCAGTGAGCTACAGCCAACACCTGATTTTGATTTTTGTTATTTTGTTTTGTTTTGTTTTTTTTTTTTTTTTTTTTTTTTTTTTTTTTGTGGTTTTTGGGTTACACCCGGCAGTGCTCAGGGGTTACTCCTGGCTCCATGCTCAGAAATTGCTCCTGGCAGGCACGGGGGACCATATGGGACGCTGGGATTCGAACCGATGACCTCTTGCATGAAAGGCAAACGCTTTACCTCCATGCTATCTCTCCAGCCCCTGTTTTGTTTTTTTTTTTAGTTTTTTTGTTTTGTTTTGTTTGTTTGTTCATTTTGGGCAATATCCAGCAGCGCTCAGGTGTTCCTCTTGGCTCTGTGCTCAGAAATTGCCCTGGCAGGCTCGGGGACCACATGAGTTGCCGGGGTTCGAACTGGATCTGTCCCAGGTCAGCTGTGTGCAAGGCAAACGCCCTACTGCTGTGCTATTGCTCCAGCCTCGCAAGACCTGATTTTGGCCTGTGTAGGGGGCAGCCAAGAGTTTCAAATACCTGCCAAGGAGCTGGTTATACTAGGAGATGCTCAAGGGACAATCCTGCCTGGGGCTTCAGCCTGTCCATCCTGCCCCCCCCCACCCCGGAATCTCCCTACCTATTGAATGCACTCACTTGTTGTTATAGAAGCTGTGCTTGGCGGCCAGGTTGGAGCAGACGGACGGAGAATCCTTGGTGCCTTTGCTGATGATCCGGGGTTTACTGTCAAAGCAGATCTGCCAGGGGAGGCAGTAGGCTGGGACCCTGTGTGGCCCCAGAGGACTCACACCAGTCCAGGTCCCCCACCTCCTTGCCCCTGCCCCTTTCTAGTGCCTGTTCTCCTTCTCCCACTCCTGCAAGCCTGCGTCTCCGTCTCCTCAACTAGAAACTGGGAGGAATCACATTTGTGTGTCCTTGGGGCTCATGAAGGTCATGAAAGACCTAACAACACCCCAATTCCCAGCTGTTGTCCCCAGGAGGGGTGCCCGAGTCAGACAAATGGTCCACAGCTCCCAGCGCTGTGGTCCCCGGAAAAAGATGTGGGCAGTGGGGAGGATGAGGGGGGCAGTGGAGCCATCTCAGGGACTGCAGAGGTCTGCAGAGGACCTGAGCCACCACCCAGAGGGGTTGAGATGAGGGAGCACGGGGAAGGAGCCTGCAGGGGTGGGCAGAGGTGCAGGCAGCAGCAGGCCCGGCCCTAGGAGGAGGTGGGAGTCCAAGCAGCCGTGCAGAAGAGTAGGGGGGTGAGGTGCTGTTCTCCTGTGGGGTTGTCCCCCAGGAGTGCAATGTGGGGTGTGGGACATGGCTTCCCTCTTGGGTCGGCCTGCCTTTTGGAGCACTCCTGTCCCAGCTGGCACTAAGGTGGGGCATAGCATAGGCCGGGTGGGGCCCAGGCAGGGGTACCTCGCAGAGGAAGGTGAAAATGCCCTGGTGCTCCTTAAGGAGCTTGGCGATGGTGAGGCTGCCACGCTGGACGCCTCCCAGTGGGTCGAAGAGCAGGTCGCGGTTGAGGGTGCCCTTGCGCTCCTCGGTCCACACGTCGATCTCCTCCTGATGGTAGGCGAAGGTGCAGTTATCCCCGTACTTACAGTCCTGCTTGTTTATCATGTCTGCAAAGAGGCAACAGCGACGTTCCGCCAGGCGGGAGGGCAGCCCGTGGGCCTCCCCGCCACCCCTGCGGCCACAGCGCCACACAGCTCTATCCCGGTCCGTGGGACCCCACGGCAAGTACAGGTGCAGGAGGCGAAGCTGGAGAACCAGTTTTCCAGATCCCAGATACAGATAGCGAGAATGGGGGAGAGGTGGTATGTGGGGGGGACCCCACATCTCTGTCTAGGGTTTTCTGATGCATATGGCAAGAGGGTTTGAGAACTCGGGCATCAGCTGACACCCAGCTCAGGGCTTGAGCCTTGATGGTTGTTGGCAGGGCTGGGATGGTCCCCAGGATGGTCCAGGCCAGTACTGGGTGATTATGGGGATTAAGGGAGATGATAAACCCTCACTCTGGGCGCAGGAGGCGGGCTGCTTTCCTCTGCAGTTGCCTGTTCCACCTCCTCCAGCCAGATGTGCACCCCCGGAGGAAAAGGCTGTAGACCCAACACTGAGGGAAATACTTCCCGAGGTGTGGGGTGCAGGAATAGTTAGGCTTCGGAACACCAGGAGAAAGTCTGGGACTGACCGAGCACTATGTCTCAAGCAATCTGGTGTACAGGGAGCTAGTCTGTAAAGTCTGGGTACAAAGGCAGAGTCTGGAGCACCCTCCCAGAACCTCACTTTTCTTACCAGATTTTTTGCGAGGGCTTCGAACACTGGGTCTGAACAATTGAACACTGGGTTCAATGGCCCAAGCCGGAGAGAGGCTCAGGAGACTGAGCACAGAGACTGGAATCATAGTACAGTGGGGAGGGGGCACTTGGCTTGTACATGGTTTTCATCCCCAGCATCCCATCTGGTCCCCTATACCAGAAGTGATCCCTGAGTGCAGGCCAGGTGTGGCCCAAACACACATACATACATCTATACAGACAGACAGACAGACAGACACACACACACACACACACACACACACACATGCTTTGTACACTGGAGGCCCAAGTTTGATTCAGGACACCATGTGGTCCCCCAGAACCACTGGGAATGATTTCACTTCCAAGCACAGAACTGGGAATCCAAGCACAGATCACTGCTAGGCTTAGCACCACCAAAAACACCCAGAAGGGTTTGCCAAAGCAATAGCACAGCAGGAAGAATATTTGTCTTGCACTCGGCTGACTGGGGTGCAATCCCTGGCATCTCATGCCCTGCACTCCACCAGGAATGAGTCCTAAGCAACTGCTGGGTATGACCCAAAACCAAGCCAAAACAAACCAACAGAAACAAAACATCCCTAAAACAAGAGTGACGGTCCAAGAGATGGTTTAATAGCTGAACACATGCTTCGTATGTGGGAAGCGAGGCCCAAATTTAACCCATTAAATTTAAATTTAAGGGCCCGGAGAGATAGCACAGCGGCGTTTGCCTTGCAAGCAGCCAATCCAGGACCAAAGGTGGTTGGTTCGAATCCCGGTGTCCCATATGGTCCCCCGTGCCTGCCAGGAGCTATTTCTGAGCAGACAGCCAGGAGTCAACCCTGAGCACCGCCGGGTGTGGCCCAAAAACCAAAAAACCAAAACAAAACAAATTTAAATTTAAGGGGCCAGAGCGATAGCACAGTGGATAGGGCATTTGCCTTGCATGTGGCTGATCTGGATTCTATCCCCGGCATCTCACGTAGTCCCCTGAACACCACCAAGAGTAATTCCTGAGTGCAGAGCCAGGAGTATTTCCTGAGTGCCACCGGGTTAGCCCCCTCCAAATATAAAAGGCTAATTCAATTGTTAGTATTACATGAATCCCCCAGCACCAGTGGAGGGACCCCCTCCCTCAGTGGAGAAAAGAATAGCTTCTGAGTATCAACAGGTGTGGCCCCAAACACCACCCCCCCAATAAAGAAAAGCAAGAAAGTAAGTTGCAGCTGAAAAATCCTCACCGAACTCTGAATGTGGGCAGATCAGACATTGTGGCCTTGTGAAGTTAGTACTTACCAGGGGGTGTTGCTTCCAGGTTTTCTCCACCCACCCCACAAACTCAGGGACTCTGTTGAGCCAACAGAACCACCCCCCAACACAGGGACTGTCATATCTGACTGTGGAACTGGCCAGGGTGGGGCCTCCACGATGGTGCCAGGAAACACCCGTGTCCTCTGGGCCTCACCTTTGCTCGGGGTCCCTGTCATACCCACCTTTGCACAGGTAGTAGGAGCCCACAAAGCTGGTTTTGGTGGGCCGAGGCCGGATACGCTTCCAGGCCTGGTCTTCGGAACTGCGGAGCCGGCCTAGCAGCATGTCCCGTTTACACTTGTGCTCTAGGCCCTCACGATATGTGTAGTCACCTGCCCTGGGGCCTGTGGGGAGAAGGCAGCAGGTGACCCGAAAACAGAACTGAAATGTGTGGCCAACAGTCCAGCCAGAAAATTTCTTTCCATCTAGTGGCCATTCCCTGGACACTTGGTTTCCACTTCTCCCAGACCCTTTTTTGGGGGCCACACTTGGCGGTGCTCAGGGGTTACTCCTGGCTCTGTGCTCAGAAATTGCTCCTGTTCAATCCAGGGATTGAACCCAGGTCAGCTACATGCGAGGCAAACGCCCTACCCACTGTGCTGTCACTCTGCCCCCCACACTGACCCTTTCTGGCATCCCCAGAGGAGAGCTGGGCCCCAAAGGCCTCCTTCCTGCTCTGATGGGCACCGCCACCCTCATCTTCTTCCTCTTTCCTTGTCCTCTCAGATCTGTGGATCAAGGTCTCCCTCCTTGGATAACAAGATGGGCACCGCTCCTCAAAGGGCAGCCTGAGGGCCAGCATCCCCACACAGCCCCCTGGGCTCCCACAGTCCTAGGAAACTCTGGAGGAGCCTCTCAATGTGGGATGCTGCCTAGGGGCTGCAGAAAACAGCACTGAGATGACTTCCCAGGTCTGTTCTCGGGGGAAAGGCATCACTTCTGGTAGTGCTGGGGCTCCGATCGGCAAAAAAAGTGCTGAAAGTGGTTGTTGAGTCTGAGATCCAGGATGTCCCTAAGTCCTGTCAGAAAACCCTACAACTGTGGCTTCTGGCAGTGGAAAGGCCCAGAATCTAAGAATGAGTCCAGGTGTGCTGAAACAGCTTAGAGACATGGGCCACCTTCACCCGACTGCTTCTACATCCTCCTGGGAGTTGGGCAGCCTAAGAACTACAATTCCCAGAATTCTTTCCCTCAGGTTCTGGGCCAGTTCCAGGTTTCCCAACCGGGCAACCCCTGCAATTCCAGCAACTGTGCAGGGCCTTGGCCTAGCTCCCATCCATTCCTCCTGCCTCACCAGCAGCCCCAAAGGCCTGAGTCCCACCTCCCAGACCTCCCAGACCTTCCTGTTGGCAATATGAGAAGGGACTTGTGGTCCAGCTCATCTCCCCTGGCACGGAGGACCCTTTCCGTCTTGGAGCCTGTACAGAGAGGGCACCCTTACCTGTTTTGGGGTAACAGAGCTGGCAGGCCTGCTTGAACTCATGGGTAGCAGCCAAGGGGTTCTTGATGAGCAAAGCAGTGTTGGGCATGGAGGGCTCAGGCTGAGGCAAGAAGAGGTGGGCATTGGGGTTTGTTTGTTTTTTGTTTTCGTTTTTTGGGCCATATTGGTGGTGCTCAGTGGTCACTCCTTTACGTCTAGTGGCCATTCCCTGGACACTTGATTTCCACAGACCCTTATTTTGGGGGCCACACTTGGCGGTGCTCAGGGGTTACTCCTGTTCCTGTACTCAGGGATCACTCCTGGCATATAGGATGCTGGAGGTTGAACCCGGGTCAGCCATGTGCAAGGCAAGTACCCTGCCCACTGTGAATCGCTCAGACCCAAGCTGGGCATTCAGAAGTGGGTGATAGTGGGGCCGGAGAGATAGCACAGTGGTAGGACATTTGTCTTGCACGCAGCTGACCCAGAACGATGGTGGTTCAAATCCCGGCATCCCATATGGTCTCCCATGTTTGTCAGGAGTGATTTCTGAGTGCAGAGCCAGGAGTAAACCCCTGAGTGCCACCGGGTGACCAAAAAAAAAAAAAAATGAAGTGGGTGATGGGGCACTGCTGGGGCACTGAAGGGGGACTCTAGGACCTCCTCTGTCCTAACCCAAAGCACGCTGTGGCCCAGAACCCTCCCTTGATCTGGGGATTCAAAAATGTGGAGAGGGGATGAGCAAAAGGAGGTGCATGGGTGACAGTGATCTGGCCAAGACCTTCCCTGGAATGGAAGCCCAGCACAAAGGCAGCAAACACACACACACACACAGACACACACACACTCACACACACACACACACACACACACACACACACACACACACACACACACACCCTCTAGTCTGTAGCCCATGTCATCCCTAAAGTGTTCAAGCACCCCTCTGACCCCCCATCACACACACACACAGACACACACACACACACACACACACTCTAGTCTGTAGCCCATGTCATCCCTAAAATGTTCAAACACCCCTCCGACCCCCCATCCCAGCTCACAGCTTCTGGCCGCCACTCACCGAGGGGGTAGGTTTCTGAGCACTGCTCGGTGGACGACGGTCCTGGGAGTTGGATTCCTCTGGGCGAGAAGACAGAGGGTCACCTACCCTTCTCTGAGGGCCCCTCAAGGACCCCTGAGGATGCTTGCTAAGGTGGAGAGGCATCCTAGGCCACTCTACCCACTTACATGCGTAATCCTGACCCGGCATGTCCCCTCCTCTGTCCTGGGCAGAGGCACACATCAACTAAGCCTGTCGGTCCCCAGGATGCATGGACCTGCTGCTTGGCGCAGATCCTGAGAGAAATCACCCCCCTCATCTTCCCCCCACTTCTCTGCCCCTTTGCCAGGCCCTGCGCCTTCTCCTTTAAGAATATCAGATGGTGGGCCGGAGAGATAGCATGGAGGTAAGGCGTTTGCCTCTCATGCAGGAGGTCATCGGTTCGAATCCCGGCGTCCCATATATGGTCCTCCCGTGCCTGCCAGGAGCAATTTCTGAGCCTGGAGCCAGGAATAACCCCTGAGCACTGCCGGGTGTGACCCAAAAACCACAAAAAAAAAAAAAAAAAAAAGAATATCAGATGGTGGGGTCGGGCGGTGGCGCTAGAGGTAAGGTGCCTGCCTTGCCTGCGCTAGCCTAGGACGGACCGCGGTTCGATCCCCCGGCGTCCTATATGGTCCCCCAAGCCAGGAGTGACTTCTGAGTGCATAGCCAGGAGTAACCCCTGAGCGTCACTGGGTGTGGCCCAAAAAAAAAACCAAAAAAAAAAAAAAAAAAAAAAAGAATATCAGATGGCCAAGGGGCACAGGCCTGGGCCTACGAAGCATTGGCCCATCTGTGCCTGTTGGTTGTTGTACCACCAGGAGTGGGCTTTGGGACCCTGAATGCTTCTTTGGAGGTTCCCCCTCTTCCCCTCCAAAAAAGGTCCGCCCAGCTCCACCTCCTCCAGGGAACCTCCATGGGCCTCTGTACCCTGGGCTGGCTTCACAGTCAGAGAGACCTAAGCTGCTGGAAGGGCCCAACAATCTGCTTCCTCTTCGGATCCCCGGTGCCAGCCAGGTTAGCTGGAGCAGAGCTGAAGGAACCCTTGGTTGGGCCAGTGAGTCCCCCCAAGCCCTCTGGAAACCCAGCTCGGCCCCTCTGAGATCGCCCAGCCCAGATCCTCTGGGAGCCCAGGACCCCAGAGGCTGGGCAGAGAGCACCAAGTGGGGTTCTGTGAGTACTGGCTGTCTGGTTTGCCCCTCCAAGGTCCTAGGGGACACAGTGACTCAAATCAGGAGGTCTGTGGCCACCAGGAGAGACAAGCGGGTCCTTGGGGAAGGCGGCCCAGCCCTCGGGCCTCACCGGGGAAGGAGTCGGGCTTGTCCAAGGAGCCACGCGGGGAGCCAAAGCTGCTGAGGGCATCCAGCCGGGTCTCCGCGAAGGGCAGCAGGTCCAGGGGGTCCAGGGCAGAGCCGGGGGGGTCCAGGGCATCCAGCACGGAGGCAGCCAGCTTCTTGGAGGGGTCCATGACCAGGCCGAAGGAGGCAGGGGGCAGAGGGCTGGAGACAGGGATGGAGCCACCCACCACGGGGGGCAGCAGCGGGGTCCCCCCTGGGAACACGGGAATCAGCTGGGGCAGCTCGCTGGGCGCCCCGCTGCCAGGCAGGCCGCCCTGCACCAGAGACTGTAGGGTGGGACAGAGGGTCGCATGGTCGGAGGAGAACTGGGCCCTGTGGAGCCCAGGCAGGCCCCCCCCACCTGTGCCCACCCTGGGGTGGGGGGTCTTGCTGCCTCCAGCTTCTGACCCAAGAGCATTCCTTTGCCCCCCCCCCAAGTCTGATTAAGGGACTGGGACTCAGAGATGGCACCATCTCTCCATTCCTCAGAACCAGAGGAAGAGGATGGAGGGTGCTCCAAGAAGCTGGGGTGTGATAGGGCGTGGCCAGGAGGCGGAGTCTATGAGGAGGGGTGGGGTCCAGAGAGGAGGCGTGGACCCCAAGGATTGGGGAGAAGGCAAGACAGAGGAGGGGCTGAGGCATCCCTAGGCCCTGCCTAGGCCCTAGAGGAAGGGCGTGGTCTGAGTGCTGGAAGTGGGCGGGCCCTCAGTGGAAGGGCGGAGCCTAAGAGGAGGGCGGGGCCCTGGGAGGTAGAAGTAGGCGGGGCCACAGAGGAAGGAACTATAGGAGGAGGGGCCTAGGAGAGGGCGTGGTCTGAGTGTTGGTAGTGGGTGAACCCTCACTGGGAGGGCGGGGCCTAGACGGAGGGTGGGACCCTAGGTGGTCAAAGTAGGAGGGGCCACAGGGGAGGGACCTAGAGGGGAGGGCGTGGTCCAGGTGTTGGTAGTGGGCGGGCCCTCAGTGAAGGGGTGGGGCCTATGAGGAGAGCAGGGCCCTGGGTGGTGGAAGTGGGCGGGGCCCCAGGGAAGGCCCCAGGGAGGAGGGCGTGGTCTGATTGCTGGAAGAGGGCGGGTCCTCAGGGTAGGGGCGTGGCCTAGACAGGAGGGCGTGGCCACTAGAGGCGGGGCGTGGGCGTGGCCTAAGGGCTGGGCAAGGTGTCACCGGTGTCCCAGGAGGCCAGGAGGGCTTGGAGTCGGAGCGGGCAGTCCATGGGCAAGGAAGGGGCAGCAGGGCTCACCAGTGAGTCCAGGAGGGAGTCCAGCTCAGGCCCGAACACATCCCCGTCAGAGAAATCGTCCGGGCCCTCGGAGCCAGGGAGGGTCCGGCCACCGCCATCCAGGGGGGCCAGCAGGTCCAGCACGTGAGGGAACAAGGGGAGCGTGGGGGTGGCGGGGAGCGGGGCTGGGGAGCCTCGGAGGTCCACGTAGCAGTCTGCGGAGGACGGCGGGGCTCAGGAGCCTTAGAAGGACCACTGCAGGCATGGGGTATCCTCCCTGGCTCTTGGGTCCTGGCCTGCAGCTGGCTGCCCTTGACTGGTCTCCTGCCAGTAGCTCTGTCCCCCTTTACTGGTTCTGCCCTCCTGCAAACGCCCTCGGGTGACAGCCTGCCTCTAGGAGGGCGCAAGGGACTTCTCAGCAGGGGTAGTTATAGGAGGGCCACAGCACACTCAGCTCTGCTCCTGGCCCTCCACCCCCCATTTTCTTTCTTCATTTTAGGTTGCCCAGAACTGATGATGGTTTGCCCTGCCCCTCCTTGGGTGAGAGCTGAGCCCCTGGGGGTCTAGGGACCTTACCTGTTTCGATGTCATCAATGGGCCCCAGTCCGTTGGCAGTTCCCTGTGAAGGCAGGATGGTGGGTCAGGCTGTTGCCAGCCACTCGTGCCAGCCACACCCCACCCCTGGGCCCTCTGGGGCGGATGGCGCCCATTACACTCAGGACTCTCCATAGAAAAGGAAAGGGCCCCCCTATTTCTGAGGTCCTGGAGAACTGAGAACTGGGATCCCTTCTGCTCGATGATGCGTCTCCCAGCACCACAGAACACAGGGGTTTGTTTTTCCCACACCTGTGCCACTGATGGTGCATTCCGACTCTCCTCTGTACTCTGGCCAGTGCTTCAGACCTCTACTCCAGTGTCTCTCTGTGGCTCACCCTTTCTCAGGTTTAAAACTATAGCAGCCCCCACACCATGATCTTGGAGCTCAAGGTACATCGTGCATGTCCGTCCTTCCTCCACATCATACAAACCAAAACCAGCGTTCAAAGCGAAATACACCAGTAGTGAGTGAGCACTGAAAACCACCAGTAGGACCCCAGGACCCCAAAACCAATAGACAAGAAAAAGACCACAACTCCTTTCCATGCTCTCAGCCTGTTCCTGCCTGCTGTCCCTCCATCACAGGGTCATTTTTCCCTTTTGTTTGTTTTGTTTCCTTGTACCACACTTAGTGATATTCAGGGGCTACTCCTGGCTCTGTGCTTGGGGCTCCTTTATGTGAGCCTAAATCCCCCTCGATGAGTGAACCCAGACAGGTGGGTGTTGGGGAAGGGAAGGGAGATCCCTGAGTCCAACCCTCTCCCTACCTGATCGGCCACACCAGCCGTAGTACCGTTGCTGAGCAGAGAAAAAGTTTCCCATTCCTGCCAGAGACCAGAGAGGGGAGAGAGGTGAAGGTACTGAAAGGTTCTCCGGTGGGTCCCCAAAATCAGGCAGTACCAGCACTGGCACAGCGGTAGGGCTGGGGTTCCCTCTCTGGATCCCGCCCTGTGTCTCTGGATCAGATCTCCCATTTCATGAGTGCTGGGTTTCAGAGACTCTCGCCTCACCCCACAGAGACTTGCTTTGAAGGGGGGGTCGAGGGGTTATGGGGGACACAGAAGGCACCTCATTGCTGCCCGTCCATCAGGAGAAGCTGGGCTTTGGAGCCATAGGGTCCAAGTAAAGTCACCGTGTGGGTGACACCTTCCAGAACAGTTGCAGAAGTGCAGTCCAGGGCTCCCAGTCCTGGACTTGATGCGATCCCCCCACACCCCCCACTCCCAGTGCAGGCCTAGCCATACTCCAGCCCTGCCCCAACACCTACCTGGGGTCTCTTATATGCTTTCCGGACGCGCAGCCCAAGCTTCTGAGCCAGTTCCTGTCCGAGTTGGGTCACACTCTCGTCCTGGGAAGGACAGCACAAGCAGATGGCCCACGAGGCTCCCTGGGCAGCCTGAACAGCTCCATCTACCCTACCCCACCCGGGGTTACTTCCAGCTGGGAGTTCAGGGACTGCTCCAGGCTCTGGTACTGGAGCTCAAACGGGTCTCCATCTTACAGAATATGTGCTCCGGCCCTCTGAGTCATCTCCCGTCCCTATATGATTATGATTTTATTTTATTTTACTTTATTTTTGTTTATTTTTTTGGCCACACCCAGTGACGCCCAAGCTATGCGCTCAGAAATTGCTCCTGGCTTGGGACCATATGGGACGCCAGGGGTTAAACCATGGTCCTAGGCTAGCACGCAAAGGCAGACGCCTTACTGCTTGCGCTACCATTCCAGCCCCATAATTTTATTTTGTTTAGTTTTGTACTGTTATTTTGGGTCATAGCGGTGGTGCTCAGGCCTGACTCCTGGCTCTGCACTCAGGGATCACTCAAGGTGGTCTTGAAGGACCAGATGGGGTGCCTGGGATTGAATTCCAGTTGGTTACATGCAAGGCAAATGCCCTCCCTGCTGTATTATAGCTTCAACTCTTGGTGATGACTTTAATCAAACGACTTGCTTAGTTTGCTTTTAAAACCATTCCCAGCAGTGCCCTGGGCATACTCCTGGCTCTGTGTGCAGGATCATATGAGATACTGGGGATTAAACGTGGGATGGCCGAGTGCAAATTCCTTTACCACTGTACTATCTCTCTTCCCTTTTTTCTATGTAAATGGCTCCTGCTACAGCGGTTGTTTATTTATTTATTTATTTATTTTTGGGCCATATCCATTGATGTTCAGGGGTCACTCCTGGCTATGCACTCAGAAATCACCCATGGCTTGGGGGTCCATATGGGACGATGGGGGATCGAACTGTGGTCCGTCCTAGGCTAGTGCTTGCAAGGCACCACTGCTCCGGACCTACAGCAATTGTTTTATATTTTGCTTCCTTCATAAAACATCCTGGCACCCTCTGCCAGCATGAATCTACCCGTGAGCCTCCAGAGGGCTGCTGTAAGGCACAAAGGAGTGAGGTCTGTGCGGCCTGGAATGGTGGTTTTCAATCTCTGTATACCTAAGTGGTCTGTGGACCAGAAGTTGAAAATTCCTAAGCTGACAGTCACCTGGTTCAGTAAGGCCTCATTCTCACCCTCCCTTCAATCCTGTGGTTGTCCCATGTGTTCCGAGCCAGGCACAAGCAAGGGGCAAGGGATGCCACAGGCCTCGGGAAGGGTCCAGTCCAGTATGACACAGGGCTGGCTGGGAAACGGGGGGTTCTCCCACACACAACCCAGAGCTCTCAATGGCTCTGTTGAGCCTCTTTGCCACTGGGACCGCCAGAGCCCGTGGGACCCACTAAACTAGCCCTAATGAGGGAAGTAATAGTAATCAGGCTTTGAGCGTCCTGACCGCTTCTGGATGCCACCGTGCCATTGGCCCAAGTGACCGGTTCCTCAGCCTGGAAACTGGCGGCCTCTTGGCGCTCTTGAGTCCCCTCAGCTCCACCCTCCAGGGTCCCCCAAGATCCTCACACCTTCTGAGCTGTCTTTTGGTGATAGATCCCCACACCTGCAATACTCATAAGGATTATTCATTTTATTTTTTGGTTGTTGTTGTTTTTGATTTTTGGGCCTCACCCAGCAGCACTCAGAAATCGCTCCTGGGAGGCCCAGGGAACCATATGGGATGCTAGGGATCTAACTCGGGTCCAACCATATGGGATGCTAGGGATCTAACTCAGGTCCGCTGCGTGCAAGGTGAATGCCCTCCCCGCTGTGCTATGGCTCGAGTCCCTGCTCTCTGCCATTCTTTTTGTTTTTGGGTCACATCCGGCAGTGCTCAGGGGTTACTCCTGGCTCTACGCTCAGAAATTGCTCTTGGCTGGGCCCAGAGAGATAGCACAGCGGTGCTTGCCTTGCAAGCAGCCGATCCAGAACCCAAGGTGGTTGGTTCGAATCCCGGTGTCCCATATGGTCCCCCGTGCCTGCCAGGAGTTATTTCTGAGCAGACAGCCAGGAGTAACCCCTGAGCACTGCCGGGTGTGACCCCCCCCCCAAAAAAAAAAGAAATTGCTCTTGGCAGGCTCAGGGGACCTATGGGATGCCAGGATTCAATCCACTGTCCTTCTGCATGCAAGGCAAAAGCCCTAACTCCATACTATTTCTCCAGCCCTTCTCTGCCATTCCTGAGGGCAGCACTTGGCTTCTCTGAGACCTTTCACCCCCATGACTTCTGGGATGGAGGAGGAAGTGCACCATGTGGCATGGAGTGGGGGTACAGAGAGGGGGACGGCACGGCAGGCCAAGGTCACAGTTAGGGTCATGCGGTCATCGGTGGAACAGGTCTGGATTCTGATGTCATTTGTGTCCCTGTGGACAATGGCTTCCTGCAGGGCACCAATCTGGACATCGTAGGGCACTTACTTGGTGGACGCTTGTGAAGTGTATGGATAGACTGTAGGATGGGGACACCAGTCACAGGGGGAGCAGAGAGTGACTTGTCAGTTTCTAGCACACTGAGACACTCCTGTGAGTCCCCCACAGGCCTGTCTCCTCTCAAAGGGTCAAGGGCAAGCACGTGAACCTGGGTCCCCACCGTGGCCTGCTTTCTGGCTCTGTGACTGGGGGAAAATCTAAGGGCAGAGCTCCCGCCCAGCTCGATGCGATTGCAGAGGGGAAACCTAGGCTGGGACCCACGACGAGCATGGGTGGTGGCACTCACGTGGGGCAGTGCCAGTGAGCAGCGACTGCTGCACTCATAGGCCTCCTTGTGGCGGCCCAGCTGCGTGAGGGCCCGCGCCTTTCGGAACAGCGCGCGGATGTTTTCGCCGTCCAGGCCCAGCGCCTTCTCGCTGTCCTCCAGCGCCTTCTCGTACAGGCCCTGCAGAGGGAAAGCAGCAGGTGGCCCAGGTCAGCACCCCCAAACCTCAGCCTCAGCCTGGCCTCCCCTTTCTGCAGAGATAAAGCCAGACTGGGGTCAGGGTATGCCCGAAGGTCTAGGAAACAGCTATTCTCTTCAGATTCTGATCCAGGGCACCTGCGCTTCCGGACAGAGGGGTGCCCCAGTCCCCTGGGGTAGCAGGACACCAAAACTAGGGTTCTCAGATGCTCCAGCGGACGCGCCTAGGTACTTCCTCAACTGCCTCTTTCTGCCTCTTTTTTTTTTTTTTTTGGTTCTGGGATCACACCCGGCAGCACTCAGGGGTTACTCCTGGCTCTACGCTCAGAAATTGTTCCTGGCAGGCTCAGGGGACCATCCGAGATGCCAGGATTTGAACCACCATCCTTCTGAATGCAAGGCAAACGCCTTACCTCCATGCTATCTCTCCGGCCCCCCGCCCCCACAGCTGTCTTTGGTCCAGAACTCGAGGAACTGAGGTGGCTCCAAGAGAAAGTGAAAGCATCAAGTGAGGCCAGAGCCATAGGACAGCTGGAAGGCTCTTGCCTGCAGATAGCCCAGGTTCGATGCCCAGCACCCCCGCAGGTTCCAGGAGTCCTACCAGGAATGCTCACTGAGCAGACTCAGGGCTAAGCCCTGAGCACTGCTGGGTGTGGCCCCAAAACAAAACTAAGAACAAAATTAAGTTCTGAGGCTTAGCAGCTATTAGGAGCTAGGAGCCAGAACAACAGGAAGGTATATGCCTTGCATGCAGATGCCCAGGGTTCAATCTCTAGCATCCCATATGGTCTCCTGACCACTTTCAGGTATGACTCAAAGCCCCAAATAATCAAATTCAATGCAAAGATGCTCCTAGTAGCTGTGTGATGAGAATAGGAAAAGAGAGAATGGTTGTGTGAGAGGGGAGTGGGGCACGAGAGGATTGGGGTGGTGGGCATGGACCAGGGGTATGGTGCCTATGAGGATATAGAGGGCTTGGGATGGGACCAGGGACACGGGGTCAGGGGTTATGAAGTCATAGGGTCACAAGCACTCTCCATGCTGAAGTAGTTGGGGTGTGGGGTCATGGGTCATGGGGTCATGAGTCACAGGGTCAGAGGTCAGGGCACTCACCATGCTGAAGTAGCAGGCCGCCCTGTTGACATGCAGCTTGCATAGCAGCTCCCGGGGCAGGGCCACCTGGTCGGAGGCAGCATAGTCGGCCACGTTCAGCCCCTCCATGTACTGCACCAGCGCCTGCTTGTGGTCCTTCTCTCGGAACAAGTCATTGCCCTCAGCAAACAGGTTCTGCACCAGCTTGAGCAGAAAGGCCTGGTAGGGACAGGCACGGGGCCTTCTCAGGGGCCTTCTCCCGCCAGCCATTCCCTCCCACTGCCCTTCTCCAGGACACCCGGCCTTGGCTCTGCCAGCAGGGCAACACTTACCTCATATTCTTCTTGTTTCAGGGGAAGTGTAGACCTAGCAGAAAGGACAGGGAAGTGAGCAGCTTTGAGCCCCAGGGGGCTGGACCCAGAGGTGCCCCAGGTATGAGTGCTCACTCTCCATAGCCCTCAGGTGTTGAGGTGAGGACACACCCTCAGAGCTCACAAATCCACAGCATTGTGCCAGCCTTTTGCTTCCCAGGCAGGCCTGGCACTGGGCCTGGCACAAGGCTGGCTTTGGGCCAAGGCTGGCAGCCCTTCTGGCCCTGGTATAGATGCTGCAGCCAGCTGCTATGCAGCTGTGGGGCATGACCACACCCTGTTATATCAAACCTACAAAGGGGGCCGCTGGCACCAGGATCACCTCCACTGCAGCCCTTCCTCCTCTGAGGAGCCCTCCAGGACCCAGTTACCCCAGGGCTTCTGTACCCTTTTTTGTGCATCTCCCCTTCTCTGGGCCTTTCACGCACAACGTGGCTTGGTGTGGAGAACTGACAACCCCTCAGGTCAGACTAGAAGCACATTTTTGGGAGGAGGTGCCAGCCTAAGGGAGCAGAAACTCAGCTGCAACTAAAAGAAAGTGGGGGGCTGGTGCCCCACACCCTCAGAAAGGGGCTGTGAGTGGCCCAGAAGCACAGTGCCTGACAGAAAAGAAGCTAGACTACAAGGTTCAGGGGTCAACACCCCATAAATCAGAACAGGCATTCAAGACACAATCCTGAAGAAAGCAATGGAGTTTCCACTGACCTCGACTGGCCCAGGGTCAGTGTCCTTGGGCCCAAAGCGTGGGGAATGGCCAGGCTCAGGAGGTTACTTACTGTATGAACTGCAGCCCCTTCTCGATGTCCGCCTTCCGTCTCTGCCTCTCCATCAGTGTCTGTGGGGAGAACAGGCCCAGGCGGTCGGTGTCACGTCCTCTGGTGGCTTCTGTCACCCATGATGACAAGGACTTGTGTCAAGGTCTTTGTGGGCCACCTGTACCAGCTAAGTCAGCTCTGCATATCCCCACCCATGTCCTTTGAACTCTGTGTGTATGTAGTACCCTTGATGGGCTGCGACTGCAGGCTGGTCACTTCCTTTCCCAGCTCCCTATGGGCTACGATGATACTACCTGGGGCCATCCGTAGACATGGAAATGCCCCACCCACCCACAACTTCAATTTACCTCCTCAGGGAAGAAAAGTGTTATATAGATGGCTTGTTAGGAAATAAAATTTGAAGAAGGGGAACTGAGAGAGAGTACGGCAGGTAACGCACTTGCTTTGCACATTGCCAAATCTAGGTTCGATTTCCAGCACTGTGTAAGGCCCCCCCCCCCCCAAGCTCTTCCAGGAGTGGTCCCTGAGCTCAGAGCTAGGAGGAGGCCTCAAGTATTAATTGGTGTGACCCAAAAAAAGCCAAAAAAAAAGTTGGTGACATGAGTTGGTGATATGAGAACATGGGATATGGTCCTGGCAGGCTGGGTGGGCCCTGTGTATTTTTGAACTGAAGCAGATATGGTTCTAACAGCCTCAACTGTAGAAGAAGTGGCTTTGGGACTGGAGACTGAACAGACACTGAGGTTTGAGGGGCAGGTTTGGACATCCTGGTTTTTTGGGACTGTGGATAGAAATGTGGAAGTTTAGAGCCATTTTGGTCATTTTAGAGACAGGAAGAGGAATGTGATCCTTGTCAAGTGGCAAAAAACAAGCTGATGATTTGGGTTGTGTAGAAGGCAGTTTGCACATGGTGCTGCTAGATATTCAATGGAGTCCTAACATTGGGGGCATCATGTGTCCCCCATTCCCACCTTGCATTTAGTAAAATGGGAGAAGAGAGCAGAAGTGGAAAAGAAATTTGTTTAAACTAAAGGACCTGGAACCTAGGCTAGGAATTTGATTTAGTGGCAGAGCACTTGCCTTGCATGTGTGAGTGAGGTCCTGGGTTTGATTCTCAGCATCAAAAAAGGAGGGAAGAGGGGCCGGAGAGATAGCATGGAGTAAAGCATTTGCCTTGCATGCAGAAGGACGGTGGTTCGAATCCCGGCATCCCATAGGGTCCCCTGAGCCTGCCAGGAGCGATTTCTGAGTGTAGAGTCAGGAGTAACCCCTGAGCGGGGCTGGGTGTGACCCCAAAACCGAAAACCAAAAAAATAAATAAATAAAAAGGAGGAAAGAATAGGAAATGTGACGTGATGTCTGCAAGAGTGACGTTGCCAGTTTGAACAAAAGGAGATAGAGAACACCAGACAGGAGGAAGGGAAGCAGCAGCTGCGTCATCTGAGGGTCCTAAACGAGTGGATCACAGAGAGCAGTTTGGCTATAAACCTGTCATATCTTCCAAAAAAGGGGGAACCTCACCCCGAAAGTGCATGATCCCAAAGGTGATTGGGAGATCATCAGGGCTCCGAGACTGAGAAGGGTGGAGAAGTGGGGTCTCTCCTAACTGCAAATCCACTGAGAGCAAACTGCTCACATCACATCACAGCTCTGCAGAGCAATTGCACCAGCTTCTTTTCCTCTAGGACTCAGCCTCCAGGGGGGCCCTCTCCCACTTCCTCAGGTGAACCTGCACTAGGCTGAGCCAATCAAAAGGACCCTATTCCCCTGCCAGTGATTGGCTAAAGTCGATGCACACAAGACCTTATTCTACCCAATGAGACAGGGGGAAAGTCAGCTAAGGGGCTTCTGGGAAAGGTCTTGACACTGCAACTGCGACAGGACAATCTCTTCTGCTATTCCAATAAGACAAGCACATCTGGAACAGCAGAGCTGCCAGAGAAAGACCAAAGACACGGAGTAATTTGGATGAGCCAATAAATTCATTTACCTGGGAACTGCCCTGCCTCACTTGGATGAGATTAGAAAAACACACACACACACACCCGAATTCCCTTACATGCAAAGTAACGGAATCCAAAGTCTTTCCAAAGATAATGTTTTCTTGCCCTTTGACCCTGAAATTTCACTTCCAATAATCTAGCCTACTCAAATCCCTGTACAAGTGCTCAATTGTAATGACACCAGAGGCGCTTTTATTGTGTTAAGTAGAAGGAAAAAAAGAAAAAAGAAACCAGGGCCGGAGAGACAGCACAGAGGTAGGGTGTTTGCCTTGCACGCAGCAGACCCAGGATGGTTCGAATCCCGGCATCCCATATGGTCCCCCCATACCTACCAGAAGCAATTTCTGAGTGCAGAGCCAGGAATAACCTCTGAGCACCACTGGGTGTGACCCAAAAACAAAAACAAAAAGAAAAAAAGAAACCTGAACACCCACCAATGAGGAACTGATTTAATTAAATTAGAGTACTTTTATAACCATATAAAATGACTACTGAATCTATACGCATTGTCCTGGAGATGCCTGCCACCAACAAGGAGAAGAAAAGCAGATTTCAGAACATTGTGTGGCATCTGATCACATTTCTATGCCACACGTTTATAGACAGTGACTCCTAGTATCCCATATGGTCCCCTGTGCCTGCTAGGAGCAACTTCTGAGCCAGGAGTAACCCCTGAGTGCTGCCAGGTGTGAGTCCCCCCAATAATAAAAAAAATAAAGACAGTGAAAGAATAAATCTCTGGGGGAGTGGTATCCACTAAGGGGTACCAGGGCACAGAACCCTTTCCTTCGAGTTACTGTTTTGTTTGGGGGCCACACCCGTCAGTTTATTCCTGACTCTGATCTCAGGAATCAACTCCTGGCAGTGCTCAGGGGACACCCTATGAGAAACTGGGGATCAAACCCGGGTCAGCTGGATGCGAGGTACATGGTCTCCCCGCTGTACTGCAACCATTCCTTTTGGTTATATACCAGCATGATTTGGATTTTTGGCCCAACTTGGTATCAACCTTGTAATCTCACTTAACAGAAGGAAACAACTTGCTAAAGATTCACCTGGCAGTGAGCAGGCCAAATACCTTGATTTTGAACCTGGACTTTGGGTCTACCAAAAACGCTGATAAAATCACATTTACTTTTCCACTTTGAAGGGGTTAAAAGATGATGGATGTGTGTGTGTGAGTGTGTGCATACGTGTCTGCATGTGTGTGGTGCTGGAGACTGACTCTGGTTCCCACACACGCAGAGGTCAGCATGGTACCTCCCTAGTCCTGAAGATGACGACTTTGTTTATCGGGGCCACGCCCAGGGCTTCTCCCCTCCTGGGGTGTGGGGTCATCCCAGCCTCCTAGAGGCACCCTGTGGTGCTAAGATAAGACCTGGGCATCTATGTATGGAGCTATTCGGGGTTGGTTGCCTGTGTGGGGAAGTCCCCCCAGGAGGGCAGGTAAGGGTTCTGGGAGCCCAAAGTCTCTGCCTTTTGGGGCTCAGTTAGTTAACAAAGGCCCCCACATCAACAAGTGAAGTGGAATAAACAGCAAATAAAGAGCAGGTGGTGCTGTCCTCACTAATGGACGCTGGGTAGGCAGAGGTGGGTCTGGAAGCAGCGAAGGCCACTGGCCTTTGCCTGGCTGAAGGGGGGACACGGCCACCTGCAGACACCAGAATGACCTCGAGGAGTTGGACAGTACAGTGGCGCATAGCACAGCGGGGAGGGTGCTTGCCTTGCACATAGACAGCCACAGGTTCAAGCCCCAGTTCCCGGTAGAGTCCCCAGAGCCACATCAGAGTGATCCCGGAGCACAGAGCCAGGAGTAAGCACCGCCCACCAGGTGTGGCCCTAAAACAAAGATTTTAATGGGGGCTGAGGAGATCGCTCAAAGGTGGAGCCCAAGCTTCAAATGTGGGTTTTGTTGGTTTTGTTTTGGAGCCACTCTTGGAGGTGCTTCAGTTATTTCCAGCTTGTTTTGGGGGGTGTTCCCATTGGTGTTCAGGGGAACACATGGTGCTAAGATGAAACCTGGGTCTCCTATAGATAAAATATGTGCTCCAGTCCTTTGAGTTATCAACCCAGACCCCCCAAAAATGTTAATATGGCAGAATTATGGTTTGAGTCCTGAAACACACACACAAACATGCAAACACACATACACACACACACACTGAAATCCCTCCAGTTTCTCTGATTTGAGTCTCCTGCCTAGTAGTGCTGGGCACTGGGCCTCTCCACAGGAACCATCCAACATTAACTATAGGCCGAAGAGGTAGCACAATGGGTAGAGCACCTGCCTTGCACACAGCTGAGCCCATTCCTATTCCGGCACCAAGCACAGTACCCTGAGCCCTGCCATGAGTGACTCCTGAGCACTCCTAGGAGGTGGTGATCTCATGGGCCACCTGACCAGCCTGAGTCACTCTGCCCATCCTCCAAGACCAGATTCGAACCAACCACCTTTGGTCCTGGATCGGCTGCTTGCAAGGCAAACACCGCTGTGCTATCTCTCCGGGCCCTTGTTTTTGTTTTGTTTTGTTTTTTGGGCCACACCCAGCGGTGCTCAGGGGTTACTCCTGGCTGTCTGCTCAGAAATAGCTCCTGGCAAGCACGGGGGACCATATGGGACACCGGAATTCGAACCAATCACCTTTGGTCCTGGATCGGCTTACAAGGCAAACGCCGCTGTGCTATCTCTCTGGGCCCACCAGGAGAGATTTCTGAGCACAGGTCCTGGAGCAATCCCTGAGCATCACCAGGTTTGACCCCCACCCTCCAAAAAAATACGAAGCAAAGGCTGGAGAAATAGTATAGTGGGTAAGATGCTTGTCTTGACTTGACGTGTCTGAACCTAGTTTGACCCACGGACCTGCACACAGTCCCTGAGCACTACAACAGTGATCCCCGAGCACACACCCAGGAGGAAGCTCCAAGCATTCATTGCTAGGTGTGGCCCATTCAACAAACCCCAAACAAATAAAACTTAAAAAAAAAAAAAAGTGGAGAGTAGCCAGAGCGATAGCACAGTGGTAAGGTGTTTGCCTTGCACGTGGCCAAGGACAGATCTGGGTTTGAATCCTGGTATCTCATATGGTTCCCTGAGCCTGCCAGGAGTGACTTCTGAGTGCAGAGCCAGGAGTAATCCCTGAGCACAGCCGTGTGTGACCCAAAAACAACAACAAAAAAGGAGTAGGTACTTTTCTGTTTTGTTTTGTTTTGGGGCCACACCTGGTGGTGCTTAGTGGACCCTATGGGATGCTGGGGATCAAGCCTGGTTGGCTGTGTGAAAGACAACTGCCCTCCCCGCTGGCTGGACTATCTCTCCAGCCCCCGGAGAAGAAACTTTGACTCTGTCCTGTGGCTCTCTGGGGAGATCCCAGTTCTCCAGGCCTCAGCCCTGCCTCTGGGAAACCTGTCTGTCTTGGTTGCCAGGGAAGCCAGGAGTAGCAGCGCCTGAGAGCCCTTTTGTTATAGCAAAAACGGGCTATTTAAGGAATTATTATTTTCAGAGTCTCCAAGATGCTGCTGCCTCACTTTCCTGCCCAAAGACGCAAGAGCTCATCCCCAAAGCTTCTAGGTTCCCCAGTATCCAGTCGAAGCAGACCCCAAGGAAAACCTGGAATTCACGTCTTCCCAGGGAGCCCAGAGACCGGGGTAGGGGGGCCTGGGTCTCTCCTCCAGACTTTGGGGTATGCATGCCAGGCTTCAAACTTGCACCGTCTTGGGCCCAGCTATGGGAAGGGGAGCCTGGGAATGAAACCATGGTGGAGAGAGTGGCCAGGGGGAGGGGCTGGGAGTCTTGGGGAGCAGAACCAGAACCGTAAGCTTCCATTAGAATTTTGAGCCCAGCACTTGGCAAAACGTCCTATAATTATCTCATTTGTGTGAAAACCCACAGCTCTGCATTCTGCTATTTTCCTAAGACTGGCCGAATTGCAGGTGCTGAGGGCAAAAATGGGAAGAAGTTGGGGTCCAGAGTGTTCAAGGGGTTGGGGAGTAAACCCAGCAAGTCGATTCCCCACCGGACCATCAAACCTTGTGCCCCAAGGCCCCATCCCAAGCCTGGGGGTCCCAGTGGCCCCTGCCCTGATGGCCAACCTTTCCCCCCACTGAAGGCAGAGCTGGCCCTGGAGACTGCTAGGTCCATCAGTCTTTCAGTGCATTTATCCCCTGTGGAGAGGGGAGCGGCTTTGTCTTAGGGAAAGACCCCAAGACCCAGCAGCTGGCCAACACCCTGCAGCTTTTTGGAGGAAAGAGAACCAAGGATGGGGCCAAAGGGCTAGCACACACAGGGGTCCCCGAGTCGGGGGAGAACCAGATCTTGGGGTCTGCAGCTCTGAGGACTGATTTGCTTTCTTGGGGGGGGGTGTCCCCCAAACCAAGGAGAGCGCGCTCCAGGCCGGGTCACCGGACGGACCCTGTCCTTCGCAGACCTGGGAGCGCTGGGACTCCGTGCAAGACCGAAAACACCCCCGTGCCCAGACCGCGCCCCCCTTTCCAACCGCCCGCACCCCCACCTGGGCGGCCCACAGGCCCCGGATCCCCGGGCTCGCGTGACCGCCGCAGCCGACCGGGGTGGCCCGTTGGACGGCCCCAACTCTCCGGCCCTCGCCGCCGCCCCTCCACCTTGCAGGCAGGCGGGCAAGCGCGCACACAAAAGAAACGGGGTGCCCCCTGGCCGGACCCGGGGGGACCTTTACGCCTGGACTTGCAAAGCATCGGCGCGCCCCTCTCCACATTGCCGGCGCCCCGCGGGGAGACCCCAGCCCCACGGAAAAGGGGGAGCCCCAGGGGGCCGGGCAGGTGCCCCTCGGTCGAGCCATAACTTTGGAACTTCGGGGACCCCCCGGACCCCAGCCCGGCGCAAAGGAGGCACGGGCCAAGGGGGATCGGGAGGACGGGGGTCCCCGGTGGCTCACGCACTTTGGAGAGGGCGCCCCCAAATCCTCCGTGCGCCCCCCAATGCGCACCCCGGACCCCCCGCACTCACCTTGGCCGGGCTGCGCTCCCGAGGCCCGATAAGTGGTATGCGATGACTAAAGGTATGATTACGTTATTATTATGATTAATAATAATAAGAATAAGTGTTATTTGATTACGGGCGGCCGCCTCGCGCCCCCCGCGCCCCCCGAGCGCTGGACGTCCATGGCCCGGCCCGGCCCGAACCGAACCGAACCGAGCCCGGCAGCTCGATCCGCCGCCACCGCCGCCGCCGCCGCCGCCGCCGCCCAGCTCGGTCCTAGAGCTGCTCCCCGCTCCCCGATCTCCGCGCCCCGCTCCCGGCCCGGGTGGGCGGCGCACCTAGGGGCGGGGATCCCCCCCTGCCCCAGCCGCCTGGAGCAAGGGGCACCCCGGCTGCACCTTCCCGCAGCCCCCCAAGGCCGCTGTCAACCGGCCGGCCTGGGGGATTTGGGGATGCTGCTGCGAGGATTCTGGGGGGGGGGGGTCGGGAGCCGCCCCCTCCCTGACTCCCCACCTTCTGGGGCATTTATTGAGGATTAACCTACACACACACCCAAAAACTCCCCCAAGACCCCAAACCAGAAATGCTAGTAGCTAGCACCCTGTGCTAAATGGGACCCCTTTCCCTCCTGCTGTGGGTGATTTATTTTGTTGGTTGGTTTGTTTTGGGGGCGTCCCGTGTGCCTCTAGGATCACTGGGGCTCAAGCCTGGGAAGACCAAGAAGGCCCTTTGGTGCCAGGCTGAGCCTAGGACTCTGGACATGCCAGGCCAGGTCGGAACCAGTACCAGAGATTGTTATTGGGCAGGCCTGGGCTTTATGGAATGGGCCCAGAAAGGGTTTTTGAGGTGCCTTAGGAGATCAAGCCAACTGCCCCTCTGGAAATATCTCTGGCCCTGCCTCAGTTGGGGGGGTGTCCCTGGCTGGTTCTGAACCCCAACGCTTGCACGTACAATGTCATCTCATCCAAGCATGAAGGGCAGGCACTCTTTTTTTCCCTCAGTGGGTCCCCACATGCCTGGGAGCCTTGCTCTTCCTGTGGTGTGTATGGACGTGTATCGATGTGCACTTGTTTATGGAGACACCTTGGCGGGACAGACAGAGTGGGCACGTTTGTGGTGGAGGCCCCACTTGGTAGTGATTAGGGGTTGCTCTTGAAATTGCTCCTGGTGGTACTCAGGGGACCATGTGATGATAGGAAATGAACCCAGGTGACATGAGCTCCAGCCAGGTCTCTCTCTCTGTCTCTGTCTCTCTCTTTCTCTGTCTCTCTGTCTTTCTCCTCTCTTCTCTCTTTACTCTCTCTCACTCCTCTCTCTCTTTACTCTCTCTCTCACTCCTCTCTCTCTCTCTCTCTCTCTCTCTCTCTCTCTCTCTCTCTCTCTCTCTCTCTCTCCCTGACTTGGTGCTTTGGGGGAACCATTTGGGATCCACTGGGTTTGGGGGGGGGTCAGAGTAATAGTACAGCGGTGAGGACACTGCCTTGCATGGGGCCAACCTGAGTTCGATCCCTGGCACCCCATATGATCCCCCAAGCCTGAATAAACTCTGAGCACCACTGGGTGTGGGCCTAAACAAAAACAGTAAACCTGAAAAAACAAACAGAATCTACTCAGGTTTTTTTTTTTTTAATTATTGAATAATATTCGACCAAAATTCAAAGTTCTATCTCAAAAACCATTAGGGGCTTTGAGAAGGGCTTTATGCACACGGTGTGACTCCAGCAGCGTCAGGGATGGAACCCGGGGTGGGGAGGGGGGGCTCTGGTGTGCAGAGCCCTCTGGCCCTCTGGCCCATTTCCCTGGGCCCCCCTTCCTCTACCTTGCTCATTGCTGAAATCTTGGAAGCTGGAACAGTGTCTGTGACATGTCAGATGTCACATAACTTGTGGGGAACTAATGAATTATTTATTTTAATTATGGTTGTCCATCATGTTTCCAAACCAAAGGATGGCCTGATGGGAACCCAAAGCTGAAAGGAGGGAGGCATGAGGTTTGAATGGTCTGAAACAGGGAGATGTGGTCCCCCCTGACCCCGAGGGTACAGTGAGGAGAGGCTGGGCCCACCTTGCCCTGCATTGTAGGGCTGGGGATTTCCCTCTGCATTCCTCACGTGTTTCACATACTCCAGGCATTTGTTTTGGATTTGAGAAATGGTAAGTGTACAGCCTTGGGTACCTCTTCTGGAGACGAGCATAAACATGGTTATTTATTCCGTTTGCAATCGGCAATTAAGTTTGCTTTCAGGCACCACAATGGAATTTCAAACATGCAGTTAAAAGGAACCCAAGGAATCAGAGGCAAAGTTAGCTGCTTTTCTTGTCAAAGGTTTTTTTTTTTTTTTTTTTTTTTTTTTTAAAGAAGAAATTGGGGCTGAAGAAATAGTACTGGGGTTATATTACATGTGGCCAAACCATGTGGTTCTAACCTGGCACTAGATATGGTTTCCCTGATCATTGCCTGGAGTGACCCCTGGCACAGGAGTAAGCCCTGAGAACCACCACAAAACAAATAAATAAGGGACCAGAGTGACAGCACAGTGAGTAGGATGTTGGCCTTGTATGCAACCAACCTAAATTCGATACTCCGCCTCCCACATGGTCCTCCACGCCCACCAGGAGTGATTCCTGAGCGAAGAGCCAGGAGCAACCCCTGAGCACTGCTGGGTGTGACCCAAAAACAAACAAACAAACAAAATTAACAAAATAAAATAAAAGTATGGAGCCGGAGCGGTGGCCCTAGAGGTAAGGTGTCTGCTAGTCTAGGACAGACCACAGTTTGATCCCCTTGTGTCCCATAGGGTCTCCCCAAGCCAGGAGCGATTTCTGAGCGCATAGCCAGGAGTAACTTCTGAGCATCAACGGATGTGGCCCAAAAACAAAATAAAATAAAGGTATAATTCAAGCAGTCTGGCTCTTAGGAGATAATTCACTGGAATGAAGGGAAAGATCGGAGGGAGGGGGTCTGGAAAAAGTGAGAAAAGGTGACAAATGTTATTTGGAGAACGGAGAAATAGTTCAACAAACTGTAGTGCAAAAGAAGCCTGGGTTTTGGGTTCAATTCTTGGGAATGTAGGAGGTCCAGGAGTGACCCCTCAGCATAGACTCAGGAGTAGCTCCTAAATCAGAGCAATAGTACAGTGCTTGCCTTGCATGCAGCCGACAGGGGTTCAAACCCCAGCATCTCATCTCATCCCCCATTCCCACCAGCAATAATTCTTGGGCACAGAGCCAGGTGTAATTCCTAAACAATGGTGGGTGTAGCCCCCAAAATAAAGAGTTGCTCCTGAATAGTTTTGGGTATGTTTCCCCATAAAAATGCTTCATTGGGGGCCGGAGAGATAGCACGGCAGTAAGGCTAACCCTAACCCTAACCTTAGACGCAGAAGGACCGTGTTTCGAATCCCGGCATCCCATATGGTCCCCTGTGCCTGTCAGGGGTGATTTCTGAGCATAGAGCCAGGAGTAATCCCTGATCATTGCCAGGTATGACCAAGGGGAAAAAATGCTTCCTTGGAAATATCAATGAATTTACACTCTTTGAATCATCTTGTGTAGCTTTGGATAAATTTACTTCATCCCCCAATTTTGGGGGCCCTATACCTGAAGTCTGAAAAACTCCTGCATGCACCAAAACTCTCCAACCCTTTGAGTTGTCCCCAGGCAACTGGGAGGATTTTTTAAATTCAATCATCTTTTTTTGTTTGTTTGTTTTGGGGCCATACCTGGTGACATTCAGGGGTTACTCCTGGCTATGCACTCAGAAATCACTCCTGGCTTGGGGAGCCATCTGGAACGCCGGGGGATTGAACCTGGTCCATCCTAGGTGAGCACATGCAAGGCAGATGCCCTATCGCTTGCGCCACCACTCTGGTTCTCAAGAGGTACCTAGGAAGCCCCAGGCCCTCCCGGTGATTGTTTACCAACAGAGCCAGTGGTTCAATACAAGGACTCAAGGTCTTGCTGGTTGGGGACACCTTGCTCACCCCAGCAGTGCTTGGAAGCCCACAGGGCTGCATCTGACAGTGCATGCTCCATAACTCTGAGATCTAACCTGGCCATCGTGTATACTGACACTATAAAACCTCTGTATTCTGATCATTTAGGATATTTTGTTTGTTTGTTTTTGGGTCATATATTCAGAAGTTACTTCTCCTGGCTCTGTACTCAAGAATTATGCCTGACAGGCTCAGAGGACCAGATGGGTGCCAGGGATTGAACCTGGGTCAGTCTCGTGCGAGCTAAATACACTAAATGCTCCAGGTCCTCTTATGATTTATTGTGTATTTTGTTTTTGTTTTGAACCATCCCCGGCTCCCTCTTATGACATTTTTCTTTGTATGCTCAAGGGTTACTTTCTGACTCTGTGCTCAGGAATCACTCCTGGTGGACTCAGGAGATCATATGGGATGCCAGGATTGAACCTGGGTCGGCCATATGCAAGGCAAATGCCTTTCCTGCTGTGCTATTGCTCTGGCTCCTTTTTAGGATTTTTTTTTTTTTTGGTTTTTTGGCCACACCCATTTGACGCTCAGGGGTTACTCCTGGCTATGCGCTCAGAAGTTGCTCCTGGCTTCTTGGGGGACCATATGGGACGCCGGGGGATCGAACCGCGGTCCGTCCTAGGCTAGCGCAGGCAAGGCAGGCACCTTACCTCCGGCGCCACCGCCCGGCCCTCCTTTTTAGGATTTTATAGGGATCCTGGATAGAATTCAGGGCCTTGAACATGCATGCGCTCTATCACTGAATCATATCCTGAGCCCCTCATGACCTCATTTTATTTATTTATTTATTTATTTATTTATTTATTTATTTATTTATTTATTTATTTTGGTCACACCCAGCAGCGCTCAGTGGTTACTCCTGGATCTGTGCTCAGAAATCGCTGCTGGCAGGCTCAGGCTCATATGGAATACTGGGATTCGAACCACCATCTCTGTCCTGTATCGGCTGTGTGCAAGGCAAGCGCCTTACCCCTGTGCTATCTCTCAGGCTTGACCTTATTTTATTTTGATTTGTCCATTTGCATATTAACTTTGGTTTAGGGCCACATCTTAAGGTGCTCTGAGTTACCCCTTGCTCTGTGCTTGGGGCTTGTTCCTGGAAGTGCTCAGTGGAACATGTGGTGCTGGGGATTAAACCTGGGCCTTCTGCATGAGAAGCATTTACTTAATTCCTTGAACTCGTTCTGTTTTTCTCTGACCCCAATCATCTATTTTGGGATTTTTTTTTCTGGAGGGTGGGGGAGGCACAATCAGTTGTGTTTAGGGATTACTCCTGGCTCTGTGTCCAGGGATCATTTCTGGTGGGGATTGGGGAACCATATGTGGGGCCAAGATTGAACCTGGTCAATGCAAGGCAAATGCCTCACTTGTTGTAATATCTCTCCAGCCTCCAACATCCTATTTGAAAGGAGTTTGAGACACAATCTAGACTCAAAAGAAATGAACACTTTTTTTTTTTTTTTTTAGCTTTTGGGTCACACCTGGTGGCACTCAGGGGTTACTCCTGGCTCTGTGCTCAGAAATCGCCCCTGGCAGGCTCAGGGGACCAAATGTGATGCTGGAATTCGAACCACCATCTGTCCTGGATCGGCTGCATGGAAGTCAAATGCCTTACCACTGTGCTATCTCTTCAGCCCAGAAGCGAACAATCTGGATTGTTTTGAATGTGCTGTAAGGATGGGCCTGTGATTTTTTTGCTTTGTATGTGAATAACATTGGGCAAAACAAAACAAAAACAAAACAAACAAAAAACACCTCCTTGAGGGGCCTTGTGGAGGGCATTTGCTTTGCATATGGCTGACCCACGTTGATCTCATCACATATGGTCCCCGAGCCTGCAAGAAGCAATAGCTGAAGGCTGTTGGGTGTGGCCCAAAAGCAAGCAAACAAACAAATAAACAAAACACTTACTTTTATTCTCTATAAGCCCTTCGGGTCCCCTTAAGTCTTACTACTTTATTTCCCCTTGGAAGCTGTTGAAGCAGCTAAGGCTGTCCTCCTGGGGCCCGGAGAGATAGCACAGCAGTGTTTGCCTTGCAAGCAGCCGATCCAGGACCAAAGGTGGTTGGTTCGAATCCCGGTGTCCCATATGGTCCCCCGTGCCTGCCAGGAGCTATTTCTGAGCAGACAGCCAGGAGTAGCCCCTGAGCACCGCTGGGTGTGGCCCAAAAACCAAAAACCAAAAAAAAAAAAATGTCCTCCTGGTAGCCCAAGAGGTAGTGCAGGGGTAAGGCACTTTCCTTATATTGTCCAGAGTCCAGGGGTCCTCAAACTTTTTAAACAGGGGGCCAGTTCACTATCCCTCAGACCATTGGAGGGTCTGACTATAGTAAAAACAAAACTTATGAATGAATTCTTATGCACACTGCATATATCTTATTTTGCAATGAAGAAACAAAACAGATACAAATACAATATGTGGGGGCCGTCGAGGTGGCGCTTGAGGTAAGGTATCTGCCTTGCAAGCTCTAGCCAAGGAAAGATCACGACTGCGGTTCGATCCCCCGGCGTCCCATATGGTCGCCCCCCTCCCCCCCATGCCAGGGGCAATTTCTGAGCGCTTAGCCAGGAGTAATCCCTGAGCATCAAACGGGTGTGGCCCGAAAAAAAAAAAAACAAATACAATATGTGGCCCGAGGGCCATAGTTTGAGGACCACTGGTCCAGACCCAAAGTCAAAGTCCAGGCATGACATCTGGGCTTCCTGAGCACTGCCAGGAGTCGTTAGTAAGCAGAGAGCCAGGAATAACCTCTGTGCACCATGGGATTTGGCCTGAGAAGAAAAAAGAATAAAAAAGTGGGCCTGGAGTGATAGCACTATGTTAGGGTGTTTGCCTTGCATGCTGCTGATCTAGGGTAGACCTGGGTTCCATCCCGGCATCCCATATGGAGTTTGCCAGGAGCGATTTCTGAGTGCAGAACCAGGAGTAACCCCTCAGTGCCACCAGGTGTGGCCCAAAACCCAAAAAGAATAAAAAAAAAAAGTCCTTTTGGTTCTGAAAACCCTATGAACCATTGGGAGAGGGCTCTTGCCTTGCATGTGGCCTACTGGATTTGATCCCTGGCATCCTATATGGTTCTCTGAGCCCATCAGGAGTGATGCCTGAGTGCAGAACCAGGAATAACCCCTGAGCACTACTGGGTATATCCCCTGCCACCCCCCCCCCCCCCCAACAACAACAAAAAAAGCCAAGAGCCCTAGGAAAGTAAAACTGGAAACTTGGCTAATGAAACTGGAAGAGGAGGTTGGGAGAATGTCTGGAAGGCTCAGTCCGTCTGATTTTTCCTGTCTAATGGGTGTCAGAATAACGCTGAGCTCTCCCCTGCTCAATGATCCATTTTTAGCCAACATCTGGAGACCCTCTCCCAGATAAATCAGGAAATCATGGAGCCCCCACAATGGACCAGCCAGACCCTGAGGGGTGCTGCCAGAAACACAATTCCTGCACACCAAGCCCGGAAAGAAGCTGCTAAGAATCCTGCACCCTGGAAGCATCCTCAGAGCTGCGAACCAACAGCCCCAGGCCCCACGGCTCGCTGGGGGTGGGCACGGCATGTGCAGAGGAGGGTGACTCATTCTGGCTGGAGCACAGGAACACTGCTTGGAGGAGGTGGCATCTGACAGGGGAGATGGAGGAGGAGGAAGAAGAGGAGGAGGCTGGAAAGAGGATCTCACGGTTGTCTGAGCAAGGCTCTAAAGTGCATTTGCTTTGTGGCGGCGGAATGAGGTCAACTGTGGTTGGAATGTGACTTACGGGCTGAGCCCTTTATGTGGGAGGCCTTGGGTTTGGCGCCCAGTAGCACACATGCACATATAAGGCCCACCTGCAGAAGTGATGAAAGAATTTGAAGAACTCTCATCTACTCTTCATCCAGATTCTCTGTTTAATATTTTTTCATTGTACATCACGTACACATCTTGGGACCCATCTGAGTGAGTTACAGACATTCGGCTCCTAAGACTTCAGCATGAACGCAACTCATCTTTCTCTTTCTCTCTCTCTTTTATTTTTGGTGGTTGTCTCAGGGGCAGTGGTCCTCAAACTTTTTAAACAGGGGGCTAGTTCACTGTCCCTCAGACCATTGGAGGGTCTGACTATAGTAAAAACAAAACTTATGAACGAATTCTTACGCACACTGCATATATCTTATTTTGCAATGAAGAAACAACACAGATACAAATACAATATGTGGCTTTCGGGCCATAGTTTGAGGACCACTGTCTTAGGGGTTACTCCTGGCTCTGCAATCAGGAATATCCCTGGCAGTGTGCAAGGAGCCATATGGAATACTGGGAATTGAATCTGGGTCAACTGCTTACAATGCAGTGCCCTACCAGTTGTACTATCTCTTCAGTTGTGAAGGGAGTTCTCTTACATAACACAGTACTCCATCAAAATAGTAAGTTAAATATTGAGACATTGTGGGTGCTGAATGATAGTACAGTGGGTAAGACACTTGCCTTGTATTGATAAAACTGACCCCTGAGTATAGAGGCAGGAATAATCCTAACCACAGTAGGCCGTCAGACCCCCAAACAAAACAAAATCATTGACACAATACTATAATTTAACATAATCAAATATTTCTTTATTATTTTTTTTATTTTTATTTTTTGGTTTTTGGGTCACCCCCGGCAGTGCTCAGGGGCTTCTCCTGGCTCTAAGCTCAGAAATTGCCCCCGGAGGCTCGGGGGACCATATGGGATGCCAGGATTTGAACCACAGTTCAAGGCAAATGCTTTACCTCCATGCTATCTCTCCGGCTCAAATCAAATATTTCTTTTTTTGTTTTGTTTTGTTTTTGTTTTTGTTTTTGGGTCACACCCAGCGGTGCTCAGGGGTTACTTCTGGCTGTCTGCTCAGAAATAGCTCCCGGCAGGCACGGGGGACCACATGGGACACCGGGATTCGAACCAACCACCTTTGGTCCTGGATCAGCTGCTTGCAAGGCAAACTGCCGCTGTGCTATCTCTCCGGGCCCAAATCAAATATTTCTAATTGTCTCAATACTGTCCTGGATAGTAATTCCCTGCCACTACCCTCCTCAGGATCCATTCTAGGGCCATACAAGATCATGCCTCTTGTTTATCTGTTCCATTTATTCCATTCTATCTGCTACAGTTCCTTAACTTGTTTTTTCTTTTTCTTCGTTTTTGGGCCACCCCAGGCAGTGTTCAGGGGTTAATCCTGGCTGTGCACTCAGGAATCACTCCTGGGAGAGGTACTCAGGAAACCATATGAGAGTCTGGAGATCAAACCCAGGTCTGTTGCATGCAAGGCAAGCAGGGGCCCTCCTAGCTTGGGACCTCTTATTCTATACCTGTCACGAAAAAGACATTTTAGGCAGAAGTCAGAGAATTCATTCTGTTTTAGATTTGTGTTTTCTTTGGGTTAGATTGTGTCCAGGCCAACACCCTACTGGCTGCACTATCTCCGTCTATAGACCATGTTTTCTTGATGGCATCTTGAGGCTGTTTTTTTTTTTAAGTTATTTATTTATTTTCTTTTTTAAATTAATATCTTTATTTAAACACCGTGATACAAATACGATTGTAGTTGGGTTTCAGTCCTGTAAAGAACACCCCTCTTCACCAGTGCAACATTCCATCACCAATGTCCCAAATCTCTCCCCTCCCAAGGCTGTTTCTTTTTTTTTGTTGTTTTTTTTTTTTTGTTTTTGGGCCACACCCGGCGGTGCTCAGGGCTTATTCCTGGCTGTCTGCTCAGAAATAGCTCCTGGCAGGCACGGGGGACCATATGGGACACCGGGATTCGAACCAACCACCTTAGGTCCTGGATCGGCTGCTTGCAAGGCAAAAACCGCTGTGCTATCTCTCCGGGCCCCAAGGCTGTTTCTTGATGCCTGTCACTGTCCCTGTTACTGACATTCACTCCCGTGGCTGTCGTGCTAGAAATGCCTACCGTAGGATTTCTGGGCCAGAGAGGAGGAGGAGGAGAAGGAGGAGGAGGAGAAGGAGGAGAAGAGAAGAAGAAGAAGAAGAAGAAGAAGAAGAAGAAGAAGAAGAAGAAGAAGAAGAAGAAGAAGAAGAAGAAGAAGAAGAAGAAGAGGAGGAGGAGGAGGAGGAGGAGGAGGAGGAGGAGGAGGAGGAGGAGGAGGAGGAGGAGGAGGAGGAGGAGGAGGGGAGGAGGAGGAGGAGGAGAAGGAGAAGAAGAAGAAGAAGGAGAAGAAGAAGAAGAAGAAGAAGAAGAAGAAGAAGAAGAAGAAGAAGAAGAAGAAGAAGAAGAAGAAGAAGAAGAAGAAGAAGAAGAAGAAGAAGAAGAGACGGAGGAGGAGGAGGAGGAGGGGAGGAGGAGGAGGAGGAGGAGAAGAAGAAGAAGAAGAAGATGATGAAGGAGCAGTAAAGCCTTCAGCAGAAAAAAAAACCACCTTTCCTTTTTGTCAATAAAGTTATTCCAAAAAGAACTTTCCGGAAAGACGGAGCGGGTCATTCTGGGAGTTGTAGTCTTTCTCCTCCTCCAGGTAGAATGCCTAAAGAGCAAGAGCTTGGAAGCCGCCTGCAGGGGGCGCGGCGCGGCGCCGGGTCGCGGTGCCTTGTGGGATTTGTAGTTCTCAAGCGCGCTCCAGACGCTTAGTTCACGGGAGTACGGGACTACATTACCCGAAAGGCCTCGCGCTCGGGCGGGGTCGGAGGACGCCGGCCCGGGACAGGAACAAATCAGATCGAAGGCAAGAAACTGCCGGCTTTCAAAATCCTCCTCCTCCGCCATCATCGCCGCCCCGAGGAGACCAGGTGGTGGCGGCAACAGTGCTCGGAGAGCGGAGCGAAAGGCGGGCAGGACTTTGGGGTTCCGAGGCGCCCACCCCGGCCTCCTCCGACCCGCCGCACCCTAAGGCCACCCCCGCCCCGCCGCCCCGGGCCGGGTCGCCCCACGCGGTAGGTAAGATCTGGGGATCCCCGTGGGGCCCCTTCACTTGCCGGGATTGGGGCGCCGCTCGGGGCCATGTGTGCGCCCCAGAGGCCTCTCCCCGAGCCTGCCTCAACCCGCCAGGCTGTGGGGGAGAGGCTGGGCCTGTTCCCCAAGTGGGGAAACTGAGGCCTGTCATTTGCTGGAGCCCCGGAGGAGGGAGGGGAGGGGTTGGGGCCCTGCCACCCCCTTTTCTGGATTCCCGCTGGGTTTTGTAGTAGCCCAGTGGCTAGAAGGAGTCAGGAGGAAGGTTGCCTGGCTACCAAGCCCCTGTCCTGTGCGGGGCCCTCAGGCCCCAGCTTCTACTCGACTGGCCCCTTTGCAGAATTGTAAAAAGGTTTCCGGCTCCTTCCTCTTGCCTCACCCTTCTGTTTGTTGTCCTGGCGTCTCCTGGTGCCCGGGGAGATCCATCACTGAGCCCTGACGGTGCTGGGGGAACCGGCTAGGGGTGCTCAGCATCAAACCCAGGAATCTCTGCTTGCACCACAAACCCACCCTCCAGCCCCCAGATCTGGCTCCTTGCTGCTTCTCTTCTAAATCCCAGCTCCAGCACAGCCGAGAGTAGGGTCTTCTCACAGCATTTGGCGTCTAGGAACCACCCAGAGGTCTGCTGCCACCTGCAGGGAGGCTCCTCCCCAAACCCAACAGCTTTTTGCGCATTTCCCTGGTGATGGATGTGGGGCAGTGAATCCTGGGCCTCAAATGTGGACAGGGCATCCATTGCCCTCATCCTGGTTTGGATCACCGCCTCCCTCCACACCATTCTTCCTCTGCAGGTCTGCTTCAGCCCAGGCTTCTCTCACATCGTCTTGTGTGTCACCTCCCTCGCCCTCCCTGCCCATCCCTGACATGTCACTGTCCCTTTCTCTCTCCTAACCTTCTGCAACCCGCCTGCATTACATTGCAAAAAACCATCCCCTTTAGGCTCCCCTCACCCCGTGCCCATTCTCTTGTGGTTGTCTGAGGTGCTAAACCTGGTGTTTGGGACACCGGCTTCCGGAAGGCAGGATTGTTTTGTTTTATTTTGGAGTCACACTCGGCGGTGTTCAGGGGTTTTCCTGGCTCTGCACTTGGAAATCACTCCTGGCAGGCTCGGGGGACCGTGTGGGATGCTGGGGATTGAACCTTGGTTGGCTGTGTGCAAGGCAAATGCCCTACCTGCTGTACTCTATCACTTTGGCCACACCAAAGAAGGCTGCTCCCTGGAGCACTATTGCATTCAAGGTGTCCTGTGTTGGTGGAGTCAGTGAGCAGATGTCTCCTTGCTCGGGGGATTGATTGGGGGTCATTGACATAGAAAGGCCAACAGGTCCTATGAGGATTCAGGTAAGAGAAGGGGGTAGGTGCCCACTCTTGGCGCCCGTAGGAAGTTGAGCTGTGGGATTGGGAGCATTGGATCTGGAGGCAGAGTTGGCTGGAGGAAGAGGGGGAGGAGGAGGAGGCTTCCGGGCTGAAGGCATCCTTGAAGCACCCTTCATCTCCCTTGGTTCTCAATGACTTGCTGCTTAGTCTTGGGTCCCCTCTGCCCCTGTCCAGCCCCTTTTTCTAGGAGCTGCCTCTGGTCATTGTGATGGTGACTCGGGTCACCTGCTCCCTGGGCTGCCCAGTCTCCGGCCAAAGCTCAGACACCGGGCAGCCACAGCCACCTGGCCCCACCCCCAGGATCATGCCAGCCCGGGCGGTGGGGCAGTGCTTGGGATGGGAGACCTGAGTCCCAGTGCCACCGGCCCGTTGGGGGCATGGGACCCTCAGACAGAGGGCAGCCAAGGTCAGCTGGCTGTGGGCTGGGGATTCTGGGGACAGTGACTCCAAGATTTGAAAGCGCCAGATTTCTGCTCCTGCCACTTTCTTCAGCTGTCCCTCCTCCATGGCTAATTTTTATTTGGGGGGGGAGGTCACACCCACAGTGCTCAGGGGTTACTCCTAGCTCTGCACTCAGAAATCGCTCCTGGCAGGCAAGGGGACCATATGGGATGCCGGGATTCAAACCACTGTCTGTCCTGGGTTGACTGTGTGCAAGGCAAACGCCCTATTCCTGTGCTATCTCTTTGGCCCCCATCCCATGGTTGTTTTAGTTTTTCCAGAAATCTAGCTGGGGAAGGGGCAGGGATGTGGCTGAAGCCCTGCCTGACCTCCCCCACCCCACCCAGAAAGACTGGAGAACATTCCTTGGGGCTCCCTTCCCTCCCTCCCTCCGTAACCTGGCCTCATGGTCTCTCTCAGCCGCCCTCTTGGTTTCCATAGTGTCAGTGTCGGGGCTCACACCAGCATGTGCTTGTGGGTCCTGTATGCAGCCGTGGTGCCTGCGGAGGAGCTCACACTTTGGCTCAGGCTCTCATTCAGGCTCACTGAGGGCCCTGTTCCTGTGTTGGTGCTTGTGTCTGTCTCTTTGGCTGCAGTTTTCATCACAGTGCTCTATGCAGAGGGAGGTTTCAGTTTTTGGGGCGTGCTCCCTAAAATTGCCTTCTGCCCTCACTCTTGGGTTGTTTTGGGGATCGTTGTTTTTTTCTTTGAGCCATCCCCAGGGGTGTTCAGAGCTTACTTACTCAGGTGATGCCAGAGATCACATCTGGTTTGGCTGTGTGCTAGGCCTTACTTATCTCTGTTCACTCTCTCTCTCTCTCTCTCTCTCTCTCTCTCTCTCTCTCTCTCTCTCTCTCTCTCTCTCTCTCTCTCTCTCTCTCTCTCTCTCTCTCTCTCTCTCCATTCCTCTCCTCACACTCCCTTTTAAAGATCTGTTGATATTCCTTGTTTTGTTTTCTTGAGCCCCACACTCACTGGCACTCTGGTTTCTCCTGGCTCTGTGCTCAGGAATCACCCCTGGCAGGCTTGAGGACCATATGGGATGCCGGGGATCGAACCCGGGTCAGCCTTGTGCAAGGCAAACGCCCTCTCTACTGTGCTGTCACTCCAGCATCTTGGTGTTTTTTGGTTTTTATTTGTTTTGGGGCTACCCCTGGCGGTCAGCACTTACTCCTGGCTCTGCTCTCTTTGATCACTCTTGGCTGTGTTTGGGAGACCATCTGGGGTGTCGGAGGTCAAACCGGGGCATTCTTTGCTGAGTGGAGTGGAATTTTGGCTTTCGCAGTCTGCACACCTGTGGGGGAGCTCGCCAGCGCGACCGACATGGCCTCTGAAGACATCGCCAAGTTGGCCGAGGCACTGGCCCAAACTCAGGTGGCTGGAGGACAGCTCAGCTTCAAGGGAAAGAGCCTCAAACTCAACACTGCAGAAGATGGTGAGTGTGTGTCCTGCCTGGAGGCAGAGGGCCCGGGTGGGCTTCGCTGTGGCCAGAGAGAAGCCCGCCACCACCAACTGCTCTTGTGTTTCTGTCTTCTGTGGGCTTCCCTGCTACTGGCTACTCCAGCTGGCATGCAGAGTTGGCAATGAGGGTGCCAGAGGCGGACCCAGGGCCGCATTCCTGGATACAGCGAGAGTTGCTTTGAAATTTTGGGTCATGTTGTCAGTGTTGTGTGTGGGGGCTGCTCCCAGCTCCATGCTTAGAGGTTGTTCCTGGTATTGCTGGTAATGTGGTCCTGGTCATCACCTGGTTTCTCTCCAGCCACCTTTTGTTATGTCTTGGGGCCACACCCAAATTGCTGGGGTTCCTTGGATCCCTGGGGATCGATCTTGGTCCTCCACCTGCAAAGCATCCATCGGCCCTTTAAGTTCTCACTGGGCCCAAACCTAACTTGAGCTCTAGCCCTGCCTCACGTCCCTGGTCCTGGCTGCTCTGGGACTACTGGCCGCACACGGCTAGATGTGGACCCTTTTAGGAGCATCTGGTGGAAGAGAGAGGCTCTGCCATGTGGCAACCTAGAACCGGGACACAGACCAAAACTTTCCTGTCCTGGCCAGGACATGGTGGCACTGACCAGTCCTGAGCCCCGGCATCTGGAAATCGGCATACCTGCTGGTCGGGACTCCGAGGGCCCTGAGCCAGGCTGGGCTGTAGGCTGTGGGCTGCCCTGCTGTGGGCGTGAGGTCCTCCCTGTCTCATCACTGCCCTTTCATCATCCCTGGGGGAGCGAAGGGAGACTTGTGGGGGGGTCATGTTTGTTGCGCTCCTTGTCCGATGGGTGCGACGTGGGTCCCAGCCCCAGTATGCCTGTGTCAACACGTGTGGATGGCTGAGTCATCCATGATTCAGTTCTCGGCCAGGCCTGTTGGCACTGGGTTTGGGTTCTGTCGCCGTCAAACAGGAGTGCCCACACGTAAGGCACTGCCCTCGTGTGTCCTGGAACCGCCACACGCCACAGTCCTATCTTGTGGGTTTGACAGTGCCTCAGCCTCCCTTTCACGCTCAGGGACCCCCGATACTATGGGGCTCTTGGAGACGCCAGAGGCCTCGAGCGAGTGAGGGAGGGAGGGCTCAACTGTCCTTTGGTCCTGACAGCCCAAGAGGTGATCAAGGAAATCGAAGCCTTCGAGGGCTTAGAGGCGCTGCGTTTGGAGGGCAACACTGTGGGCGTGGAGGCCGCCAAGGTCATCGCCAAGGCCTTGGAGAAGAAGTCGGAGTTGAAGGTGAGACATCCTCTGCCCTCCCTGGCACCACCACGAACCTCTCTCTTGGCATATGTATCCACCTCCTGCAGTACGAGTTATGGATAGGGCTTGGGCTTGGGTGGAAGAGGGGAGGCTATAGTGCTGAACCCCAAAACCTCAGTCTGTGCATATCCTTTTTGCGAATGAGCTGCAGTGGGGGCAGGGACCGGCCAGCGGTGAGGTGGGGTCCTTCACGGAGTGAAGGGGGTGTTGTGTTCGGAACATTGGAGGGTGCTGACGTCCCTCACAGTGTCCAGGCATCAGGCCAGAAGTGCCTCTTCTATGCACTTCTGTCCCTGCGGCCTCTCTGGGATGATGCTGGTCCCCCTCATCCCTCCCTCCCTTTTTTTTGGTTTGTGGGTGACACTCAGTGATGCTCAGGAGTTACTCCTGGCTCTGCACTCAGAAATCGCTCCTGGCTCGGGACCATATGAGACGCCAGGGATCGAACCAAGGTCCGTCCTGGGTCAGCCACATGCAAGGCAAATGCCCTACTGCTGCGGTATCGCTCCGGCCCCTCCACCCCCTTTTTGTCTGTCAAAAGAACAAAGGTTTGGGTGAGGAAAGCACCTAGGATGTAGGCTTAACCCTATCTAGGCTGGACTTCCCAGATTTGCCCAGGGCTCATGCAAGCCACAGGACAGTGAGGCAACAGGGGGCTGGGCAGCGGAGGGTAGGCCCATCCACCAGCCAGGAGCTGTCCTTCCCCATGCTGCATGATATGTTTCCTTGTGGACATGCAACCTCTCTGTTTCCTCCTGTCTGGTGCCCTGGCACTGAGTCCCATGGCCGGGCTCTGGCCTCCTAAAGCCTGGGTTCAGGGCCCAGCACCCGGTTTGCTCTGCTGCATGGCCTGGGGCAGATGTGGCCCTGAGCTGGCTCTCATGGAGAGGACTTTGTCCTCCGTGGCCTGAGTGTGTCCCTGGCAGGACTGTATGTTCCTCCCGCCCAGCATGTCTGTCCAGTGTGTCTGCACTGCCAAGCAGGAGGGAGCCTGTGTGGGTAGGGCGGGACTTCTGCCCTCACAGGCCTGGGATTTTTTTGCACCTCCTGAGTTCATGTTCTCCCTGTGGGTTGGAGCGATGGCACAGTGGGGAGGGCGTTTGCCTTTACCCGTAGCTGACCTGGGTTCGATTCCCAGTGTGCAAGTCAGCCCCTGAAGAGGTTGACTGATGGAGGGATGGAGGATGAGGCCTTTCTCTTCCAGCTCGGAGCACGCGTCTGCCACCCTGTCTAGCCTATGGTTCTGAGGTGAAACGGTGGGTAAACAGCTCGCAGACAGTCAGGCTTGTGGAAATATTAGCTTTATTCGGTGGACAAGACTGAAGTCCAGAGACTCAGCCTCAGTTCCAGCAAAAAAGCCCCGAGCCTTCCACGGACCCTTGTTTTTATCCCCCAGAATCATGTACCACCCAATGGTGGGATCAGATACCAACCAATGGTGGAAGCAGAATCAGGTACTACCCTAGGGTGGGGACAGAATGCCAGGTCACACCCTAGGGTAGGGCACAATCACCAATCAGGTTAGGGTCAGCAACATACTAATCCCCTAAAATATTTACATACACAACACCCAGCATCTCTTTTTTTTTTTTTGGTTTTTGGGCCACACCTGGCGGTGCTCAGGGGTTACTCCTGGCTGTCTGCTCAGAAATAGCTCCTGGCAGGCACGGGGGACCATATGGGACACCGGGATTCGAACCAACCACCTTTGGTCCTGGATAGGCTGCTTGCAAGGCAAACGCCGCTGTGCTATCTCTCCGGGCCCACCCAGCATCTCTTAAGGTCGGCAGTCAGTAGTGATTGCTGAGCACAGAGCCAGGAGTAACTCCTGGGTACCGCTGAATGTGGCCCAAAAGCAAACAAACAACCACAAAAGTTCCCCCCGAGGAGCCCCTAGCACATCTGGAAAGTGGGGGTCAGTGTGCGTCTAGCCCAAGGCCTGGACAGTTCGTGGGGCTCAGGAGAGTTCAGAGGTCAGGCCTTGATGCAGGATCCCACGGTCCCCACTTGGATCTCGTCTCGGCCCCACTGAGCTTGTCCTGGAGGTCTCCCCGAACTCTGAGTCTCCCCTTTCTCCTTCCGTAGCGATGCCACTGGAGCGACATGTTCACGGGGAGGCTGCGGTCCGAGATCCCGCCGGCCCTGGTGAGTAGGTGGTCCGGCCCCTGGGCTAGGGGTGGGGAGAAGGGGGCGCGGGGTGTCCAGGATGCTGAGCCAGAAGCTAGGATACAAGGATCAAAGGTGAGGCTACCGCAGGCAACAATTTTCCAGCCGAGCTGAGGGCTCCCCTCTTCTCCCTCACACACTGCACGGTCTCCACGAGCATTTCTTCCTCTCAAGACTGAGCTCGTCCTTACACTTCATTTGCACCCTGAGAGGGTCTGAGCGATAGCACTGTGTGGAGAGCCAGGAATAAGCCCCAGCATCGCTGGTTGTGGCCTAGATAGGCCACTGAAAAAGTAAACCTTGGTGCCCTGAGGCCCTGCAGGGGAGCCCCATCCCCATCTGTCTGTCCATCAGTCCCTCCACCCCCAGCTGGTGCCCCTCTTGTTGCTCAGGGTTTCACTACGGCTCTGCCCCACCTCTCTTGTGCCCCAGTATTGGGGCCTCGTAACAGAGCCTTGATTAGGCTCCGATGTTTGGGCTGTGCATGGAGGGTCAGGTGGGGGGAGTCAGCCATGCAGGGTCTCCCAGGAGGTTTTCTGTCAACCAGTGCTCCGTGTGGAGTCCCTGAGATGGGATCTCACCTCATGTGGGACGGATTCTTGCCTAGACTCAGTGCAAATGACCCCTCCTACGTGAAGCTGTCTCTGACTGGCCCCTACACCTAAGATTAAGAGCCATTCACCGGGGTGTTTAGAAGCGGGTTTCTGTTTGCCGGGTGACCTCGTGTCTTGGGGATTGACTGATGTTGCCTCCTCTGTGCCCAGATCTCCCTCGGGGAGGGCCTCATCACGGCAGGCGCGCAGCTGGTGGAGCTGGACCTCAGTGACAATGCATTCGGGCCCGACGGCGTCCGCGGCTTCGAGGCCCTGCTCAAGAGCCCGGCCTGCTTCACCCTGCGCGAGCTCAGGCTCAACAACTGCGGCATGGGCATCGGCGGTGGCAAGGTGGGCCCCGGCCTCTCCCTGGCTCCTAGTTTTTCTCCAGCCCAGGAAGCACCGTGGCCGCTGCAGTGAGGGGGTGTTGCCAGGCAACGGTTCCCGGTTCTGGGTTGCCTTGACGACCCGGCACTGTTGCATCCCTGCTCCCACCCGCTGTTCCCGCAGCATGTGAGGCCCGGGGCTCCTTTGGCCCCACTGCACCCGCAGAACAGCCGGCACAGCCACTGGCCCTGGCGCTGCATGTGGGGGAGCCCAGGGCCAGCCCCTCCCGTACTCACAAGAAGAACTGCATAGGCCTCTTCCTGGGCTGGCATCTCTCGCCCAGGGTCCCTGCACCTCTATCTTCAGCCCTCATGTTCTGAGCAGTGTGGGCCCCCCTCCAACGCAAAAAGGAACAGGGAGGAGTTGGGGGAGTGAGCAAGAGACGTCTTGCTCTTATTTGAACTGTTTTGTTGCTGTGCTGGTCTCACAGTGTGGGGGCCTTCTCTTTCTCACTCTCTGTCTTCTCTTTTTAAAATTCTATTTGGGGGCTGGACCAATATCACAGCGGGGAGGGTGTTTGCCTTGCACATGGTTGACCCGGGTTCAATCCCCAGCATCCCATATGGTCCCCCTAAGCCTGCCAGGAATGATTTCTAAGCTCAGGAGTAACCCCTGAGCACCGCCTCCTGTGGTCCACAACCAAAAAAAAAAAATACAAACAAAAAAATTATTTATTTTTAGTTTTTGGGCCATACCCAGCAGTGCTCAGTGCTGACTCATCTCTGTCCAGGGATCAGTCCTGCTGGGACTCAGGAGATCATGGGTATTAGACCCAGGTTCCTGACTCGGGAGCTGACTAGACGCCCCTTCCCTGCAGACCCCCTTCTCTCAGGGAATCCTTTCCTCTGGCCTCGTGTTCTAAGGGTTCATGTCAGTGGGAGGCCTGAGAGCAAATTGGCCTTTGTAGTTTGTGACCCTGGCCCTCCGCCGCCGGCTGCTATGGGCTCCCGGTGACCAGGCCTTCCACCTTCCTCCAGATCCTGGCTGCCGCCCTGACCGAGTGTTACCGGAAATCCAACGCCCAAGGCCAGCCTTTGGCCCTGAAAGTCTTCGTGGCTGGCAGGAACCGCCTGGAGAATGATGGCGCCACTGCCCTGGCAGAGGCTTTTGGGGTGAGTGCCCCCATGCACTACTGACTGGGCTGTCTGTCAGCCAGCTCCAGGCAGACCCCGGGTTTGTCTTGGGGCTGAATGGCCACCTCTCCCTGCCCTTCCCCACGAGGAACAGGAGCCCAGCCAGAGAAGGTCTGGTCCAAGGCAGACCAGCGAATGCTGGCTCCATTTGGGGGGTGCCTCCAACCTGGTGCACATGGGCCTTTGCTCCAAGGGTGCTACACAGGCCCCATTAGGATATGTGGGGAGACGCGTCCTGGAACTGAGGAAGCCTCTAGCACTCAGATCCCCCAGATCTGTGAGCACCTCTGTAGTCAGGCCCCAACCTCACTCACACACACTCTAGCATCTTCAACACAGTGTCCGAGCGTCTCCTTCAGTGCTGCCATCTCAAGGCACAGATGGGGTTCTGCCATGACCCTCACTGCTCCCCGCCTCAGCGTGAGGTTGAAGAGAAAGAACGGGGTTGGAGCTGGAGTGATAGCACAGCGGAGAGGTTGTTTGCCTTGCACTTAGCTGTCCCGGGTTTTATCCCTGGCATCCCATAGGGTCCCCCCAAGCCTGCCAGGAGCGATTTCTGAGAGCAGAGCCAGGAGTTGTCCCCAAAACAAACAAACAAACAAAAAAAGTGAGAAAGAATGGGGTTGAGAACGACTGAAGTATCAATTAAATTAATAAGAGTCCTGGATGGCGGTGGATGATGGTGGATGGATAGTGAGGCCTTTCGCCTGCATCCCCTTCCAGCTGGCGGGTCTGATAGCTTGGAAGTAGGGCGTTTGCCTTGCATGCAGAAGGGTGGTGGTTCGAATCCCGACATCCCATATGGTCCACTGAGCCTGCCAGGAGCGATTTCTGAGCATAGAGCGTAGGAGTAACCCCTGGACGCTGCTGGTGTGACCCAAAAAAACAAACAAAAAGTGCAAAAAAAAAGGGCGCGAAGCAGTGGCTCGAGCGGTAGGGTATTGCCTTGCATGCGGTAACCTAGTATGGACCTCAATTTGATCTCTGACGTACCGTACGTATGGTCCCCCAAGCTAGGGCCATTTCTGAGCGCATAGCCAAGAGTAACCCCTGAGCCTCACCAAGTGTGGTCCTCCCCCCAAAATACCACCACTTTAAACCATTATTTTGTGAGGAGGGAGCCCTGGGGCTTTAGTGGTGTCTGAGCAGAGAGATGCTTAGGGACGTTGGTCGTGGGACCCACAGCCCTGCAGAGATCTCAGGTGGTGGGGGGCTTCATGCTGTGGGGACGCCGAGGTGCTGGCCCCACACTTGGTCAAGGCGCCCGCTGCACAAAGTTCTTTCTCCTTGAGACCCTCCTGCCCTTTCTAAACAGGCAGCTTCCTTTGTGGGCCTCTCTGGGCCTGCCTGGTCCTGTCGTCCACTGAGCAAGCTCCCTTTATCCTGAGGCCACAGAGTGCCTTGATGGTTTCAGGCCTGGCCCGCTCTGAGGCCTGCCCCTCCCCACCCCAGCCCACCATGCCCACACTGCCCTCTGCCCCCCCAACCCCGCAGATCATCGGGACCTTGGAGGAGGTTCACATGCCACAGAACGGGATCAATCACCCCGGCGTGACTGCGCTGGCCCAGGCCTTCGCCATGAGCCCGCTGCTTCGGGTCATCAACCTCAATGACAACACCTTCACTGAGAAGGGTGCGGTGGCCATGGCCAAGGTGAGGCCACCGAGCAGGCATGTGTAGGCACCTCGCTGCTCAGAAGGGGGACCCAGGGGGAGGCGCAGGAGGCCCAGCCCCTCAGCTGTTCCTCCTCATGGCTCTGCCCTGGGGTTCGAGCCTGCCTTGGTGCCCAGCCCTCAGTCTAGTTACGCCTGGCCAGTGGGGTCAGGAGCTCAGCATGGAGGTGGGCCTCTCATGGCTGTACAGAGGTGCTAGGGCTCACACGGTGGTGCATATATTGGGGGGGCTGGCTCTCTGGAAAGGGTCCTGAGTGGAAGCCAAGGGGTGGGGGGGGGCTGAGGGGGAAGTCTGCACTCTTGGAAATGGATTCGCGAGGTTAGCTGTGCATGTTGGCTGCAGGAAGGGCACTGCGGGCCAGGCTCTCGCAGGTGCTGAGACGGGGGAAGCTTTCCTGGGGGCTGGCTTGGGCCTATCCTCTTTTCCTCGCTTCTACCAGACCCTGAAGGTTCTGCGGCAGGTGGAGCTGATCAACTTTGGGGATTGCCTGGTGCGCTCCAGAGGTGCCATGGCCATTGCTGAGGCCGTCCGAGGGGGCCTGCCCAAACTGAAGGTGCGTGTGGGAGGCCCTTCGAGCAAGGGTCAAGGTGGGCTCTGGGTGGGCCTGGTGTGTCCTCTGGTCCTCTGGGCTCTGTCGGCCCTGGGTTCTGGCGGGCCGTGCCTTCTCTTGGGAGGGCAGGGCCCCTGCTGCAGCTGTTTTCATGCCCTCTGCCTCTCACTGCCCTCATCCCGCTGTAGGAACTGAATTTGTCCTTCTGTGAGATCAAGAAAGATGCAGCGCTGGTGGTGGCTGAGGCTGTGGCAGACAAGGCGTCTCTGGAGAAACTGGACCTCAATGGTAAGAGCTGGGCGGCCCCAAGTTGCTCAGGGTGGCTGTGCCTGGCCCAGGGAAGCTCTGCCTGGCCCTACTGATGCCCGTCCCCCCCGCAGGCAACATGCTGGGAGATGAGGGCTGTGAGCAGCTGCAGGAGGTTCTGCAGAGTTTCGACATGGCTGGGGTGCTGGCGTCCCTCAGGTAGGCTCTTGGGGTCAGGAAGGCTCTTGGGGTCAGGATGGGGCATCCACGATGTGGTGGTGGTCTCTCCAGTGCTGGAAGCAGAGAATAGACAGTGTGGGCAGAGTGGGAGCTCAGCTGGCCTGTCAGCAGGGCCACAGATGAGTGAGGACATGGGGGCCAGAATGGCCACAGGCTCAAGGTGGTTCTCACATAAGCAGCTGCCCAGAAAGGGGTACCACCATGGACACTAGGCCTTTCTGCTCTGGTGCAGTTCCTGGGCCAACCCTGACCCCCACTGCCCTTTGGTGGCCCTCGGTGATCCCCACCCCGGACCCCAACTGTTACAGTCAACCCCTTCCTGTGTCCCCGAGCAGCACCTTGGAGCCTTCTGGCCTCCTCACGGGCTTCCCTGTGTGGTCCTGTGTAATGGCAAGGACCAACCAGACCTTGGTGTCCCAACACCCGTTCTCTGTAGATGGGGGTTCATGGGGTGGGGTTAGGCCCCTTGGGTTGGGAGTATTTGCTTCCTTCCTTCATGCAACTCCACTCTGCAGTGATGACGAGGGGGATGAAGAGGAGGAGGAGGATGACGACGAAGAGGAAGAGGAGGAGGAGGAGGAAGATGAGGAAGACGAGGAGGAAGAAGATGAGGAAGAGGAAGGGGTGCAGCAGCAAGGACAAGGGGAGGAAATAACCACACCCCCACGGAAGATTCTGGACCCCAACAGTGAGGTGAGTGCCTGGCTCCCTGGGGTCCCTTTTCTCTGGGTTGGGGGTGATGACCCCATGGGAAGGAGATTCTGCATCAACCCTAGAGTGTGCAGAGGATGTGCCTCTCCTGGGCTCTTTCCAAAGCACCTGCCCACACACCTGAGCTGGGGTTCCAGCCGGGATCCGCTGCACCGAGTCCCGCCCGTTAGGGCTTTTACTAGGGACCCCAAGTGCTCCGATTCTCACACCTGTCAGGGGCCATACCTGCCAGGTCACCCTGGGCTGCTGTGATGGCTGGGGGGTTGGCATGTTTTGGATACAGCTTGAGCTTGGCCCCTGCAATCCCTGCACTCTGTTCCTAGGAACCAGTTCCCACACTGGCTTCCCTGCCGCCCACCGATGTCTCCACCTTCCTGGCCTTCCCGTCTCCGGAGAAGCTGCTGCGCCTTGGGCCCAAGAGCTCTACGCTTATCGCTCAGCAGGTCAGCCGCACCCACCCCTGAGCAGGGGCCATGGGGCCAGACATGGGGGTTTCTCGGGTGGCAAACGAACGAGCCTGCTGTACCTCAGCCAGGGCCAGAGGGGGGCTGTGGGCGCAGGGGGAACCCAGAGCCGGCTGGGCATTCCGATGCTCTCCTGCCTTCCACCACTTACTCCCACCTCTCTTCCTGTGTCTCCTCCTGCTGTGTGCCCCCACCACTTGTCCCCAACAGACTTAGGCCACCAGGGCGTGAAGATTGTCTCCCAGCTCAGTTCTTTGGTGGGACAGGAAGGGGTCAGCGGGTGGCATTTGCATGTTTCTTTTTTGGTTTTGTTTTTTGTTTTGGTGCCACACCTTGTGGTGCTCAGGGCTCACCCCTGACTCTGCTCAGGGATCATCTGCTTCTGGAGACTATATGGGGTGCTGGGGATTGAACTCGGGTTGGTGCAGGATGAGTGTCCTCCCTGCTGTACTGTACCTCCATCTTTTGGGGGGGGGGGGGCGCTCAGGACATACTCAGTAGAATGTGGTGTATTCAGGGTCACCCTCAGCAGTGCTATAGGGAGATGTGATGCCTGAGGTCAGACCCAGGGATCCCATGTGCTCTGACCATTCACCTGTATCTGTCTGTCTCCTCCCCAAGGCTTAATTGGAATCACTGTACCAGCCCTCTGACCCTCTTGTATGTGTGTGTGTTTGTTTTGGGAACACAACCTAAAGCTGTATTCAGGGAAGATGTTCCCAGCTTTGTCTCGGGGTTTTTTCCTTGTGCTGCTCATGAGGTGCCCGGGATCAAGTCTGGTGTTATCTCTTCTCCCTGCCTGGCGGCGTCTCTCCAGCCTGCGCAGTGACTTCCTGCCCCTTCTGCTTCGCTCTGTCTTGCGGTGGGCCGGGGCCTGCAGTGCCTCTGTGACTGGCTGCTGTTCCTTGTCCTCAGACTGACACATCTGACCCGGAGAATGTGGTGTTCGCCTTCCTGAAGGTGTCCTCGGTGTTCAAGGACGAAGCCACTGTGAGGACGGCCGTGCATGATGCCGTGGGTATGGCAGGGCCCGAGACTGGGGGTGTGTGTCTCAGCTCATGCGACCTCTGGTAGACACAGGCCTAGGGGTTGAGACCTGTGCTCTTGTCCTCCCTCTGCCAGTCCCGGTCCCCCTCCCGGGGTTTCTCCTCGGTGCCCCCATGAGCACCTTTCTGTGCTGAGACGGGCCTGTGCCCTCCTGTCTCCAGGCCTCCCAGCACTTCCCAACGGTCCCTATAGACCACTCCCTGCACCCCCCCCCCCAGCAGCAACCTCCCACCCCTCAGGGGTGATACGCCTCACTTAATTTCTACCCCAGCTGGGCCAGGCCCCCATACCCGCTTTTCGTGAGAGGCCAGGACTGGGACGGGCCGAGGTGTCGCTGCTGGTAGGTCCAGTCCTTCCCTAGACTGGCACCTGTGTCCTCGTCCTACCTCCTGTGTCCACTGCGGATGGCGGCGGGGTGGCTGGACCCGGCCTGGGCGTCGACACGGACGCTGCTGAGCCGCCCTGTCTCTGCCTGGCAGATGCCCTGATGCGGAAGGCCTTTGGCTCATCCTCCTTCAACCCCAATGTCTTCCTCACCCGGCTTCTCATCCACATGGGTCTGCTCAAGGTACAGTGCTCCAGGGCCCCGGGGGCACTTGCAGCTCGTCTGGGTGGTGGGTCGAGGCCCTCCCAGCCATTCCAGCTTATTCCCCCCATTTCTGCCTTGCACCCCTCTGCAGAGCGAGGACAAGGTCAGCGCCGTTGCCAGCCTATCCGGCCCCCTGATGGCGCTAAACCATGCTGTGCAGCAGGACTATTTCCCCAAGGCGCTGGTCCCGCTGCTGCAGGCCTTCGTCACCAAGTGAGTGCGGACATCCCCCAGGCCCACGTTATGCTCAGGGACAGGGTACCTGGAACTTGTCTCCAGCAGTCCTGCTGGGCACCAGCCAATCACCAGCAAGGAGCCTCCGATCCGATTGGGACCCAGGGCCAGAGCCATAACACAGCGGGGGCGGGCGTTTGCCTTGCGTATAGTCAGCCCGGGTTTGTTTCCAGCATCCATTATGCTCCCCTGAGCCCACCGTCCACTGAGCACAGAGTCAGGAGTAAGCCCTTAGCATCGCTGGGTGTGGCCCAAAGCAAAAACAGGCCTGGCTTTTTAGGGTGAGGGACCTGTTCTCTCCTTGCTACCACATGGGTCGGGAGTGGCATGTGGTGGGGGTCCAAGCTCTGGGGGCTTCAGCTTGTGAGTCCCCCCACCACTTGCCTTCCAGCCCAGCTCACTGGCCCTGTGGAGCAGACCAGGGGTGTGGCCAGGGCCAGTTGCAACCATCTGCAGGGCCTTGGGAGTGCCAGGGGTGGCCTGAGGCCTGGCAAAGGGCAAGGACTCCCACCGTCTCCTGCCAGCCCCTAGTCCCCAGCTAGGAGGAGAACCCACAAGAGCTCGATTCTGCTGTCATTACTGGCCTTGTGGTTCCTTCTCTTGCTTGCTGTGTCTGGAAGGGGGCCTTGGAAAAAGCTGCTTCTCCCCTGCCACCTCCCTGAATGGCCACTTGGGCCTGTATGTGGCCTTTGTGACACCCATCAGGCCGCTGCCCAGCTAGCAGTGTCTGGACTTGGGCCTGTGTCTCCTGCTTCTGAGGGTTCTCTGCCCTATGCCTGCTCTCGAGAGCAGGCGCCTGATTCCCAGCCCAGCCTCATCCCTGAATCCCTGGGGTACAGAGGGCACAGCTAACACCAGGGGCCCACCCCCCATTCTTTCTGGCTCCTCTCCCTGTAGGCCCAATGTCGCCCTGGAAGCCGCCTCCTTCGCCCGCCACAGCCTCCTGCAGACGCTCTACCAGGTCTAAACCCAGCGGAGCAGCACGGGGAGGACTGAGGGAGACTGCCCTGGTCCTGGAGGATGTGGCCAAGTGCCAGGCGCAGTCCCAAGTGTGAGTGTAGGGTGCAAGGTGTGCCCGGTGTGCTGCTTCTGCTTCACTCTGAGCAGCCTGTCACCCAGGAGGATTGCTGGCCCGGCCGACCCAGTTGCTTCACCGTTAAACTCACCGTGGGCTGTGTGTGCTGCCTTGTGACGAGTGCAGGCCCGGTGGCGCCCACAGTGTGGCCTTGATCCTGTGGACCCTGTCCCTGGGCACAGCTGCTGTGATAGTTCTGTCGGAGTGAGGGGCTCTTGGTAGGCTCAAGATCTGCCTGGCTGGCCCTGATTGGAGCGTCACTGACGCATGGGCTGGGCTGGGCGGGGGCCCCATCCCTGAACCCCCTCCAAACTTCTGCTTCCCTTGTGCTCCGTGCCGGGCTGTGCCCGGGCTTCCCCAATAAAGCCGTGTGTGGCAGTCTCAACCTGCCGTAGCCTTGCTGTTTGGGCCCCTGCACTCATCTTGGCCCTGCCTTACATCTTCCCAGCTCTAGCGGGGCAGAGGGCTTGGGGTCGGCCTTTCTCCTGCCGACCTCCTCCGGCCCTCTTGGTGGACATGTGGATCTTGGAGCCTGATTTGGACCCAGCCAGGAGCCCAGGATCTGGCACCAGGACATTCACTGAGGGAGGGGACCTGTCCTAGGAGCCCCCGGAAGCCTACCTTCCTGAAAGGGTTCTCCCCAGAGGATGCCAGGATCAACCCCACTGTACTATCTCCGCTCTAAGAACGATGTGTCGCTCTGTCCTGGTCCTCGATGATAAGGAATGAGCTGAGGACGTGTCAGGAAATGTGTGTGATGGGCACTACTGGAGCAAGAGAACAGCAGGGAAGGCGCTGACCTTGATGCAGCAGACCCGGGATCAATCCCTGCCACCACATAGGGTCCCTGAATCCACTTGGAGTGATCCCTGAGCACAGAGCCTGGAGCAAGCCAGGGGTGGCCCCAAATTCCAATACAAAAGTAGTGTGGAATTACATACTATAGAGTCCTGGATGGTTGTGGATGGTGATGGATGGAGGGTGAGGGCCTTTCTCCTCCAGCTTGGGCGCCTGCAACCCCTTCCCGCCAGCTGGATCTGCAGGTTCAGGGTAAAGGGCGAGGAAATGATACACAGGCAGTGAGATTTCGGGAGACATCAGCTTTATTAAGGCCCCATCCACCATGTGTGGCTTCTAAGCTTAAACCTTTTAAACAGGCTCCATAAGCCGTCCTGAACTTAAACCTGTTTCTTTTCTTTTTTTTTTTTTTGGTTTTGGGGCCACGCCCATCGATGCTCAGGGGGTTACTCCTGGCTGTCTGCTCAGAAATAGCTCCTGGCAGGCACGGGGGACCATATGGGACACCGGGATTCGAACCAACCACCTTTGGTTCCTGGATCGCTGCTTGCAAGGCAAACACCGCTGTGCTGTCTCTCCGGGCCCTAAACCTGTTTTCTTATCCCTCCATGTTGCCAACTCCTCCAGCCACTTCTTGCTTCCTTCTGCAGACTCTCTTACACCTCTCAGGCCACCCTTTTGTTACCTTCCATAGGTCTCTCCCAAAGGTGGGCTGGTCTAACCAACAGGTAAAATTAGCATTTTGCCCTGGGAGAGGGTGACAAGGTAGCATCAAAGAGGTCAGAGAGTACAGCGGTAGGGCACCCAGCCTTTGCCTTGCACGCAGCTGATCCAGGACTGACAGTGGTTCGATTCTTGGCATCTCATATGGTTCCCCGTGCCTCTCAGGAGGGATTTCTGAGCACAGAGCCAGGAGTAACCCTGGGCGCTGCCGGGTGTGATCCAAAACACCAAAACATAAAAAGAAAAGCACTAAGGGGCTGATAGTGGGTTTTGCTGGGAGGAAACTCCTTGCTATCAGGAGGGGCAGGCATTGGGTCATGGCCCATCTCTAGCTCAGGTTATTTATGATTGCACTCGGGGGATTGCTTCTGGAGGTTACTGGGGGAACAAGATGTCAGGGATCAAATGGGAATTGGGCCCTGTGCTAGAATGTGCCTCTCCCCACTCCATGCACCACCTCTCCAGCCCTTGTTGTTTGGTAAAAACGATCTCATTAGACAAACCAGTGAGGCCAATCATTTCATGTTCCATGACGCTACTCCTAAACTTTATAAACGCTTTATAAACGCCACTGACCTACTCTATTTATGGGTGTTTGTTCCCGAGGCTTTTACAGGCTGCACTCACAAAAGTGTAATTAGTGCAGAATTATATTTTTAAGAAGTTTCACACAATTCTTAGAAGCACCCCTGAAAGAGAAGCTATTACAACTATTGCTTTTTATTTGTTGTTTGGGGGCCATACCTGGGAGTGTTGAGGCACATCTCAAAATCACTCCTGACAAGCTCAGGGGACCCATATGGAATGCGGGATCAAACCCAGGTGGCCCTCTATTCGTTCTTGGTATCGCTCCAGCCCTGTGCCATCTCTCTGGTCCTCTCTTAGGCAATTTGCAGTAGCAAGAACGTGGAAGGTAACCAAAATGTCCAAGATTAATAATGTGTAAGCTGGTGCAGTTACAGCCAACATTCACTACCACAACGAAACCAGTTTCATGGGCAGGGGATGGAGAGAGATCAGCTGATAATGTGATACTGTTAGAAAAAAGCAGCTGTGGGGAGGTTTTGTTTTGTTTTGGCACCTAAAACCTGGGGAACCCCTGGGGGTGCCAGGAGGCAACCCAGTGTGCTCGCTCCTGCCTGCGGTTCCTTCAGCTCCTTCTACCTGCCAGTGCCCAGTTCTGGTCCACCTCTGGGAGGGAACCTCAGCCCCTTTCTGCCTGGCGGGTGGGGGTGCTCCACGACCCTGGCCTGCCCGCCCCCCTCCTCGAAGTGGGCGCCGGAGGGCATGGACATAGCTACTTTCCCTCAGGGCTGGACATGCCTGACTGAGGGGGGCATCATGGAGAGGAGGTCTGGCCAGGGGGATGCAGAGGGTCTTGAGGGATCCTAAGTGATGATGCCCTAGGCTCTGGCACAGCCCGGGGGCTGGCTTTCTCGGGTTCCCCCATGGCTGCCTGGGGCTGGTCCTGGGGGGCTGGACCCTTCTCTTGGATCTGGATCTCTCCATACTGCAGAGGCTGGAGCAAAGGGGCCAACTGGGGTCGGGGGGGTATGAGGGGCTCCTTGCATGGACTGGAGAGCAGAGGGCCGCAGAATGGAGTTGGTAAAGGCTACAGCTGCAGTGTCAGGCCCCAGGTTTCTACAAAGGGCACCGGGAGATGGCTCAGGTAATGGGTTGGGGAGAGTGTTCATGGATGTTCCAGAACAGTGGTAGGCAACCTTTTTTTTTCAACTCAGCCAAATCTCGCCAAAACCACGATTGAAATTTATTTTGAGAGCCACACAGGGTGCATACTTACAGAGGCTAGGAGCAGAGTCCTGACTCCTGGAGCTGGCCTCCCAGCACACAGAAGAGCCAAATTAAAAGTGTAAAGAGCCACATGTGGCTCGTGAGCCGCAGGTTGCTGACCACTGTTCCAGAACATTCTCAGGTGATGGTTGGTGAGCAAAGCCTGGGGGTGCCCAGGGTAGTGCCTGGGGGTGGGGACAGCAGAGGACAGACAAGTAGACAAATGGCAGTAGAGGATGGACAAGTGGGAACAGGTGGATAGATCTTGCTGGAAGCACAGCCCTCCAGCCCCTCCTCCATACTAGGGTGGTGTTAAGATGAGGGGGTGGTGTTTAAGATGAGGGGGACAACCGGGCTCCTGTCGTGAGGATCCTTCCTGAGGATTCCACAAGGCTCCCTGCCCCACTGCTCCCAGACCCCCACGTCCACCTTGCACCTCTGGGGGGCCTGGCTCTTCCTTGGCTTCCCAGCTTCCCCAGGAGTGGTGCCCTGGGGGGTTGTCACCAGAGGTGTGGATGCCCCACATCATAGGAGACCCCCAGACTGAGCCCTGAGATCATCCTCACATTCAGCAAGGCCTGGCTGAGTCAGTGCGTCTCACCAGGACTCTACAGAGGTGGGGAGACTGGGGTGGGGTTGGGGTTCCCTTCAGCCTTGACATGGGTGAAAACTGGCAGCTTGGGACAGCAATGTGCAGAGCAAATGTTTCAGTCTAGGACCCTAAGGTTGTGTCTCCTCTCTCTCACCTCTCTTGCCTCTCTTCTCTCTGGCTCAGGGAATCATACTTGAATCAACTCATGCAAAGCAAGTGCCCACCACTTCATCGCTGTGTTTTATCCCCCCCAACAGTATTTTTGTTTTGTTTTGGGGCCACACCCGGTGATGCTCAGGGGTTACTCATGGCTATGCGCTCAGAAATCGCTCCTGGCTTGGGGGACCATATGGGACGATGAGGATTGAACCTCGGTCCCATCTTGGTCAGTCGCATGCAAGGCAAATGCCCTACCGCTGTGCCATTGCTTCGGCTCCTGAGAAGAGATTTTTTTTTATCTCTTTTTAAAAATTTATTTGAACCACTGTGAGATACAGTTATGAGATTAGTACAGTGCAAGGCAAATGCCCTACCACTTGTGCCACCACTCTGGCCCTCTAGTGTATAATTTAAAGCAAATAAGAAGAGATAACTTTAAAACCTGGAAATGAATCAGCAGTGAATCCTAGATGAAATTATAGAGGAAATAAAAAGTTCTGGAAAAATAATGAGGATAAAGACATAAGTTATCAGAAACCTAAGAGACACAGCAAAGGTGGAGTTAAAAGATAAATGTATAGGGACTGGAGTGGTGGTGCAAGCGGTAGGGTGTCTGCCTTGCACGGGGCTAACCTAGGACGAACTGTGGTTTGATCCCCAGGCATCCCATATGGTCCCCAGAGCCTGCCAGGAGTGATTTCTGAGCGCATAGCCATGAGTAACCCTGAGCGTCACCGGGTGTGCTCCCCCGCAAAAAAAAAGTATATAGCCACAAGGATCATCAGAAAGGAAGAAAAGGGCCTGGAGAGATTAGCACAGCGGCGTTTGCCTTGCAAGCAGTCTATCCAGGACCAAAGGTGCTTGGTTCGAATCTTGGTGTCCCATATGGTCCCTCGTGCCTGCCAGGAGCTATTTCTGAGCAGATAGCCAGGAGTAACCCCTGAGCACCGCCGGGTGTGGCCCAAAAACAAAAAAAACAAAAAAAACAAAACAAAAAAAAAGAAAAGATAATTGTACCTGAGGAAAATAGACAAAATAAAAACTTGCATGTCCTAAAAAACTAAAGTTTCAGGTAAGAGAATATAAGTATAAAAATGTGAATAAAATGATATACTTTACATAAAATTTTATGTCCACTTTAATTAAGAAACTAAATAAAAGAAAAACTGGAAGAAGGGTGAAAAATATAAAAAGTCCCAAAAATATTTAGTATTTTAAGATGATGCAGCTGCAAGAAAAATAAAATTAATAAATCAAAAACTAGAGAGAGAGAAGTTATTTTATAGAAGAAACATTTCTCAAGTAAAGTGTTTAAACATCTATCCTATTGCCTATTTTGTCAAATAATTAGGAAATTATTTGCTCTGGTATTATCTTGTAAAGAGCAAAATGTCTTCATTATTATTAATAATCTTACATGAGCTAGTGTTCCATACCTCAAGCTGAGATAACCAAAATTGTCTTTAGTTATTGGTAAAAATAGGTTATAGCAAGAAAAATAACTTCTTGCTGAAATTAATTTATCTCAGCAAATAAAAAGGAGTAATAATTAGAATCAAGCTCCGGAAGATATTTCAAAAAGAGAAAAGAATAAAAATATATGTCTTTTGGAATTCTAAACAAGAATAAGAGAAAATATTCAGACAGCAATGTTAGAAATTTAGAAAACCAGTGCTATAGTGTTTCAATTAAGAGTTTATTGGAAAATACAGGGAGCACACTCTCTATCCTCAGAATAAATATGATGACTAAATTTCAAAGTAAAATTTTCCTAAGTAAAGGGCCCGGAGCGATAGTACAGCGGTGTTTGCCTTGCAAGCAGCCGATCCAGGACCAAAGGTGGTTGGTTCGAATCCCGGTGTCCCATATGGTCCCCCGTGCCTGCCAGGAGCTATTTCTGAGCAGACAGCCAGGAGTAACCCCTGAGCACCACCGGGTGTGACCCAAAAAAACTAAAAAAAAAAAAAATTTTTCCTAAGTAATGTGAGAAAGAAATTGGGACACTTTTTAAAACACAGAGAACTGAATGTGAATTATTTAGTGATACAGTTGAACAATATAGTCAAATCTTTGAATGCAAGCTAATGCCATAAAAATACCAGGCTTAGGAAACATGCTAGAAAATAGAATACTGTTCCACAGAATAAAATAGAGATGTTCTAACATAAGTTACGCTAGAACTTGTCGTACACTAAATGTTATTGGTTAGTGAGAAGAAAATATCAGAAAAATACTAACATGTGTTCTTTCATTTTAAAAAGCTTACCCTTGTGAGGGGCCAGTGAGATGGCGCTAGAGCTAAGGTGTCTGCCTTGCAATCGCTAGCCAAGGAAGGTCCGTGGTTTCGATCCCCGGCGTCCCATATGGTCCGCGCCAAGCCAAGGGCAATTTCTGAGCCCTTAGCCAGGAGTAACCTTGAGCATCAAATGGATGTGGGGCCCCCCAAGAAAGATTTACCCTTGTGCAAAATATCCCTCCCCAATAAATACATTTGCCATTTTCTTTTATATCAATTACCCCCTAAAATGATAAAATAGAGTGGAAATATTTTCTAGACAATGGACAAAACATTCTCTGATAGCATCAGTCTTGTTAATCCAAGTCATGACTTTTGAGTGATTAAACTGCATCAAAAATGAAGAACCAATGACAATGAGAATGAGTGAGAGAAATAGAATGCTTGTTTCTTCCTTTTTTTTTTTTTTTTTTTTTTGGTTTTTGGGCCACACCCGGCGGTGCTCAGGGGTTACTCCTGGCTGTCTGCTCAGAAATAGCTCCTGGCAGGCACGGGGGACCCTATGGGACACCGGGATTCGAACCAAACCGCCTTTGGTCCTGGATTGGCTGCTTGCAAGGCAAACGCCACTGTGCTATCTCTTCAGGCCCAGAATGCTTGTTTCTAAAGCAGGCAGGGTATTGGGGAGAAGGGAGATTGGAGGGTATTGGTGGTGGGATTTTTGCATTGGTAAAGGGAGATGTCCGTTTTTATAACTGAAACCCAACTACGAACATGTTTGTAATCAATTTAATTTATATTAATTAATTTAATTAAATAAAGATATTAATTAAAAAATAAAGACTCGGGGCCGGAGAGATAGCATGGAGGTAAGGCGTTTACCTTTCATGCAGAAGGTCATCGGTTCGAATCCCGGCATCCCATATGGTCCCCCGTGCCTGCCAGGAGCAATTTCTGAGCACAGATCCAGGAAAAACCCCTGAGCATCGCCGGGTGTGACCCAAAAACCACAAAAAAAAAAAAATAAATAAAGACTCAAAACTTAATTTTCTTCAAGATTGATCAACAAGTTGATTTAAACTCTTATAGAAAAATTATGTGGTGGCAAAGGTATGGTCCAAACTGCATATGTCGACTTGCTTGTTGTTAAGAAGAAACACAATAATGTTCATATACAATTGTGGTTGGAGCAGTAACAGAGAGGAGAGAGCGTTTTTTCTTGCATGCAACCAAGGGTTCCATCTTGCATCCTATGTGCTTCCCTGAGACTTCTAGGTTGTACTTTCTGAGCACAGAGCCAGGATAACCCCTGAGCAATAAAATTGTGGAACCAAAAAAATCAATAAACACACATTCACACACACAGACATTTTGAAAGTCATAAGTAACTCTAGTAAAGCTAATATTTTATAAGAAACCCAAAATATTGTACATTCTTGATAAATATTTCCTTTAAATGATCAATGGTGATACACATTTTCTCACAAAATACATATGCCATTCTATTAATTATCTTAATATCTGCATAATTATGATTTAGTATGTATATTTCTGAAGAAAGAAAAACTCAGATGACATCCAAGAAGAAAGGCTTCTATACAGAACTTCCAGTCTTAGCTCCTATATAGGAGGCCAGTACCCTGGGGCCCAGCACACTTCTTGCATCTGTGTCAGTCTGCCTGGGTCCTAGGATCATCTCCCCAAAGAAAAATTTGAATTCTCAATATTCCTGCATCTGTTTCTGGGGTTCCACAATACTCTTCAGGGTTCATCTCAGATATTTGCCGCAACAAGATTCTAGAGTTGAAAACTTTTGAGTCCCTTTGACAGATAAGAAACTGAGTCTTTTTTTTTTTTTCTATAGGAAGGAGAGAGAGAACTTTAATATGTGGAGATGTTAACCCTAGCCATGAGACACATTCGTATAGGCACGTGCATGTAGGCCAGCCGCAGGCAGGCAGAGAAACGAAAAACATCTCTCCCGCTAAGGCCCGAGGCATGCACACCTTCTTCCAAGTTGCTACGAAGAAACTGAGTCTTAAAGATATTTAGTGATTTGTCTACAGGTCTATCATTATACAAGCTGAATTTTCAATTCCAGCAACTATTCACCCCTCACTTTTAAGACCTCAGCTAAAGTCAGTCAATCTTGGAATTCAAGGTAACTGTGGTCTTACTGTCTTGCCTGAATTCATTATCTCACTGTTATTATCGACAAGATTTCATGAAGTGTGAAGCAGACAAACTGGCATGGAAGCTCCTTCAGTCTACCCTGTTCAACAGGATGATGATCAATGCACACTCCAGTGTCCCCAATGTCCCTGAACCCTAACTTGCCATTTTCTTTTCTAACACCAGTTTTTTATACTACCATGTAATGACACCAATAATACATCTGCTTTTATTAGATCTAACCCAGTTAATGCATTCTGCTTTCCTGATTTGCTTTTTTCTTTGAAGTTTTAGATTGCATCTCATCAGTTCACTTTTTGGTCACATACACTACCTGTAATCTGGACATATGTTTTTTTTTTTTTTTTTTTGGTTTTTGGGCCACACCCTGTGACGCTCAGGGGTTACTCCTGGCTATGCACTCAGAAGTTGCTCCTGGCTTCTTGGGGGACCATATGGGACGCCGGGGGGATCGAACCGCGGTCCGTCCTAGGTTAGCGCAGGCAAGGCAGGCACCTTACCTCCAGCGCCACTGCCCGGCCCCTTTGGACATATGTTAAACTCAGGATTATGTCTGGCCCCAAATTAATAACTATAAATGTGTCCACTGAAAATGGTCTCTTATTATATGGAAGAACCATATGGTGTTTTCCATTCTTGGGTAGATGGATATTTACTAATTGGTAATATTTTTTTGGCATATATATATATATATATATATATATATATATATATTTATTTTTTTTTTTTTGGTTTTTTTTTTGGGTCACACCCGGCGATGCTCAGGTGTTACTCCTGGCTGTCTGCTCAGAAATAGCTCCTGGCAGGCATGGGGGACCATATGGGACACCGGGATTCGAACCAACCACCTTTGGTCCTGGATCAGCTGCTTGCAAGGCAAACACTGCTGAGCTATCTCTCCGGGCCCAGGCATATATATATATTTTTTGATTTTTTGGGCCACACCCGGTAATGCTCAGGGGTTACTCCTGGCTATGTGCTCAGAAAGTTGCTCCTGGCTTGGGGGACCATATGGGACACCGGGGGATCGAACCGCAGTCTGTCCAAGGCTAGCGCAGGCAAGGCAGGCACCTTACCTTTAGCGCCACTGCCCGGCCCCTTGGCATATATTTTAATACAAAATGTTATTATATTATTCCTTGAACACATGTCTGGAAGTACAATTCTAAATTTTACTGAAAAAGAATTTAATAGGATGAAAAGGTACTAAATTGATACTGCAATGAATTAATTTTTAATTATCAATAGCATTGTCTGAGAACTCAGGTTAATCCTTCCACTCAAAAACCTTTTCATCTATATTTTGGTTTCTGCACATCCTCCTAAATAGAAAGCAATATCTGAGTTTGATGCCATTCCTTATAGTTCGTAACATGGATTAACTTTTCTCTAATACTTTATTTTGATAAAAATTTGAATAAGAGTGAAGAGAGGCATGTTTTAAGGACAACTATGACTTTTTTCAATAATACTTGTTCAAAGAAAAATTATTTTCCCACATATTTCTTCTAAACATATTGAAAAATTGAGGTAATATAAAATGACTTATAAAGAGGATGCTTGAGTACTTCTAGGCTCTGTAGACATTGTGTTCAACGTGTTTAAGTGACAACAGTATATGAGATTGAGGGAAGTGTTTAATAAGAAGACTTCCGAAAATGGAACAAAACAGAGTTCAACCTAGTGCCCAAGCATGGGAAGCTTCATAGCTTATTTTTGTGTTTTTGTTTGTTTGTTTTTTGTGCCACACCCAGTGACATTCAGGGCTTACTCCTGGCTATGTGCTCAAAAATCACTCTTGGCTCGGGGACCATATGGGACTCCTAGGATCAAACTCAGCTCCATCCTGGGTCAGCCATGTGTAAAGCAAATGCTCTACTGCTGTGCTATAGCTCCAGCCCCTTCATAGCTTTTTTTTTTTTTTAAATCACCAACATTTGTATATATTTGTGAAACTGTTGTAAAGGGATTGAAGCTGATGTTCTAAAGACAGAAGGTAAGATGTTCTGTAGATTTTAATGTCATCAAGGTAGTAGCCACTTGGTAATACCTGTCACAATATCACAGAAAGAGTTAGGGAAGAACTACAGGAAAGGAGGATGCTCCAGTTTGGGTTTTAGCATTTATTTGAATAAGCGACTCTAAATGTGAAAGAATGTATATGCCTCTGACTGAGAGCGAGAAGGGCCCCTGATAGGAGGTGTATGAGCCTTGGAGACTAGAGTATAGGTCTTTGTCAATACAAATATTGGAGAAGCTGCTTTTCTATGAGGTTGGAAGGACACTAATTTCTAAAGCAAGAAAGGAATAAAAGAGTGAGAAGGTAATTTGTGATACTTTCATTTAATATTTAATTGACTTATGATCAGCCCCTTGTAGGATAGAAATCTGAACAGAGCAGAGAGATGGGATTCTGAGCACTAGGAATTAGAGTTTTTGTTTGTTATATTGGCTGATTGATGGTTGGCTATATTGTCTATATAGAAAAGCAATGAAGAGGAGAGCTTGCCAGAATAAATATGGAGTGAGATTTCAATCCTGGAACTAAAAATTATTGAGAGACTTATAACTGGGTTTTGTAGTACATAAATATTCTACTTTGAAATGCAGATGTCACCATGATTTCCAGAGGACTGAACAAATTCCAGAATAAATGGATGTGGGGCTAGTGCCAACAAATATATAAAAGTTTTTATATATTAAAATATATAGGAATCTGCATGATGGGCCTCTACAGAAACTTTATTCTTCTCTGTCTCCTGGTCATAATTCTGGTCAAGAGATATTGTAGTAAACTTCTGAATTGGTTTTGCATTCTTGCTCTCAGGTGAAACTTGGGTACAGGTTACAGAGAGCAATGTAAAGGGTCTGGTTTTCTATCACTCAGGCAGTGTTATAATTAAATAAATTATAACTAAACATAATAGTTTATAACTATACATGACTAAATTAATTCTCATTTAGAGACAGAAAGTGGGACTCTAGTACAATGTATATGGGCAGTCCTTTGAATCACTGGCTGTTTTGTTTATGAACAGCCATTCAGAAAGAATTCTAGCAAATCGTGTTGTCACCTGGAGAAATATCTCCTCTTTGTTGATCTCTTGAATGATACCTTTTCCTGAAGATCTTAGAAATGAGCTATTTGTGTCTTTTACCCAAAACCACATTTGCATGAGTGGGTTCCCCACATATATCCCTGAATTTCTATAATCAGGAATGACTTTCTTCTGGGAAAACTGTCCCGACTCCTGCAATGACATTCGTATCGTGGTAGGTATATGTCTATGCAACGAGTGGAGTGTTTTTGTATTGTCATCAATTTGACTATTAGAGGATCCTAATATAGCCTAATAAAGGAAGCTATATCTGGTCACATTCTTGAAGAACTATACACACAACCCAGCAGGTGGCAGGATATTTTGGGGGGTAATCTGATCAGCATGTAGGGGCTTGTGCCTGTAATCACCTCTGAGGGGGATACATAATGGTTCAAGAGGAAAAATACATACACTTTGATGCTCTGAGAACAAATTTTTTCCCAAAAGACTATCCTACTATTCTGACTTCTACTCTCCCAGGAGGCTTTACTTCCCTCCTCTCAGGTTTTTGGAACCCCCTGGGGTGTGGGGGCCCATCCATTCAGTGATCCTTCTCTAACACTTCTGTTCAGTATCCCATAACCAGAGCTAGAGACAGTCCTAGAATAGGCATCCCTTCTGAAAGGGTCTTTCCAGTGGGGACTCAATATCCTCCCCCATGTGTATCTGTGCTTCCCTCCCACCCAGGTATTCACATATTCCCTCATGTCCACCTCTGCTCCCCAAATTCTTGTTGATCACAACAAAACTTCTTCTAGGGGCAAGTAGCCATTGATAATCTTTCTGCAAGGGGGTGGTTGTTGCTCTACATTTTCTGAAGGCTGTGATCACCCCCAACCTTCCTCTGGAGGAGAGGACACACGGTAGCTGCTCTCCAAGAAGCTTCAGGAGCCAGTGGGGACTCTATAAGCAGTGTCATCCCTCTATCTTCCCTGTCTCCAAATAACAGATTCAGAACAACCAATATGTTCAAAATGAATGAGATTTATTCATTTTCTGCCCTTATACAGAGACAACAACAAAGAATTCTAATGGCCTTGATAAATGCATTTTTCTTTTTTCTTTTTTGGTTTTTGGGCCACACCCAGTAACGCTCAGGGGTTACTCCCTGGCTATGTGCTCAGAAGTTGCTCCTGGCTTGGGGGACCATATGGGGATACCGGGGGATCGAACCGCGGTCCGTCCAAGGCTAGCGCAGGCAAGGCAGGCACCTTACCTTTAGCGCCACCGCCCGGCCCCGATAAATGCATTTTTCTGAGACCTTGGTGGGGGAGGACAAATTATAGGAAGCTTCCTGGTTCTGTCCCTGCATGAAGCCTCTCAGAAAATGAAAACTCCAGGTCCTTCTACGACATGACTCTCCCTGGACATCCACTAGCCCTGAGCCTGTTGGTGACTTGATCTAGGCTCAGAATCTAAAGCCCAGCATTCCTGTTCTTGCTCCACAAAGCTAGTAGAGGATAGCTCTTCCTCCTGAAGGTCGTGGCTCCTGGCACACTGGATATTAATAGGGACAGTGGGCTGGACTGAAGTTCGCCATAGGATTGATATCAAGGTTTCAGAAGAGATGGTTTCTGAGTATTGGGCAAGCATGGTCTTACCCGTGTGGGTGATAACAATGGAAAAGACTAGACATGTGTTGGAAGGAAGCACATCCTCTTGAAGGTCCCGGCTCCTCGCACACTGGATCTTATTAGGGCCAGTGGGCTGGACAGAAGTTTGACATAGGATTGATATGAAGGTCTCAGAAGTGACGTTTTCTGAGAATTGGGACCAGCATGGTCCTACCCCTGTGTGGGTGAAAACAATGGGAAAAGACTGGTCAGTTTGTGGGAAGGAAGTCCTTCCTCCTGAAGGTCCCGGCTCCTGGCACACTGGATCTTAATAGGGCCAGTGGCTGGACAGAATTTTGCCATAGCATTGATAGCAAGGTCTCAGAAGAGACGGTTTCTGAGTGTTGGACCAGCTGCGAATTGCAGCTGGGGTGGTGAGAACAATAAGGAGAACCAGCGCAGAGCTAGCAGCGAAGCATATTGTGGGCGTTCTAATCCTGGGGGTAGGACCAGGAAGGTAAATGCCATGGTCCTGCAGACGGTGGTGTCCCACAGTGCCTGAGAGACCAGGATAACAGAGCATCTGTGGTGGCGCTGCAGGTGGTGGTCAGCTGTTTGTCCCCGGGGCCAGGTGCTCAACTGGCCCAAAGATGTGGGGTCGGCGATGGCATGTGGAGTCCCGGCGCTAGGTCAGGTGTCTGCAGAGAAACAGAGAACAAGAATATTTACCTTGTCCTCTTTCTTTGCATCTTTGTTTTCATAACTAAAAATTAAAAAAAAAAAAGAATATATCAGGGAAAGAGGAACAAAACCACCAGGTCTGTCCGGAGGAGTGGCCCACATGAATTCCACTTCTCACTTCCCAGCTCTGCCCAGGACGTCACCGCACCCCCAACTGCCCATGGCCGCCCACACTCATTGTCAAGGCCTCCCCCGGCCTTATCCAGGTCTGCAGCCCCGAGACCCAGGGTTGATGTGGGGAAGAGGAAAATAATCACCTTCGGTAGAGAATTTGTGCTTTATTCTCCTCTCCTTTCGCACAGACTATGAAACCTCCTGTGACAGGGAAGGAGGTGATCATCAGGGGCTGCACCAGAGCTTCTGGTTGGGTCTGCTGGGACGCCGGCCTAGGTCAGTCTCCTGTACCCCCAGGATCTTCCCAGCAATGGAATAGCCCAAGACTCACAAAGGCGCCTGCTTTGGGCCAAGGCCTGTCAGACCATCTCAGGAATTCCCACAACTGCCCTGGGAACCCTAAGAACACAATTTCCTTAGACAGGATGCATCCTCCACACCCTCAGGGAATGTGAGCAATTCTGGAGGCACCATTCCAGAGTCTTATCTTCACCCTTTTTCTCCTGAAGTGCAGCGGGCACTGCCCAGTCCTCCCCTTCATACCCAGCTATAGGTCTTGGGACACCCGATGTCACTCAGGATCTGTCTGTCAGCTCACCAGCCTTCCCTCCTTCTCTAGAGGTACCTGAGTTTTCTGAGGGACGGTGTCTAAATTGACATCCTCAGTGTTCAGATCTGGGGCTTACTGGATGGCAGGGAGAGGAGAGACCCCCCTTGCAGAGTTGTGAACAGGCTGCTTCTTTCCCCTTACTGCCAGCCGCTTAGTCCTGGTGGCTGCTCTCAAGCGCTGAAAGAAAAGGGAGAGTGAGGACTCAGAGAAACTAAGAGAAGCCTCGTCTTAGCAGCACAGTATGATTCAGTGAACACGGAATCAAGTCTCTTCACGGAGGATTTACAGGGATATTATCCATAAAGATGCTAATAACAGTTTTAGTCTCAGTCTGGCCCACACTAGATGGTGTCTGCTGAGCTCTGACAAGGAGACTCATAGAACAAAGCCCATAAGCCGTTGTGCTGCCCCAGAGAGTCCTGTGGCTCCTTCTGCTCAGGGACTCTCAGAAGCTCAGCACCATGGTTCTGATCAACCACCATGGATTCCCCCATTTGAGAGGTCACACGTGGTCTGTGTCTACAACTAAAATGTAAGTCCTGACATCTCCTGCATAGTTGAAAGTCTAAAGAAAGAGTTCTCTGGCAGCACTAAATGATTGGTCTTTCTTTGAGCGCAGCCTCAACACCAAAATATATCTAAATTTGAGATCAAATTGGTTCCCTCCTCCACCCAAAACCCTACTCCTTGGTTCTTTGGGATCTATGAGATGATGTTCTATTCTGGCTTCAACCTCCATCTTCCACTGAACAGTCAGTCTCATTCTGAGACACTGCCACGCAATCCCTCAAGTATTTGCTGTTTTCCTTACCTCATATCTTGCATAGATGTTCCTTGCACTATAGTTGATGCCTGGTAGGAAGGTTGTAAGGAACAAAGATGAACATTTTATATTAATCGAGGGTTATGTAGAGCAGGAAGAAACCACTCTCCTAAACATATATGCACCGAATGAGGGTCCAGAAAATATTTAATACAATTGTTGACAAATCTGAAAAATAATATCAATAACAACACAATAATTGTGGGGGACCTCAACACGGCTTTCTCAACACTGGATAGGTCAACCAGACTTAAACCCAACAAGAATATACTAGACCTGTGGAGAGAAATGGAAGAAAGAGGGCCTAGTGAATATATATAGGACACTCCATCCCCAGAAACCTGGATACACATTCTTCTTCAATGTAAATGGGACATTCTCCAGGGATAGACTACATGCTGGCACATAAACCATACCTCCATTATATCAAGAGGATAGAATATTGCAGGCTACCTTCGCTGACCACAAGGCTCTGAAATTATTTGTGAATTCCAAAGGGACACAGAAAGAAAAACTTTAACACCTGGAAGTTAAATAGCCTCATACTGAATAACCAGTGGGTCCAAGATGAAATCAAGGAGGAAATCAAAGGTTACTGGAAACAAATGATAATAAAGACACAAACTATCAACATTTATGGGACACAGCAAAAGCAGTACTGAGAGAAAAAATTTATAGCTTTGCAAGCACACATCAGGAAGTAAGAAGGGGCTTACCTGAGTAGCTTAATGACGCAGCTCATAGAACTAGAAAGTGCTCAACAAAAGGACCCAAAAATAAGGAGACAGAAGGAAATAACAAAGCTGAGAGCAGAAATCAACAAAGTGGAAACCCAAAAAACAATCCGAAAGTTCAACGAAAGCAGAAGTTGGTTCTTTGAAAAAATAAACAAGATTGATAGACCACTGGCAAAACTAACAAAGAAAGAGAAAGAGAGAAACTTGATAACTTGTATTAGGAATGAAAAAGGAGAGATCACTACTGATATGGCAGAGATTCAAAGGGTAATCAGAAACTACTTTGAGAAACTCTACACCACTAAAAAATGAGAACCTGGAAGAAATGGATAAATTCTTGGACTCTTATAATCTTCCACGGTTGAAGGAAGAGGATATAGCATATCTAAACACCCCCATCACTATTGATGAAATTAAAATGGTAATCAAATGTCTGTCCAAAAACAAAAGCCCAGGCCCAGATGGATTCACTAATGAATTCTTTCAAACTTTCCAAGAGGAACTACTACCAATCCTGGCAAGACTCTTTCATGAAATTGAACAAACGGAAACACTTCCAAATAGCTTTTATGAAGCCAACATCACTTTGATACCTAAATCAGACAGAGATGCTATGAAAAAAGAAAATTACAGACCAATATTGCTGATGAATTCAGATGCAAAGATCCTCAACAAAATCCTGGCAAATAGGATTCAGTGCCTCATTAAGAAGATTATCCACTACGATCAAGTAAGTTTCATCCCAGGAATGCAAGGATGGTTTAACATCTGTAAATCTATCAACATAATACACAGCATCAACAACAAGAAAAATAAAAATCACATGATCATATCAATAGATGCAGAGAGAAAGCATTTGATAAGGTCTAACACCCATTCTTGATCAAAACTCTCAGCAAGATGGGAATGGAAGGAACCTTTCTCAATATAGTTAAGGCCATCTACCATAAGCCAGAGGCAAATATTGTCCTCAATGGAGAAAAACTGAAAGCCTTTCCTCTAAATTCTGGCACAAGACAAGGCTGTCCTCTCTCATCACTCCTATTCAACATAGCACTGGAAGTACTTGCTATAGTGACTAGGCAAGAAAAATATATCAAGGGAATCCAGATAGAAAAGGAAGAAGTCAAGCTCTCGCTGTTTGCAGATGACATGATACTCTACCTAGAAAACCCTAAAGTCTCTATGAAAAAGCTTCTAGAAACAATAGACTCATATAGCAAGGTGGCAGGCTACAAAATTAACACACAAAAGTCAATGGCCTTTCTATACACCAATAGTAATAAGGAAGAAATGGACATTAAGAAAACAACCCCATTAACAATAGTGCCACACAAACTCAAATATCTTGGAATCAACTTGACTAAACATGTGAAGGTCCTATACAAAGAAAACTATAAAAATCTGCTACAGGGGCCGGGAAGGTGGCGCTAGAGATAAGGTGTCTGCTTTGTAAGCTCTACCAAGGAACGGACTGCGGTTCGATCCCCCGGCGTCCCATATGTTCCCCCCCCAACCCAGGGGCGATTTCTGAGCACATAGCCAGGAGTAACCCCTGAGCGTCAAACGGGTGTGGCCCAAAAAACAAAACAAAACAAAAAACAAAAATCTGCTACAAGAAATAAGAGAGGACACATGGAAATGGATGCACATACCCTGCTCATGGATTGCAGGATTAACATCATCAAAATGGCAATACTCCCCAAAGCATTGTACAGATTTAATGCTATCCCTCTAAAGATACCCATAACATTCTTCAAAGAAGTGGATCAGGCACTTTTGGAATTCGTTTGGAACAATAAACACCCTAGAATAGCTAAAGCAATCATTGGGAAAAAGAATATGGAAGGAATTACTTTCCCCAACTTTAAACTGTACTACAAAGCAATAGTTATCAAAACAGCATGGTATTGGCATAAAGACAGGCCCTCAGATCAGTGGAATAGGCTTGAATACTCAGAGAATGTTCCCCAGACATACAATACCTAATTTTTGATAAAGTAGCAGGAAATCCTAAATGGAGCAAAGAAAGCCTCTTCAACAAGTGGTGTTGGCACACTGGCTAGCCACTTGCAAAAAATTGAACTTAGACCCCCAGCTAACATCATGTACGAAGGTTAAATCCAAATGGATGAAAGACCTCTATATCAGACCTGAAACCATAAGATATATAGAACAACACATAGGTAAAACACTCCAGGACATTGAGACTAAAGGCATCTTCAAAGAGGAAAACTGCACTCTCCAAGCAAGTGAAAGCAGAGATTAACAGATGGGAATGACAGATATTAACAGATGAGAAACTTCTGCACCTCAAAAGAAATAGCACCCAGGATACAAGAGCCCCCCACTGAGTGGGAGAAACTATTCACCCAATACCCATCAGTCAAGGGGGTAATCTCCAAAATATACAAGGCACTGACAGAAATTTACAAGAAAAAAACATCTAATCCCATCAAAAAATGGGGAGAAGAAATGGACAGGCACTTTGATAAAGAAGAAATACAAATGGCCAAAAGACACATGAAAAAAATGCTCCACGTCACTAATCATCAGGGAGATGCAAATCAAAACAACTATGATGGTACCACCTCACACCCCCAGAGATTGGCACACATCACAAAGAATGAGAACAAGCAGTGTTGGCGGGGGATGTGGAGAGAAAGGAACTCTTATCCACTGCTGATGGGAATGCCGTCTAGTTCAACCTTTATGGAAAGCAATATGGAGATTACTCAAAAACTGGAAATCGAGCTCCCATATGACCCAGCTATAACCACTCCTAGGAATATACTTTAGGAACACAAAAATACAATACAAAAATCCCTTCCTTACACATATATTCATTGCAGCACTATTTACCATAGCAAGACTCTGGAAACAGCCAAGATACCCTTCAACAGATGAATGGCTAAAGAAACTGTGGTACTTATACACAATAGAATATTATGCAGCCATCAGGAGAGATGAAGTCATGAAATTTTCCTATACATGGATGTACATGGAATCTATTATGCTGAGTGAAATAAGTCAGAGAGAGAGAGAGAGAGAGACCGCAGAATGGTCTCACTCATCTATGGGTTTTAAGAAAAATGAAAGACATTCTTGGGGGCCGGGCGGGTGGCGCTAAAGGTAAGGTGCCTGCCTTGCCTGCGCTAGCCTTGGACGGACCGTGGTTCGATTCCCCCGGTGTCCCATATGGTCCCCCAAGCCAGGAGCAACTTCTGAGCACATAGCCAGGAGTAATCCCTGAGCGTTACTGGGTGTGGCCCAAAAACCAAAAAAAAAAAAAAAAAAAAAAGAAAAATGAAAGACATTCTTGCAATAATAACTTTCAGACACAAAAGAGAAAAGAGCTGGAAGTTACAGCTCACCTCATGAAGCTCACCACAAACAGGGATGAGTTTAGTTAGAGAAATAACTACGTTTTGAACTATCCTAATAAAGAGATTGTACGGGGGAAATAGAAAGCCTGTCTAGAGTACAGGCGGGGGGTTGGGTGGGGAGGAGGGAGATTTGGGACATTGGTGATGGGAATGTTGCACTGGTGATGGGTGGTGTTCTTTACATGACTGAACCCAACCACAATCATGTTTGTAATGAAGTTGTTTAAATAAAAAATAATTATAAAAAAACACAAAAAATTAAAATAATAAAAAAGAAAGAAAAATAGAAAATAGAAGAAAAAGAAAAAAATAAATAGTAAAAAGAACATTACAGGCTAGAAGACATTGAAATAATATTTGAAGATATTTTAGTTAAAAAAGTTCACAAACTTCTTTTTTTTTTTTTTTTGGGCCACACCCGTTTGACGCTCAGGGGTTACTCCTGGCTATGTGGCTCAGAAATCGCCCCTGGCTTGGGGGGACCATATGGGACGCCGGGGGGATCGAACCACGGTCCGTCCTAACGCTAGCGCTTGCAAGGTAGACACCTTACCTCTCGCACCACCTTCCCAGCCCCTCAGAAACTTCTTAAACCCAATAAAAGTTTTTTTTGTTTTTGTTTTTGTTTTTGTTTTTGGGTCACACTCGGCAATGCTGAGGGTATACTCCTGGTTTTATGCTCAGAAATCGCTCTTGGCAGACTCAGGGGACCATATGGGATGCCAGGATTCAAATTACCGCCCTTCTGCATGAAAGGCAAATGCCCTACCTCCATGCTATTTCTCCACCCACTCAATAAAATTTTAAGATAAATTTAAAATAAGAAAGTTAACCATCAGCCAAAGGTCAGTACTTACTATAAGCTAAATATTTTATAGATATTACAAATATTCCAACCTATAAAATTTAAAGGCTATTATTTATATTGTGTTATTGACATATAATGTGTAAAAAAAACTTTTTTTGAGATTCCACAGAAGGAACTAGAGGGACTAATTTTTGAACTCACTTTTCCTCAAAATTCATAATGAATATTCACTTCTTTTTCTTTATTAAATTCAGGAAGTATGACTCTATAGTAAGTTAATATACTTTATTTTTTTGACTACTTTATGCTTATTTTAATGGGTCGGTGTTTCTAGGACTCAATAGTTTTTTTTTTGTCTTTTCCTCCTTAAAATTAATTGGTAGATATGGAACAGAATGTTGCAATATTTTTCCATGATTGTATATTTGTATATAAAATGATAATCAAGTAGTGGATTGAATGCTTTCACTCATTCACTAAATGGTATAGTTATGTGCATTTGGTTAATCTTTTGTTTGCTTTTTTGGTTGGGGCACACACTGGGTAATGCTCAGGTAGTAACTCTGCTACGTAATCACTCCTGTTGGGATCGGGGGACCATCTAGAGTGCTGGGAATCCAACCCAGGTTAGTCACATGCAAGACAAGTGTCCTACTGCTGCACTCTCTCTCTGATCCCTGGGTAAATCTTTAAAATGCATAACTTGTTCATCAAGAAAAATGTCTGCACCTTAATTACCTGTTTTGGAGCCCTCCCTCATGGTGGCTTGTCACAATGCTCTCAATATGGCAGCTCAGGGTTGACTATTTGGAGTTAAGATTATTGGAACTAATTTGTGGTGCTGCGTGGGACCAGTCACACTAGAAACTACCAGAGCCACACCCCAGATGTGCTCAGGGTGACCCTGTGCTAGGGATCATATTGGAGACTTTGAACATACAACACCTGCACTTCAACCTTTCAGCTATCTCTTTACGTCCAAAACAATATTTTTGATGAAAAGCGTTTTTTTCCCCTCATCATTATAGACTATCTTATATAAGCAATCTATCATACAGAGCAGAGTCATGGTAGACTTCACAGAAAATAATATCACATTAGGTCATTTTGCAATAATTTAGTTGAAACTAGACCTCGCCCTCACCAGACACCGGGCTCTGATAGTCTGAATGTTATGTTGACACACTGAAAAGCATTTCATTATTAGTTCTCTGAAAATGCCAGAGAAATTAAAATAAACTGCTCTCATTTTGAATTTTACCTTATGAGTCTGCTGATAAGAGCAGAAATTGAGAAATTAAGAAAGGCAATGGCAGCACCATGAAGAAAAATAAGGGGAACAGACTTCCAGCCGCAGTGGTCCATTAACCACTGTCACTATGGTAAAATATTCTCCAATACTGGTTTCTCTATTTCATGACTTTTTGTTTGTTTGTTTGTTTGTTTTTGGGCCACACCCAGCCATGCTCAGGGGTTCCTCCTGGCTCTCTGCTCAGAAATAGCTCCTGGCAGGCACGGGGGGACCCCTATGAGACACCGGGATTCGAACCAACCACCTTTGGTCCTGGGTCGGCTGCTTGCAAGGCAAACGCCGCTGTGCTATCTCTCTGGCCCCTATTTCATGACTTTCTTATTGAAAGGATAAACAAATATCCTGAATGACTTCTCTTATCTGTGTTTTCAAAACCACTCAGAATATGATGTTGACTCAGGTGAAGAACAAAGTATTATAATCAGATACTATTTCAGGAGTGGTATGCACAAACTAGATAACACAATGTATTCAAGATCACAGAAAGTTATCTTCTCACAGAAAAGCACATAAAAATTGGACGTCTGCCTCTGTTCTTTAGATTCTGAATCAACACTGTGTTAGTCAGTGAGTCCTTGTGTCTGAAAGCACATGGTTTGTCATACTAACAAAAATGAACTCTAACTCCTGGAATGATTATCATGTGTTCATGGCATCACAGAACATGATGTGATAGATATCATAGAACAATCATGACATCTGTCCATTCCAATTCTGTGTCATGATGTTTCCAGTTGAGACACAACATTACAATTAAAAGTATTGGGGAAAATGGATTGCACAGTTGATGTCCAATTTGCCTTTATACTCCCCTCCATTGTGATCTTCTTCGGTGGGCTTTTCATACTACTTATTTCAAGGAATAATTTGGAGGTCCTTAAAAATAAGGAGCACCAAGATAACAGGAATTATCCTGGTAAGTTTCATTACTTATGATTCCACTTTATGAATATCTTAGACAGGTTTTTCTTCATATTTGTGTTTATAAAATTATGTAGGATTCACTCAGTTTTCGCATACTCACAGAGCCTGTCCTGACTGAGTACCTTATAAAGGAGCTGATGCTGCTCAAGGGTGAAAACAGGTCATGGGTGCAGAGTCAGGGATCATCTCCCATGGATTGAAGAAGTAAAAAAATGTAAGGATGATGCATAATGTTGGATCTAAATATAGGTCACTATTCCAAAAAGAGATATGAACATTACTAATATCTATATCTTCATATTGGATATTCAATGGTCAGTGACATAGGTGGGATAAGTGATAAAAACAATACATTTTTAGAAATCAATCACATATTAGGTACATGTACTTATTGCATAGGCTGGCTTTCTCATGTCATACTAGCAGAACATACTGGGTTATTCCATATATGCACGTCTTTATAATCTTCAGTCATAACTTCCACCCAGAGGTTTTCTCATAATGGATCAAGCTTTGTAAGGATGTGTAGTGTTGACAAAGTAGCAAGAACAATAGTTGACAAGGCAAGAACAATAGTGTCTTACTAATGGAAGGTTACTTAAGAACTTGAAACAAGGGCCCGGAGAGATAGCACAGCGGTGTTTGCCTTGCAAGCAGCAGATCCAGGACCAAAGGTGGTTGGTTCGAATTCCGGTGTCCCATATGGTCCCCCCGTGCCTGCCAGGAGCTATTTCTGAGCAGACAGCCAGGAGTAACCCCTGAGCATCGCCGGGTGTGGCCCAAAAACAAAACAAAACAAAACAAAACAAAAAAAAGAACTTGAAACAAAACATGCATAGATCACAATAATTTTAATAAAAAAGCAGTTTTTGCCCCAACACCAGAATTAGCACTGAAAAGTTGCTTAAAATATTCCTTTTAGGGGCTGGGGGGTGGCGCAAGAGGTAAAGTGCCTGCCTTGCCTGCGCTAGCCTTGGACAGACCACAGTTCGATCCCCCGGCGTCCCATATGGTCCCCCAAGCTAGGAGCAACTTCTGAGCGCATAGCCAGGAGTAACCCCTGAGTGTTACCGGGTGTGGCCCAAAAACCAAAAAAAAAAAAAAATTCCTTTTAATATCACATACTTATGTAAAACAGTAGAATTTTATTATTTTATTTTTTGGTTTTTGGACCAAACCCAGTGACACTCAGGGGTTTACTTCTGGCTATACGCTTAAAAACCGCTCCTGGCTTGGGGGCACTATATGGGATGCCAGGGGATTGAAGCGAGGTCCATCCTAGGTTAGCGCATGCAAGGCAGATGCCCTACTGCTTGCGCCACCGCTCCATCCCCCCAAACAGTAGAATTTTAAACAACTTGGTGAGTTTAAGATCATTGGCAGTATAAAATAGGAGGTTCTAATATCTGGATCTGAGATGTGTTCAACACAGAAATTTAAAGACAGTGGTTCTACATTTCTTATTTTTCAATATTCAAAGATAAAGCAGTGGCATAAAAATAGCAAAAAATTTCTAAGGTTATATATATATGTTATATATATCAGTACTTCTCAATTGTCAGGCCCCCCCCTATAAAGAAGAAAACATTTTTGTGCCCTCCCTGCATGACTGTAAATAGTATCTTTATCAAAAAAAAACTTTAACCTGCAAAACAAAAATATATAAAATAATTTGAGCTGATTTTTTTAATCAGAGGTGATGTCTGGATTAGTGGCTACAATGAGCACATTTTGCAATGCATAGCTTTTCTAAGCGGGGTTTGAAGCAGGACACAGCAACTCTCAGCTCCAGAGACATACAGAGATATAAACACGGGGTTTAGGTTGTTATGACAGTGTATGTCAAACGGGACCCCTTTAGGGAGCCTCATGCCTCCCCTGGGGGGCACACCCCATTATTTGAGAAGCACTGATATATATATATGTATAGTATCTATATATAGACTCTATCCTAGGTTTCGGCCTAGGATCTGAGCAAAAACCAAGACCACTTATTACAAAAAGACTGATTACAACAACAATGATGGAACAGAACTTCTAGAACCTTAAAGACTCTATCCAAGACTTTGTCCTACGACCTGTGCAAATATCAAGACCTCTAGCTAAAGAGGCCTGATTTTATCCACAACTGAATAGAAAGTTTCCTGACACCATAAAAAGATGTTGGGTGTGATAATGAGCATGTACGGAGTCAGTAGTTGTCCCAATGCAGTATGCCTCAAGGGCAAAGAAACCTTGAATCTCTAAGGCCAAGGGAATTCCCTTTCTCATTTCCCCAATACTTATTGTGCCTATGGAAAAAAAAAGTACAAAACCTTGCCACATCAGCACTTCTTCCTTTGTTTTTTTCCTCTTTTTATTTATTTATTTTCTTTTTCTTCTTTTTTTTTTCTTTCTTTTTCACTCTTGTGGTTATTATTTGGTGACTTTTTGTTGTTGCTGGGTGCTTGTAGTTACTGTTTTTTATTTATTTTTAATTGTTGTGTTCATTTGTTTGTTTTTTGTTATGTTTTTCTTCTTCTTTTTTTTTTTTGTCATTTTGGTCTTCTTCCAACAGAACTACCACAACTTGAATCATCTTGTTTTTCCTCATGAGTTGAGGGGAAAAATAAAAATAAATGGTACCAGGACCAGAAAGCTGTATGAACACTGAGTGGAAATAAAAAAGATCAGACTTAAACACCAAAACCAAAGTCAACAACAACAGAATCAATACCCTATCTACAACAAGCTATACACAGAGGGGAACAGTTACACTAGCACTCCGGGTGGGGGGCAAAGGAGGGAGATATGGGACACATGCTAGGAACAGGAGTGGAGGGAGGACAACCCTGGTGGTGGAAATGGCCTTGATTCATTGTCACTATGTACCTTAAATATTACTGTGAAGGATTTGTTATTCACTTTGGTCACAATAAAAATTATTAAAAAATTCTAAGGTTGGGGCCAGTGAGGTGGTGCTAGAGGTAAGGTGTCTGCCTTGCAAGCGCTAGCCAAGGAAGGACCGCGGTTTGATCCCCCGGCGTCCCATATGGTCCCCCCAAGCTAGGGGCAATTTCTGACCACATAGCCAGGAGTAACCCCTGAGTATCAAATGGGTGTGGCTCAAAAAACAAAAAAATTCTAAGGTATATATTAATAAGAAATATATATTAATATTTATTAAGGTACTTACTGCAATAAAGATATAATGTAAACTTGGCAAAAAGTATAGTCACTCTACTTCATTATTTCTAACATTTCTAGATCATAATTGAGTATCAATTTTTTAATATCAAATTTCTGTTTCAAACTTACTTTTCCATAATTACTCATAACTTAGATTTCTTCAGTCCAGAGGTAATATTGAATTTCAAATAGGGAGCAGTACAAAATGTGAAGTAGAGTTTGAGCAACAAAAAAACTATATTATTTTGCTTTTGAATACTGAAATAAGGATTTGTAAGAATTAAAAAACATTTCAAATTATGTAGTATTGAATGGCTTTGGAATTGGGTGATTTACTTGATATCTTTAGAAAAGTTAACGTAATATAAAATTGTTTCACATTTGAACACAATTTAAAAATTTTGATGATTAGTAATTTTTTATTTAAAATGTCCATTTTCAAAAGATTACTATCAATTTGAAATCAATTTACATTTAATTAATTTACATTGCTGTTTTCCTACCTCCAATTTTGTGATGTAATTCAAATTTGCTAAACATTAATGTCACATTGAATATTTGAAAAAAATAGATTTTCAGATGTTATGTTAGAATGTACATGATGAACTGTAGATTAATTAGAGTGAGATTATTGGCTAAAATGATTTTTCAAGCAATTTTTATTTTATTTTATTTTGTTTTTTTTGGGCCACACCCGGTGGTGCTCAGGGGTTCCTCCTGGCTGTCTGCTCAGAAATAGCTCCTGGCAGGCATGGGGACCATATGGGACACCGGGATTTGAACAACCACCTTTGGTCCTGGATCGGCTGCTTGCAAGGCAAATGCCGCTGTGCTATCTCTCCGGGCCCTCAAGCAATTATTTAATGAGACTTTTCTTCTTACCACTCAGAATACATGATCAGAAAAATTAGGCCATTCTAAATCTCTGACTCCACATAAAATTATTTTTCTAAGAATTGAGGTTTAAGCACTGTGTGGTCATTTCTTGTTCCCATGTGCATTGCTAGAATGTTCCAATGTACATTTAAGATCTTTTGGGCCGGGCGGTGGCGCTGGAGGTAAGGTGCCTGCCTTGCCTGCGCTAGCCTAGGACGGACCGCGGTTCGATCCCCCGGCGTCCCATATGGTCCCCCAAGAAGCCAGGAGCAACTTCTGAGCGCGTAGCCAGGAGTAACCCCTGAGCGTCACAGGGTGTGGCCCAAAAACCAAAAAAAAAAAAAAAAAAAAAAAAAGATCTTTTGATATACAGGGACATTTGGCTCAAACTGTAGCCTTTTTCATGACTTAATAGAGTCCTTATTATTCTAAAATTAAAATATAGGAATAAATGATTAGAAGGGTTAAATTATTTTAAAGGATTTAAATGATTAAATGAGAGATAGGTCAGGTGGCCTTGCTCATTCTTTGCTGAGTTTAAGCCCTATCACCACCTGATCCAATGCATCTCCAGCAACCTCACCAGATGGAGTCTGGTGGTCCAAATACCTCTAATTTTTTTTGGGGGGGTCACACCTGGCAGTACTCAGGGGTTACTTCTGGCTCTATGCTCAGAAATCGCTCCTGGCAAGCTCGGGGGACCATATGAGATGCCGGGATTCGAACCACTGTCTTTCTACATACAACGCAAATGACTTACCTCCATGCTATCTCTCTGGCCCCAAATACCTCTATTTGAGTACCAATTCCTAAATCTCACACCATCAAGCAATTTAAGTAAGAAATCTTATAGTGAGGTTCCTTATAGTGAGAAATTATAGTGAGAAACCTCATAGTCATGGTCAGTGAGAAACTCACTCCTAACATCTGGGTATGGCTTTAGTTAAAAAAAAAAAAAAAAAAAAGAAGGGCCCAGAGAGATAGCACAGCGGTGTTTGCCTTGCAAGTAGCCGATCCAGGACCAAAGGTAGTTGGTTCGAATCCCAGTGTCCCATATAGTCCCCTATGCCTGCCAGGAGCTATTTCTGAGCAGACAGCCAGGAGTAACCCCTGAGCACCGCTGAGTGTGGCCCCCCCCCAAAAAAAAAATAAAGTTTTCTAATTTTACTAGAATCTAACAGGTAAGTAGCATGAAGTTGCTGAGGCTCCTTTTTTTCTTTATTTTTTATTGTAAGAATTTATTCAAGAGGGCCCGGAGAGATAGCACAGCGGCGTTTGCCTTGCAAACGGCCGATCCAGGACCAAAGGTGGTTGGTTCGAATCCCGGTGTCCCATATGGTCCCCCGTGCCTGCCAGGAGCTACTTCTGAGCAGACAGCCAGGAGGAACCCCTGAGCACCGCCGGGTGTGGCCCAAAAACCAAAAACCAAAAACCAAAAAAAAAAAAAAAAAAAAAAAAAAAAAAGAATTTATTCAAGAGACAAAATTAATTAACATAATGAGGTAAACTAACATAATATAGTGACATAACATAATGTATAATATAATTGATATAATAATAATACATGTAAGTCAAAGAAAGTTTCTGATTAAAAACACAATTTGAGGGGCCGGGAAGGTGGCACTAGAGTAAAGTGTCTGCCTTGCAAGCCCTAGCGTAGGATAGACCGCGGTTCGATCCCCCGGCGTCCCATTTGGTCCCCCCAAGCCAGGGGCGATTTCTGAGCGCATAGCCAGGAGTAACCTCTGAGCGTCAAACGGGTGTGGTCCAAAATCCAAAAAACAAACAAACAAAAAACCCCCACAATTTGAGGCTCCTTTTTGTTCTCTCTCTAAAAGACAAATACTTCAGCAATTACTAAAATAAATCCATTTTGTAATGCTTTTTTTGGTCCATGGATAATGAGATAAAGGATAAAATACTTCTTCTTTAGGCAGAAAGAAACCTATCCCTTCCAATCCTGACCAGTACAGTATGTCAGTTTGAACAATCTGGGACCGAGGGTGTGTGATAAAGTCATGTTACAGACTGTAGAATTTAATATTAACAGGTCATGTAGAAAAACAGTAAAACTAATTTTATGAAATACTGAATAAGCAACTTCAGGGTTCCCTGAGTTAGATATGATGGGGGTGATTTCTGACAGATAACACAGCAGGGAGTTCGATCCCCCCGCCCCGAATCCCATTACTTTCTTTGAGATCCAGATAAGTCTTAAACCCTTTATTTTTGCTTTTAGAAAACCATCTTATCAAAAGGCAACCCCCAAAAAACATTCTCAAGTCTTCACTTGCAAGGAGCATTTCATCATACCATAGAAATGCTACTTTCAGCAGAGACGTTGGTGGGCCGTGTTTTGGTAAGCACATTTTCATTGTAGTTTTCTTCCCTCCCCTTCCCTCCCCTCCCCTTCCCTTCCCTCCCCTTCTCTCCCCTCCCCTCCCCTTCCCTTTCCTCTCCTCCCCTACCCTTCCCTCCTCTTCCCTCCCCTCCCTTTCCCTCCCCTTTCCTTCTTTCCCCTTCCCTCCTTCCCTTCCCTCCCCTCCCTTCCCTTCCCTACACTCCCCCGTCCCTTCTCTTCTATCCCTTCACCTTCCCTCTCTTCCCCCCTCCCCTCCCCTCCCTTCCCTTCCCTTCCCTTCCCTCCCCTTCCCTACCCTCCCCTTCCCTTCCCTTCCCTTCCCTTCCCTTCCCTTCCCTTCCCTCCCCTTTCTTTCTTTCCCCTTCCCTTCCCTCCCTTCCCCTCCTCTTCCCTTCCCTCCCCTTCCCTCCCCTCCTCTCCCCTTTCCTTTCCTTCTCCCCTTTTTTTGGTTTTTGGGTCACACCCAGCAGCGCTCAGGGGTTACTCCTGGCTCTACGCTCAGAAATCGCTCCTGGCAGGCTTCAGGGATCATATTGGGATGTCGGGATTCGAACCACCGTCCTTCTGCATGTAAGGCAAACGCCCTACCTCCATGCTATCTCTCTGGCCCTTCTTTCCCTTTCTTTCTTTCTTTCTTTTTTTTTTTTTGGTTTTTGGGTCACACCCAGCAGCGCTCAGGGGTTACTCCTGGCTTCATGCTCAGAAATCGCTCCTGGCAGGCTCAGGGGACCATATGGGACGCCGGGATTCGAACCGATGACCTTCTGCATGAAAGCCAAACGGCTTACCTCCATGCTATCTCTCTGGCCCTTCTTTCCCTTTCTTTCTAAGTTTCTTCCTTTTCTTTCTAAATTTCTTTTTCTTTCTTTCTTTTCTTTCTTTCTTTCTTTCTTTCTTTCTTTCTTTCTTTCTTTCTTTCTTTCTTTCTTTCTTTCTTTCTTTCTTTCTTTCTTTCTTTCTTTCTTTCTTTCTCTCTTTCTTTCTTTCTATATTTCTTTCTTCTTTTTCTTTCTTTCTTTCTTTCTTTCTTTCTTTCTTTTGTTCTTTCGTTCTTTCTTTCTTACTTTCTTTCTGTCGTTCTTTTTTTCTCTTCTCTGTTTCTTCTTTCTTTCTTCCTTTCTTCTTCCTTCCTTCCTCCTTCCTTCCTTCCTTCCTTCCTTCCTTCCTTCCTTCCTTCCTTCCTTCCTTCCTTCCTTCCTTCCTTCCTTCCTTCTTTCTTTCTTTCTTTCTTCCTTCCTTCTTTCTTTCTTTCTTTCTTTCTTTCTTTCTTTCTTTCTTTCTCTTCTTTCATCTTTTTCTTTCTTTTTTTGTGCCACATCCCTTGACACTCAAGGTTTCTCCCGGCTCTGCATTCAGAAGTCACTCCTGGCAGTCTCAGAGGACTATATGGGATGCTGAGAATCAAATCTAGGTCGGTCTGGGTTAGCCACATGCAAGACAAACACTATTCCCTGCGGTATTGCTCTGGTCCCTCACGATTGTTTTCTAATGAACTTTAGCCATAAACATGACATTTAGGTGAGTTTCTCATTTAGGTGAATCTGTGGTGTTCCCTGGTAGGAACTCAAAACTGTTTTTCACTACTCTTCCATCTATTACTTGGTTTGCCTTTTCTTTACAATGAATATTATTTTTTATTGCATAATTTGTATTTGTTCTCAGGTTATCAATTAGAAAAAATAATTTACTAGGACAAAGACTTGCATGTTGTTTATCTTACATTTCACATGATGTTCAGAAACATATAGCAATAAACTATATATTAAAGGTGATGGGGGCCGGAGAGGTGGCGCTAGAGGTAAGGTGTCTGCCTTGCAAGCGCTAGCCAAGGAAGGACTGCGGTTTGATCCCCCGGCATCCCATATGGTCCCCCAAAGCCAGGGGCAATTTCTGAGCGCGTAGCCAAGAGTAACCCTTGAGCATCAAACGGGTGTGGCCCCCAAAACAAAACAAAACAAAAAAAAGAAAGGTGATGATGGGGCTGGAGCGGTGGTGCAAGCAGTATGGCATCTGCCTTGCCCACGCTAGCCTCAGACGGGCCGTGGTTCGATCCCCCGTCATCCCATATGGTCCCCCAAGCCAGGAGCAATTTCTGAGTGCATAGCCAGGAGTAACCCTTGAACATCACCGGGTGTGGCCCCCCAAACCCCCCCAAAAAGAAAGGTGATGTTGATTGCATCATTTAAATGTATAGCTAATGGGCCAGAGTGATAGTGCTTGCAAGTAGCTGATTTCAGTTGTCTCCTGCATCGTACCTGGCTCTTGACTTTGCCAGGAAAGATCTCTGAGTGCATAACTGGAGTAAGTGTTGCGCACAAGCCAAGTGTGCCCCCAACAATTTATAGCTAATTTCCCTCTATTTGATTTTAAGTACACTTTATTAATACTAAACTATTTTGTGCTTCTATACTATTCAAAAACTACTTTCTATTTTACTCTAACTTGTACATATTAATACTTAGTTCAGTTATTTTCTTGGGGAAAATTTCACTTTTTTTTTATCCTATTAAGACTAAACATCCTCAAATTTTTGATTTGTTCATGAGCAGTAATTAAAAACAGATGTATATGCCTATCTTCACCAATGCATATGTGCTCCTTGAGAAATAAACCACTTTATGAAATGTTTATATTCCATTATCTGAAAATTGCATATGCTCTATAAATGAATTTCCACTAACCATTTTAGTAGTTGATCTGAAAATTTAAAAAAAAAAAATAGGTAATTTGAGGGGCTGGAGAGACAGCATAGAGGTAGGGCATGCAGAAGGACGGTGGTTTGAATCTCGGCATCCCATATAGTCCCCCGAGCCTGCCAGGAGCCATTTCTGAGCGCATAGCCAGGAGTAATCCCTGAGCACTGCCGGGAGTGACCCAAAAACCAACCAAACAAACAAACAAAAAAAGGTAATTCGAGGTTATGCTGCCACCTAATGGTGATATGGTAGAAATAAATGGGTATATTTAATAAATATGATATGATATGATAGAAATAAATGGGTATATTTAATAAATGGTATATTATATAATAAATGGTATATTTTAAATGATTATTTTGTAATTAATAAAATTGCATTTTTTCTAGTACCTGTTATATGAGAATTTATATGGTTTATGGTTTGGAAGTATCTAAGTAAAATTCATTCCATGAAATTTGTGCATTTTTGGATTATTTGGGAATCCTTTTCTTTTTAGGTAGTCCCAAGTTTTCCTTTTTTCTTAAATTCCTGCTGGTATGGGGTGTTTTGATAAACTATGTTTTGTTCTTTGTTATATTATCAATGACTTATTGGTTGAAATCATTTAAATGTTCAAATTTTATTTGGATTTATAAAAGTACCAATATATATATATATATATATATATATATATATATATATATATTTAAAGAGTCACTAGAAAAATAGCAAAAAAAATGCCATCCTCTGTTTAATAGTATAGGGAAATTGGTAGGAATGAACAGATAAAATATTTTATACCAAAAATTATTTACTCAGGGGTTAGAGCGGTGGCAGAAGCTGTAGGGCGTCTGCTTTGCATGCGCTAACCTAGAGCAGTCCTTGGTTCGATCCCCCAGCTAGGTTCCTCCTAGCTCTATGCTCAGAAATCGCTCCTGGCAGGCTCGGGACCATCTGGGATGCTGTATTCGAACCATCTTTCTGTATGCAAGGCAAATGTCCTACCTCCATGGTATCTCTCCAGCCCCGAGAAATAATTATTATACCTAAATCGAAGCTACATTTTATCTCAAAAATTATTACAATGAGAATAAACATTAAATTTACCATGAGAGTAAACATTAAATTCTTATAATGCGTAGAGAACACTAAGTTGAGATCATAGTGATCTGATAGCAGTCTCAAAGCCAACAATTTCTTCCCAAATCACATTTACCAACTCATTTGATAAATTTAAAGTGGCCAAAGGTCAGGGCTGAAGCAATAATACAACTGATAGGGCACTTGTTTTGCACATGGCTGAATTGAGTTCAATCCCTGGCACTCACATGGTCCCCTAAGAACTTCCATGAATAACTCCTGAGTGAAGTGCCACCTCTATGCATGGGTGAATGTGTCCCAAACTCTAAAATATAAACTGGCCAAAGATAGCCTAATCCAGGGATAATTCCCAAAGGGGTGAATAAAGAAAAAATCTTGGGGCCGGGCGGTGGCGCTGGAGGTAAGGTGCCTGCCTTGCCTGCGCTAGCCTAGGACGGACCGCGGTTCGATCCCCCGGCGTCCCATATGGTCCCCCAAGAAGCCAGGAGCAACTTCTGAGCGCATAGCCAGGAGTAACTCCTGAGCGTCACCGGGTGTGGCCCAAAAACCAAAAAAAAAAAAAAAAAAAAAAAAATCTTCATCTTGTCCTAGGAGGTCACTTGAATAGAAAATGAATTAAATACTAATCAAAGTAAAATAAAGTCACTCCATTTTGTCCTGAAATCATTAAGCCTGAAAATATTTCATCCAAATGCATCTTGAGATTTTGAAAGGACCAATTACTGTTTATAATTTACAACCTTGCTTATTTTGCAGACCAGATACATTGATGTGTTAAAAATACACTCACTTCTATTTCCTCATGAATAGCCCTTTCCTTCTGGTCAAAATTCTAACTATTTGTAAGGATGTGTTTAGGGAAAATGAAAGTATATTAGGCTTTTCCCTTCATTGGCATATCTAGCCTTGGGCTGGAAGGGACAACTTGGCTGACTTCAGAACTCAATGAAAGAAGATAACTTCAGACACAAAAGGGAAGGATAGTTTGACTGATGGTGGCAAAGAGAGGTCCTTGAGCATAGAATTATCTCTGTTCGGGCCCGGAGAGATAGCACAGTGGCGTTTGCCTTGCAAGCAGCCGATCCAGGACCAAAGGTGGTTGGTTCGAATCCCGGTGTCCCATATGGTCCCTCGTGCCTGCCAGGAGCTATTTCTGAGCAGACAGCCAGGAGGAACCCCTGAGCAATGCCGGGTGTGGCCCAAAAACAACAACAAAAAAAGAATTATCTCTGTTCTCTTTCTATGAAAGAAATGCACCTGCCACTCACTCAAGACGATAACTGCCAATAAGAGAGAAACTAGAAATAGCATAGATGTAATTTCCCCCCAGAGTTGTGCTTTAATAAAGTGGATACAATAAGAGAGCTGCTCCATTAAAGCAGGATTCTGGATCTCCTACAGCTAGTGGTCTTTGGGCTACCCAACTCCCCAACCCAGAATCCCTGGAGGTCAGGTGCTCCACAAGTGGCATAGCCAAGAGAAACACATGTTTGAAATGGATGCATCTATGAAACAAGTTTTAGTGCAGTGTAATACTAAAATACACATAAGATATATATAACAATAAATAATAATAATAATATTTTTTTCTAACATGTAATGAAGTAGTACATAACATCTTAAGAACTTAATAAGTTTGATAGGTGGGTAAATGAATAAATGACAGGGTTTGAAGTGAGAAAGTTTTAGGAAGAACAGGAATGGCAAACTATTTTTATATTAAAATTAGGTAAATAAAATGGATTCAAATCATTTATTGAAGATCATTAAAGGTTCAATGAATTCTTAAATGAAGGCCAACTTAGAATCATGTGTAAAAAGTGGTAATATATTCATGTCATGATTAAAATGAATATTTGTGTTGGTTTACCTATATTAATTATCAGAAGAATGAAATAATCCATTTATGTTTTTGTTGCTTTTACAGATGATCCTTGTCTTTTTACTAAGTATTGGGTCCCTTATAATTTATTTCATCAATTCAACAGAGTGAGTAAAATTCTATTACCTCATCAGATAACTACATCATCATATATAAGTGCACATCATTAGCTTACTCAAAAATTTCTCTCATAAATAATACTCAGTATGAGTGCATGCACACAAAGTTGTACACATACAACATAAAAACAGACACAATCTTATTAAAATTAGAAAATGTGTAATTTCTTCCATTGAACACCAAAAACAACTCTTAAAAAATGTATGAGTTGAGGGGCTGGAGAGATAGCATGGAGGTAAGGCGTTTGCCTTTCATGCCAAAGGACTGTGGTTTGAATCCCATATGGAATCCCATAGGGTCCCCTGAGCCAGCCAGGAGCAATTTCTTTCTTTTTTCTTTTTTTTGAGCGATTTCTCTTTCTTTCTTTCTTTCTTTCTTTCTTTCTTTCTTTCTTTCTTTCTTTCTTTCTTTCTTTCTTTCTTTCTTTCTTTCTTTCTTTCTTTCTTTCTTTCTTTCTTTCTGTCTGTCTGTCTGTCTGTCTGTCTGTCTGTCTGTCTGTCTGTCTGTCTGTCTGTCTGTCTTTCTTTCTTTCTTTCTTTCTTTCTTTCTTTCTTTCTTTCTTTCTTTCTTTCTTTCTTTCTTTCTTTCTTTCTTTCTTTCTTTCTTTCTTTCTTTCTTTCTGCCACACCCGTTTGATGCTCAGGGGTTACTTCTGGCTAAGTGCTCAGAAATCGCCCCTGGCTTGTGGGGGACCATATGGGATGCCAGGGGATCAAACTGCTGTCCTTCCTTGGCTAGCGCTTGGAAGGCAGACACCTTACCTCTAGCGCCACCTCACCGGCCCTCAGGAGCGATTTCTGAGCATAGAGGCAGGAGTAACCCCTGAGCGCTGCCGGGTGTGGCCCAAAAACAAAAACAAACAAACTCAAGAAAAAGTATGAGTTGAGGGGCCGGAGAGATAGCATGGAGGTAAGGCATTTGCCTTTCATGTAGAAGGTCATTGGTTCAAATCTCAACATCCCATATGGTCCCCCGAGCCTGCCCGGAGCGATTTCTGAGCTTGGAGCCATGAGTAACCCCTGAGCACTGCCAGATGTGACCCAAAAACCAAAAAAAAAAAAAAAAAAAAAAAAAAAAAGTATGAGTTTTCTGTATCCTGTCGTACAGTATTGCTAAGAAATGTGTGTGGCACAGTGTTATTTTTTTCTAGAGTCCAAGAGATTTCAAGCTTCCAATTGTCATATCTTCTCTGGGGTCACTTAGAATAGATTTTTCATCTTTTGTTCCTTATATGTTATATCATAAATTCTGAAATCATCTCAAGGTTTCTCATGTGGTTCAGACTTTCTATAACCTAAGAAAAGGGAAAGTTCTAGAATGCATTGTCCAGTTACAATGAAGCAAAGTATTCTATGATTTATTTGTAAAGGCATTCCTGCTTTAGTCCTAAAGTTAAGATATTCAATGGACATGACACATTCTAATCCATATGATTAGATACTATGCTGGTATACCTGGGAATTGTAATTACACTACATTATGCTGAAGTGATATTTGAATTTCAGAGCCTCAAAAATTTGCAAATTTAGAGATACTAGGGAAACTAGCAGTCTTTTCTTTTTGTGTATGTGTGGCTATTTTCAGATATTTAAGCAATTTTTTTTCTAATTTTTTTTCTCATATCAGTCCAGCTTTACCTAGTTTAGGTCTACAATAGAAACATGCAGAAGACCAGCTAGATGGTTGGTTGGTCTTTCAAACCAAGAAGTGCATCCCCATCATCTTGATATCTCTAAATTCTATTGCTAAAATGAAAATGAAATGACTAAACTCAGAAAAACAGATAATTTTCCTGTTAATTTTAGTTCCATACAAAGTCCAGTGGTTTTCTAATATATTTGCTATCAGGAGAAATGCAATTTTCTTCATGTCTAACCTATTCATATAAATAAATTTACTTTCTGTTCCTTAGTCCTATATTTGCACAAATATTAAAATATTAAAATGTTCAGCTATACAAACTAACCTTGTTTCTTTTTTTCAGTCCTGTTGCAAGCTGTACTGCATATGATGATATAACCATTTCCTTTGACATGATAATCAATGGTTTTTTTGCTATATATTTTGGATTGAGAGTAAGTAAAAATGAAGTGGAGTATACAAATATAACAGGCACAATATAAGATGGTGCTTTTGTTTAAATCTCTAATGTAAGAGGTTTTGTGCCCTAAATTACTAAATGCGCATGAATTTTTAAGTACTTATCCAAGATATAGATTTTAATGCATTCACTTATTACATTTTAAAAATATATATATAGTTATATCTCTACAAATAATTACACAGTTATATATAACATATGAGACACATATGAAATATATATATGAAATAATGCCATGGTTATAAGAAATCTTATATATTTTTTTATTTATTGTTTGGTTTTTGGGCCACACCCAGTGATGCTCAGGGGTTACTCCTGGCTATGCGCTCAGAAATTGCTCCTGGCTTGGAGGATCATACGGGATGCTAGGAATTGAACCGAGGTTTGTCCTGGGTCATTGCATGCAATGTAAATGCCCGAATTGCTGCACAATTGCTCTGGCCCCGATTCTAAAAAATTTTGCTGAAAATATTTTGGCTAGAAGCTTGCTCATGCAGCAATTTTACTCTGAGCTGTAGAAGAATACAAAATAAAATGGTCTACAAAATAATATAACATTAACTTTAAAAGACCTTTTACTGTGTGTGCATATTCATGGTGTTGAACAAATTATCTTTTATTTTACAGAAAATAGAAAATGAAAATAATTTTGAAAAAAGATATAAAACATACATAATCATTAAGAAAGTTAAAAAATATCTAAATACCTCACTGTGAAAACATTGCCAAAAATACAAATTATGGGGGGCCGGAGAGATAGCATGGAGGTAAGGCGTTTGTCTTTCATGCAGAAGGTCATCAGTTCGAATCCCGGTGTCCCATATGGTCCCCCGTGCCTGCCAGGAGCAATTTCTGAGCATGGAGCCAGGAGTAACTCCTGAGCACTGCCGTGTGTGACCCAAAAACCACACACACACACACAAAATACAAATTATGGGCCAGGAATACAACTCTGTGCTATAACACTTGCCTTGCATGTTTGAGTCCATGAGTTCAATGTACATATACACAATGTACACATATAAATATATATAATTCAAATATATATAATATATAACATTAAAATACATTTAAAATGGCAAGTTCATGGAAACACACTTTCTTTTTATGTGTTATGCCGAAGAACTTGTCCTCAAAGTAATTTATTCGTTCATAATATGGTAGTCTTTACTTTTTTCTTGTGTTTTCTGGGATCAAGCTTTCTCAAGATGTGAAATCAGAGTATAAGTCTAGTGAAATAAAAGCAATTTGTCAGCCATTTTCCCTGAACATCATGGCTTGAACTGCACAGGCCCTTGTACTCGTGGATTTTTTTTTTTTTTTTTTGCCTGTTGGTCTCATTTACAGAGTCAGTCAATCTGCAAAAAAGTTGATCGAATCCCCAGATGCAGAATCCATAGGAAAGGAGAATCAAGTACAAATGACAAGTGGATTTTCCACAGGTTTAGTGATCAAGAGTCAGCTCTATTATACATACCCAAATGCATACAGCTACATATACATATATACATACATGTATATGTACATACATGCTTCTGTGATTTTCCTTCTAAAATTTTCTGACAACAACCATTAATATTTTTATTACAATGGTCCACTTCCCATTCTTGAAATTTTTGCTTTCTTTTTAAATTTATTTTTATTTTTTATTATTATTTTTTTTCCCCATGCCATCTCAATTCTTGCTTTCTTAATCTAAGTTGGGAAGTTCATCCACACCTGCCTTGACCAGCAGCTATAAAGTCACCTGCCTTGAACAGACAGATATACATGTCTCTGTCTTGGCCAGCGTCAGTGCTTTTTCCATTGAATTTTATCTTTTTTTTTTTTTTTTTTTTTTTTTTTTGGCGTCCCTGGGTGTGAATTTTATCTTAAACCTAGTATCTTCTTTGTTAAAAAATAGTGTTTGTTTATTATAATTACATAACTTCAAAAGTTCTAGGATATGCTGGAAGATCAAAGTATTTATTCAAAGGTTCGGGTAGATGGCTCCAAGATCTGGCGTATATATTTTGCATGTGAAAGTTCCAGGTTCAATCCTATAGGGTTCCCCAAGTACTGCTATGTGTGACCCAAATAAACAAAATATTTATTTAGAATCCAGAGGGTTAAATCAGAATACAGACTTATGTCCATTTGCTAAGCACTAAAGGCTCAGTCTCTATGCCTATATTAATGTATGCTCATCTATATAGTTATCTAAATGCATGTTTATGAATAAGATAGATTGAGATGTTTGAGATGTATATAATAGGATCAATTTCATTTGGTGAATGTGATGTCCCTGGATAAAACAACTGCTCATTTTTAAATTCTTGAAGGTAACAACATTTGTGGTGCTTTGTTTCTGTCTCATAGTTTTTGGCAGCTGATGATAAGATCAAGTTTTGGTTGCAGATCAATACTATTGTAGATATCTTTACCATTCCAACACCCTTCATTTCCTGTTATTTAAAGCGTAATTGGCTAGGTGAGTGTCTTGTGTGAATCAGGAGAAATCTCTGAATTTCTCTTTATAAACTGTTCAGTGTTTATTTCTCAAATTTTACAAATTCTGGGAGGTATCAGGTCCAGGTAAGTCTTGGTGCCAACTTTAGAAACTTCAATACCATTCATTTTCATTTAAAGTCTGAATGCAATTTTAAGAAAGTCCTCAAAGAGATCTTATATTTTTGTAATGTACATTCAGCGCATTTTTCTTTAGCTGTAGTACCAACCATCATACTTAGTGCACAGTAGCTACATATTATTTATGGACTAATAATTCATTCACAACCTGAGAGGTTGTGAAGACTCCAGCATCGGTAACAGCACCAACTTTGTTCTGGGATCACACATGTTTTGAGAGATAGAAAAAGACTCTCTTGGTTTTCAAAATTATGAATCAGATCAAGGCAGGATTTGCTCTATTTAGTTATTATTTCTTAAAAAGATGTGGCCTTATTTCATGTGATTTTTATATAATCATTACATAAACACATTCCTAACTATTATCAACCTATATAAAGTAGACCATTGCATAAACATTGGCAAGTATGACATAATAACTCTACTTTAGATTTTAAGTGGAGTTAGGAGCTTTTCAGTGATTTGTTTTCAATTCTAAAGAATACTGAGTAAAAGAGCAGTGCTCAGCACACTTGGAAAGCATGCTACTAAAACTGTGCTTTCTATTAGCTCAACAGTCCTATGCTGTGGGGATTTTTTTTTGTTTTTGTTTTTGGGCCACACCCAGCGGTGCTCAGGGGTTACTCCTGGCCGTCTGCTCAGAAATAGCTCCTGGCAGGCAGGGGGACCATATGGGACACCGGGATTCGAACCAACCACCTTTGGTCCTGGATCATCTACTTGCAAGGCAAACACCGCTATGCTATCTCTCTGGGCCCAGCTGCTGTGGGAATGTTTACCATTTTCATTTTATACATATGTGAGAAGGTGAAAAAAGAGGTTTACTCTAGGTTATAACATATTCAGTGTGAGAGCAAGGGTGTATTTTACAGTGGATTAGTTTAAATATGTCACTTTAAAATATATTTTGAGTATTCTGGTAGGGTAAGAAAAGACACCATTCCAACTGCGATGTACTCAACACTCCTTGCAATTGCTCCTCCTCTTTCAGCAGCTTTGTCCTTTCCATTTCTTTGTAGGTTTAAGGTTCTTAAGAGCACTGCGGCTGCTAGAACTCCCACAAATTTTACAAATTCTTGGATCTATCAAGACCAGGTAGGTCTTGATGCTAATTTTGCTGGAAGTGCTATTAACTTACATGCTCAATATAGAAACTTAAAATGATAATCGAACATTCAACTTTAGTTATCTTTCCTCCAAAATATTGTGAACTCTCCTAACCTCCAACATATTAATAAAATACTTTCTCTCATGAGAATAGTATTACATACTGGTTAGAAAGTTTGCAATTTGAGGCCCGAGAAATAGCATGGAGGTAGGGCATTTACCTTGCATGCAGAAGGACGGTGGTTTGAATCCCGGCATCCCATATGGTCCCCTGAGCCTGCCAGAATCGATTTCTGAGCATAGAGCCAGGAGTAAATCCTTGAGCGCTGCTGGGTGTGACCCCAAACAAAAACAAAAACAAAAAATGTTTGCAATTATTTTAAAGACTATTTTTTCTTAATAGAAAACTATACATTTATTAGGCTTTAATTCTTTTTTTTTTTTTTTTTTTTTTGGTTTTTGGGCCACACCTGGTAATGCTCAGGGGTTACTCCTGGCTATGTGCTCAGAAGTTGCTCCTGGCTTGGGGGACCATATGGGACACCGGGGGATCGAACCGCGGTCTGTCCAAGGCTAGCGCAGGCAAGGCAGGCACCTTACCTTTAGCGCCACCGCCCGGCCCAGGCTTTAATTCTTGACCTTACCACCAGCTTTCTCCCATTTTTCAACCCATACATTCACCTGCAGAGTCAAAGAAATTTAGATGCTTTTGTTTAGTACATTTGTTTTATTTATTTATTTATTTATTTATTTATTTATTTAGTAATTATTTTTTGGTTTGGGGCCACACCCTGCAGTGCTCCGAGCATACTCCTAGCTCTGCAGTCAGCATTCATTTCTGGCTTGCTTTTGGGGCCAAATAGAGAGCCAGGGTTCAAACCCAGATAGGCTGCATGCAAGGCAAGTGCTCCACCTGCCATATAACTACTCTGTCCTCAAATTTGCTGTTTTACATCACTTCTTTGTCTTAGCTGGTCATATGAAACAATTCCTTTGAGAAAATAATTGCCCAGTTTAAAAAATGAATTTTATTCATAAACTTGGTGTCACTTAACATTTCAAAAACAGCAGTAAAATCCCTAAATCCCTTGAGAACAGTGCTTCCGAAGCTTTAAGCTCTTTTTTTTGGTCTCTGGGCCACACCCGGTGATGCTAGGGGTTACTCCTGGCTATGTGCTCAGAAATTGCTCCTGGCTTGGGAGACCATATAAGACTCTGGGGTATTGAACCGCTGTCCGTCCTAGGTCAGCTGTGTGCAAGGCAAATGCCCTACCACTGTGCCACTGCTCTGGCCCAGAGCTTTAAGCTCTTAGTTCTAATGTACCCTCTTGAATTTTTTTTTTTTTGGTTTTTGGGCCACACCCGTTTGACTCTCAGGGGTTACTCCTGGCTATGCACTCAGAAATAGCCCCTGGCTTGGGGGGACCATATGGGACTCCCGGGGATCGAACCGCAGTCCGTCCTACGCTAGCACTTGCAAGGTAAACACCTTACCTCTAGCGCCACCTTCCCGGCCCCACCCTCTTGAAATTTTAATATCTCTTATCTCATTACAGATATCACTATACAGTCTTATGAATTTCTCTGTTGAATGCCCATGTTTCATGGTGAAGTTGGAAACCCAAAGGGCTTCTCTTGTGTCATAAGTAGCCCTATCTTGTCTAGAAATTTAGTTTTTGAATGCTTCTGAATTTCTATCACATTATGCTTTGTTATATTGGAAGATAGGCAACAAACTTGAACATATTTTATAGTAGGCTACAGATTATCCAGTAAGTTCTCTATTTCAAATCAAAATCAGACCAAAAAGTTTCTTCTTGGTAAACAAGTGCCTGTGATTGCCTTGCTGTAGTGTTGTGCTACAAGGTCTCGAGTTTACATATGAATCAAGTAGAACATTTGTGTGACAGTGCAGTTCAGTAGATTGGGTGCAGGTCACTTCCAGTAGACTGCAAGTAAGGGTGATGCTGTTATATTTTGTCCATGAATCACACTGTACATTCAACATGCTAGAGTAGAGACATTTATATTTTCTCAGAACATATCAGAACACAAATGCTCTTTATCTTTCTTTTCTAGGAACTCAATGAAGTTTTCTAAGCTGCTAACAATAACTCTGAGTTGCTGCCTCACTGCTGCAGGATTCATACACCTGGTAAGCACCTCACCCAACTTCTAATATTGCCTGTCTGCAGGAAATGCTTAGCCTTTGAAGAATGGAGATAGACCTCCTGAAGTCCCATACCAATCACTGTAAACCGTGTGCAGTTTATTTGGTTAATATCCCTTCTGAATTCTCAATATTCTTATATTTATCACAAGCATTTCTCCTACACTCAAAATATCTATGTCCCTTCTTCTTTCAAAGTCCACTCTTAGGAAAGGAAATAATATATTCATTCTTTAAAAGCATAAATACTAGGGAAATTTATCTCCATATTTTCATCAGTGTTGCATCATTATAAATAAAAGAATAAAGAGTGAAATATTTCACCCTTAGTAAAGCTGGAGAGTTGTAGAAAAGGAATAGCTGAGTTTTGATGGGAGCTTAAGAACTTTCCTAGTTATTCCATAATTTTTTTTTTTTTTTGGTTTTTGGGCCACACCCTGTGACGCTCAGGGGTTACTCCTGGCTATGAGCTCAGAAGTTGCTCCTGGCTTCTTGGGGGACCATATGGGACGCCGGGGGAGCCGGGGGATCGAACCGCAGTCCGTCCTAGGCTAGCGCAGGCAAGGCAGGCACCTTACCCCTAGCGCCACCGCCCGGCCCCATTTTTTTCTTTTTTTAAATTATTTTTATTTTTATATATTTTTTTGGTTTTTGGGTCACACCCGGCAGTGTTCAGGGGTCACTCCTGGCTCTACACTCAGAAGTCACTCCTGGCAGGCTCGGGGAATCCTATGGGATGCCGGGATTCAAACCACCGTCCTTCTGCATGCAAGGCAAACACTTTACCTCCATGCTATCTCTCCTTCCATAATTTATTTCTATATGTAATTATTTCCTTTTTTTTGTGTGGTTTTTGGGTCACACCCGGCAGTGCTCAGGGGTTATTCCTGACTCCACACTCAGAAATTGCTCCTGGCAGGCACGGGGGACCATATGGGACACCGGGATTCGAACCAATGACCTCCTGCATGAAAGGCAAACGCCTTACCTCCATGCTATCTCTCTGACCCCTAATTATTTCCTTTACCTATGAGAAAAATTATCCTTAGACCACTTAAGAAGCAGTTTGGTAAATGGGTTTCAATAATGGGCAATTCCAGGGCCGGAGAGATAGCATGGAGGTAAGGCGTTTGCCTTTCATGTAGGATGGTGGTTTGAATCCCGGCATCCCATATGGTCCCCTGTGCCTGCCAGGGGGCGATTTCTGAGCATAGAGCCAGGACTGACCCCTGAGCGCTGCCGGGTTTGACCCAAAAACAAAACAAAACAAAACAAAACAAAAAGGGCAATTCCTAAGTTTCAGCGCCAAAAAAATTTATCCATTAGAAAATGTAGAAATTGAAATGTGATCTTGATAGTCTACAGAGGACTTTGAAGAAAACGAATGAAGAAAATATAACATAAATCATTTACAAGAGTCTCTTCTAAATTGGTTGAAACAGTAACAAAGAAAAAGTGTAAATAAAACTCCCAAACTTTCTTTATCTTCAGTTTAGCAGAAATATGTCAAATACAATTTACCAAAGAAATTGAGAATCGGGGCCAGAGAGAAAGCATAGAGATAAGGCTGTTTGCCTCACATGCAGAAGGTCGGTGGTTCAAATCCCAGCGTCCCATATGGTCCTCTGAGCCTGCCAGGAGTGATTTCTGAGCATAGAGTCAGGAGTAATCCCTGAGCACTGCTGGATGTGACCCAAAAAAGCTAAAAAAGAAAAAAAAAAAAAAGAAATTGAGAAGCAATTTAAAACCAGAGTTTCAGCTCATCTAGATTTGGAACATTCTAAATGTTATTGAGACTCCCAGTAAATTTCACTAAACAAAAAAATCTAGCAAGGGAATATCTTTGTGTGCTTAGAAAGACATATCAAGGCATTTTAGAGAGACATATACAAAATATTTTAATTAATTATCACTCTTGAGGACTACATCTGCTCTTCGAGCACATATTACTTATAAGGAAAAAAATAATCTTTGGTGAATGATTGGAAGAGTGGGCTACCAGAATTATTTTTGGAAAGAAACAGCATGTTTCATTAATGAGCACTGATATTTAAAAACATATCACTTACTTTTTTTGTTTGTTACTTTTGCTTTTGGGTCACACCCACCAGTGCTTAGAGTTTACTCCTAGCTCTGTTCAGGGATATTTCCTTCTTTTTATTTTTAAATATATATATCTTTATTTAAACAGCTTGATTACAAATATGATTGTAGTTGGGTTTCAGTTATGCAAAGAACACCACTCTTCACCAGTGCAACATTCCCATCACCAATGTCCCAGATCTCCCTCCTCCCCACCCCACCCCCAGGGATATTTCCTTTTAGTGCTCAGGGGCACTATTCTGGGGCAGAGCTTAACCTGGGTTTGTGTGAGGTCAGTATCTTAACCCCTGTTCTATCTCTTTGGCCCCCTAATTTACCTCCTAACACACTCATATTTAACTTCAGCTAAATGTTCTTTGTGCCTAAAGATAAAGTCTTAGAGAGAATGTAACCAATAAAATGCCTATGCCGATATTGTGTCAAAATGAAAATGGGGGCCGAAGAGATAGCATGGAGGGAGGGTAGGGCGTTTGCCTTGCATGCAGAAGGACGGTGGTTCGAATCCCGGCACCCCAGATGGTCCCCCAAGCCTGCCAGGAGCGATTTCTGAGCTTACAGTCAGGAGCAATCCCTGAGTGCTGCCGGTGTGACCCCCCCAAAAAAAGGGGGGGCTGGAGTGATGGCACAGGGCATAAGGCATCTGCCTTGCTCACACTATCTTAGGAGAACAGAGATTTGATCCTTCAGTGTGCCATATGGTACTCAAAGCCAAGAGTAATCACTGAGCGTCACCGGGTGTGACCCCCCCCCCAAAAAAAAAGGTTGTGGTGGAAAACAGAAAGATTTCAATATACAGCAGTTTCATGACAGAATCATTATAAGAACAAAAATTACAGAATATTTTCCCCAAGGAAACAAAGTAAAACTAAGGAGAAAATATGATATATGAAAAAGATGTAAGGGGCCAGAGCAATGGCGCAAGTGGTAGGGCCTTGCACGCAGCTGACCCAGGACGGGCCTCGGTTCGATTCCCCTGGTGTCCCATATGGGCCACCAAGTCAGGAGCGATTTCTGACTGCAGAGCCAGGAGTAACCCCTGAGTGTCACCGGGCGTGGCCCCCCAAAAAAGACATAAAATTGAAACTTTAAAATAGTAAAAATGTTCATTTGAAATTTAAATTTTTCTTTTTCTTTTCTTTTCTTTTTTTTTTTTTTGGGACACACCCGGAGTTGCTCAGGGGTTCCTCCTGGCTGTCTGCTCAGAAATAGCTCCTGGCAGGCAGGGGGGACCATATGGGACACCGGGATTCGAACCAACCACCTTTGGTCCTGGATTGGCTGCTTGCAAGGCAACGCTGCTGTGCTATCTCTCTGGGCCCAAAATTTTAATTTTTCAATGAATATAACACAACTATAAGGAATGATGAGATCATGCAATTGGCTGCAACATAGATGGAAATGAAAGATATTATGCCAAGTAAAGAAGAATAAACACAGGATGACATTACTTATCTGTAGTATTTAGAATAACTAAATGAGAAAATGCAAAGGTGGGCTGCCTAGGTCTCCTTTGACACCAGAGTATGGGAGAGAAATGAAGAAGATAGGTGGATGGAGGAAGAAGATATAAATGGGAAGTACCAGTGGGCAAAGGTCAGGAGAATTTAGATGATATGTGGTATTAAGAAATAATAGAGCTAACACACAAACCATAAAGTCAGCAACACTAAAATTATGAGGCCCAAATGTTACCAACCAATCTTACAAAAATGTTTGTCGGGGCCGGGCAGTGTCGCTAGAGGTAAGGTGCCTGCCTTTCCTGCGCTAGCCTTGGACGGACCGCGGTTCGATCCCCCGGTGTCCCATATGGTCCCCCAAGCCAGGAGCAACTTCTGAGCACATAGCCAGGAGTAACCCCTGAGCGTTACCGGGTGTGGCCCAAAAACAAAAAACAAAAAAAAAAAAAAACAAAAAAACAAAAAAACAAAAATGTTTGTCAAGATGGCAAGCCAGGGCCATGGAAGAAGGGTAGGTGAGGGAACCTGGAAATACTGGTGAAGGAAAATTGACACTGGTAGCAGCATCAGTGCTGGGACATTGTATGTCTAAAGATCAACAAGGAATGTCTTAGTAAATCGTGCTGCTCTAATCAAATAATTTTTAAAGACTGCAATGTTTTCATAAATCCATAAATAGGAATGTGAGTTACAAATGGCCATAAAGATATACAAAAAATCATTACAGGACTGAATAGCAGCAGAGAAAACCAATAAATTTACATCTTCAAATAACCATATAATCATGCCTGTGATTTATTGATGATTTCTCCTATATGCTGTAATTATATGTACAACTTCCTCTAATATTAATTATAGTTGAATACATTTGGTTTCATTGAGATATTCTGAAGGAGTTTAATATCCTAAGATTATTTGTTTTGGGAGGGCATACCTGATGGTGCTCAGAGATTATTCCTGGCTCCTTGCTCAGGGATCACTCTTAGTAGTGGCTCAGGGAAACATATATGAACCAAAGCACCTTGCCTGCTGTTCTATCATTCTGATTCATTAGTTTATGTTTTAATCACTTAAAAAATATTGTGGAGGTGAGAGAACAACTTGGAAAGTTTTGTCAATTTACTATTTCTTTTTTTTTTTTTTTTGTTTTTTGGGCCACACCCGGCGGTGCTCAGGGGTTCCTCCTGGCTGTCTGCTCAGAAATAGCTCCTGGCAGGCACGGGGGACCATATGGGACACCGGGATTCAAACCAACCACCTTTGGTCCTGGATCGGCTGCTTGCAAGGCAAACGCCACTGTGCTATCTCTCCGGGCCCCAATTTACTATTTCTTATACTAGCATGTATGTGCCTAAGCTTATAGAAATTAAGTGTTCATGAAAGTATTTTTTTAATGATAGTTCTGAGTAGATAAAAATTGAGTATGGGGCCCGGAGAGATAGCACAGCGGGCTTTTGCCTTGCAAGCAGCCAATCCAGGACCAAAGGTGGTTGGTTCGAATCCTGGTGTCCCATATGGTCCCCCGTGCCTGCCAGGAGCTATTTCTGAGCAGATAGCCAGAAGTAACCCCTGAGCAAAGCCAGGTGTGGCCCAAAAAAAAATTTTTTTTGAGTATGACGAGGCTGGCGAGGTGGCGCTAGAGGTAAGGTGTCTGCCTTGCAAGCGCTAGCCAAGGAAAGGACTACGGTTCGACCCCCACCCCCTGCGTCCCATATGGTCCCTCCAAGCCAGGGGCAATTTCTGAGCACGTAGCCAGGAGTAACCCCTGAGCATCAAACGGGTGTGGCCCAAAAAACCAAAAAAAAAAAAAATTTGAGTATGACTAATAATGCTGATTCTGAGAAGTTTTAGGGATCAGTGGGTCCAAGATGCAATGATGTGACCACATAAAAGCAATCTAGATTTTGGCCATAAGCTTTTCACCCCTCATGCTTTATTAATAATTATGACAGAAAATTACCATAACAAGCTTGCGGAACCTACATAGCAACCTTGGTATCATTCAAGTTTTCATTTGGATTGAATCAAACTAACCCATTAGTTTGCTTATTCTTTGTAAAATTTGCGTTTTATTTAAAAACCTTTCTATGTATTCTCTTTGAACAGGTAGAAAACTTCGGTGACCCCTGGCTCAAAGTTAGAAATTCGCAGACTATATCATACTTTGAGTGTATTTATCTGATTATTGCAACAATTACAACAGTTGGCTATGGAGATTTTGTAGCCAACACATTGCTAGGACGGACCTTCATCATATTATTCATCCTAGGAAGCTTGGTAAAAATAGATTCAATATCTATTGAATAGAAATCAAATTGCATTTGGTTAATGATATTATTAGCGCAGCATTCACATGAAAGATAATGTTGCATTATACAGAGCAGATATCAGATGAAAATTTCAAGATATACAGAGCCCATATTTTCTAAACTGCATTATTAGGAAAAAGATATGGTAGATTAAGGAGACAAAACGTGTTATTAACTTCTACATTGACTTTAGTAATCTGACTTTATTCATCTTTTGCCCATCAGATAAAACTTTTATCCAAAGAGGAATAGGCACTTAAGTTTTATTTCTTCCAGCCCAAACATTAGGTAAATTTTCTCCCAACTTGGACTTCAGATAAGTGCTTATAAAGTTCAAGCATTTGGAAGCACAACTGGAACCCTCTTTTCCAAATGGTATCATTAGTTTCAGTGATGTAACTACTTCACCTTTCTGATAATCCTCTCCATACTGTTACATACCAAAATTTATCTCTAATAACATCCCATAGCAAACAGAATGGGTAGAATTGATAAATGAAAAAAAACATCCCATAGCAAACAGGATGGATAGAATTGATAAATGAAGGGCCCGGAGAGATAGCACAGCGGCGTTTGCCTTGCAAGCAGCTGATCCAGAACCAAAAAGGTGGTTGGTTCAAATCCCGGTGTCCCATATGGTCCCCCGTGCCTGCCAGGAGCTATTTCTGAGCAGAAAGCCAGGAGTAACCCCTGAGCACCACCGGGTGTGGCCCAAAAACCAAAAAAAAAAAAAAAAAAAAAAAAAAAGAATTGATAAATGAAAAAAATTTTCTTTCTGCCTATCTTCAATTTTATTTATTTGAATGTTGTAAAGTAATGAACAATATTAACCTAAATATACAAGCAAAAATGAAGAAGAAAAAGGTCTTTTGGAACACAGGTCATAGCCATATATCTATATGGTAACAAAAGGTATAATCCAAATATATAGGTATATACCTTCAAGAATTTATAATCTCAAAATCTTGAAATATATTTGAAAACAAACCTTAGATTTTATGTGCTAATTGTTTAGGTCACATTTGCTAATTATATTCCGGAAATGGTGGAAATTTTAGCCCAAAAGAGGAAATATAACCGTTCCTATAAAGCATGTAAAGGGAAAAAGTAAGTACCACTGTAATTGCAATTTCTACAGTTTAGGATAGACATATTCCCTTTATACTAAACACAGATTGTTAGATTTAGGTAACTATATTGGCAAAGTATTTTATTCAGGAGGGTTTTGTTAGGATAACAAGAGAAGATAATATTTATTTCTTGATATAAAATACTCCATAGATGAGACCAGAGAGATAGCACAGCTATAGGGCATTTGCCTTGCATGCAGAAGAATGGTGGTTCGAATCCCCGAGCCTGCCAGGGGTGATTTCTGAGCGTAGAGCCAGGAGTAGCCCCTGAGTGCTGCCGGGTGTGATCCAAAAACTAAAAACCAAAAAACAAACAAACAAACAAACAAAAAACCCCCCAAAAAACAAGCAAACAAACAAACAAACAAAACTCCATAGATACTTAATGATTAAATAGTGAGTAAAATAAAATTACAAAAACAACAAGTATTATAGATTTGGGCAATTGTTTCATATTCTTTCTCACTGACAACTAAGTTTTCTTTTTTTTTTTTTTTGGTTTTTGGGTCACACCCAGCAGTGCTCAGGGGTTATTCCTGGCTTCAGGCTCAGAAATTGCTCCTGGCAGGCACGGGGGACCATATGGGGCACCGGGATTCGAACCGATGACCTCCTGCAAGAAAGGCAAACGCCTTACCTCCATGCTATCTCTCCGGCCCCTCAACTAAGTTTTCTAATTCATTTTGTCATATAGTTAATTTTCTACCAGATTTACATAATGAATCAAGTTAAGGCCATGGCTTAAATGTAAAATGATTCAATTCATTCGCCTCAGTCCTTATTTTTCTTAACCCTAGGGAAAGAGTTTTGTCAGTATGAGAATAAATTTTATCTTTTTCTATAGTACTCTGCAGATCATCTATATTTTTTTTCACAGCCTTATATTGAGGAAGTAAGCTAAACTTGCTTTAATCCTGTTTTTGTGGCTATTTATATCTTGAGTTTCCAGTATGATTTTTTTTTTTTTTTTTTGGTTTTTGGGCCACACCCAGTGACGCTCAGGGGTTACTCCTGGCTATGCGCTCAGAAGTCGCTCCTGGCTTGGGGGACCATATGGGACGCCGGGGGATCGAACCGCGGTCCGTCTCCTAGGCTAGCGCAGGTAAGGCAGGCACCTTACCTCGAGCGCCACTGCCCGGCCCCCAGTATGATTTTTTAATATATAAAATACATCAATTGGAGGTCTTATATTAAAAGTGAATACTAAAAAGAATAAAAAATCAAATAAAAGTGAATACTGAAGAAACAATAAATTCTTTAAATATATAAAGTCAGGGACTAAAGGGATATTGGGAAGAAGAACACTTCCCAATATGGATTTGATATCTGGCACCCCATATAGTGTTCCAAAGTTCATTGGAAGGTCCTTAAGAGTGCAGAGCCAAGGCTGAACCTTGAGAACCACCAGGCATAGACCAGACCCCAAAACAATATCTAGCAGATATCAGGGTCATGCCTTACACATTGCCAGCCCCAGTTAGATTTTCAGCATCCAAACTTTTCTAAGAATTACCATTTTCAGCAGTGGAGGTCCCTGAGCATCTCCTGGGTGGCCTGGATTATCTATAGACCACAGGGGGAATTTAAGGGGGGAGATGGAGGGATGTGAGTGAGTAGGAGATGGGTATATTGGTGATGAGTGTGATGATGGAATTATGCCCATGAGAAACTATTATTAATAGTGTTGACAGCTAAAATATAAAAAATCATGCCAATAAAATAATATGAACAATCCATAATATAATAATTATATATTTATACAATATATAGTTATTAAAAGCTACTAAATTTATTGATTCTCATAGTTTTTTTGTATTCTATAAAAGCCCTGTGTATGGAGTCAAATCTAGAAAGATTATTATATGTTGAAGATGTAGTCATTGGGGTTCTTCTTCTTATTTTTTTTTTGGTTTTTGGGTCACACCTGGCAGTGCTCAGGGGTTACTCCTGGCTTCTACGCTCAGAAATCGCTCCTGGCAGGCACAGGGGACCATATGGGATGCCGGGATTTGAACCACCGTTCTTCTGCATGCAAGGCAAACACCCTACCTCCATGCTATCTCTCCGGCCCTGAGGTTCCTATTTTTAACATCCTTGATTCAAATAGCAAATGTACTTAAAGTTCAATTTATGTCAATTATTTATCTTTAAAGACAGAAATATGGTTCTCTTCCTCAAAGAAGCCACTTTACATGTCCTTGTCACCTAGGTTCATTGTCGTTTGTGGAAATATCACCGTGGAGAGTGTGGGTGCTTTTCTAGGGAATTTTCTCCGCCTTAAGTCTGGGAAGCTCAACACTGAAGTTGTCTTTCTGGGAGAGTAAGTCTATCTTTCTGTCTTGCTCCTGGGCTCTAATTTAATGCTTGAAACATGTATGTCTGTGTATGTGGCTATTTTATGGGAAAAACTTCTTAGACTATCAATCAGTCATTAGAAACATAAATTGAAAAGAAAAAACAATCTTACAAAGTCAACCTCTGAAAATATTATAGATATGTATTCCCAAATGATTTTTTGTACAGAAACTATTAAGTTATTTTGCAGTATTAAGATTACATTTGCCATATATTTGGCAAAAATCTGTGCCCATCTCTTGTTTACTTTAGAATCAATTGTTGCTAATTCTTGAAAATAAAAATGTGAATTTTAAATAAAACAAAAAGGATTTATTTTATTTTTTTGGCAGGGAAGAGGTGTCTCTTAAGTAGTGCCCAGGAGTTCTAGATGGGGACAATCCCAGCATTCTCAGCCCACTGTGCCCAGTAATTCAATGCCTAAGCCCTGCATTGCTGAGGACAATGAGATTCACCTCAGTGGCACTCAGGGGTGCCCAGTGGTATTCAGAGGACCTTTTGAATTATACCAAGTGGTTCTGAGATCAACCTAGGGTTCCTCACTTGTAAGCATGTGCCCCTAAACCTATGCTCTATTCCCCATTTCAGAAAACAATTCTGTTTTTTTTTTTTGCCATATAATGTTTGTTTGCTTTCTACTATCAAAGAATGTTTCGTGAAACACTGTAAAATACATATGTAATAGAAAAATATTGTCAGTAGAAAATGTTTTATTTTATTTTGATTTCCAGTGAGACTGAACAATTTTGGCATCCTTTGACAGTTCCATTCAATATAAAAATTCTTTGTTTCTTTAGTTCTTTTTTCTAGTAGAAGGGTCATCTGTTTTATCATTAACATTTTTGTTTGCTTTCTGTTCTTTTTTTTTTTTTTTTTTTTTGGTGGAATGAGGGAATGAATCAATCAGTTCTCAGAGGGCCTCCTTGATACTCAGCTAGGACAATAATTCAAAGCCAGGGCTCAAGATAGACTGCAGCTGTGTCCTACTCTGCCAGGGACCACCCAGGCTATCTTAGGGATGTGTAGGGACCTCTGGGACTTCACAGAGTGGTGCCTAGAAGGTCATGTAGTGTCAGGAATTGATTCTGGGTCACATTCAACATTGGGCTACTCATTTTAAATTGCTGCTATTATATTTGATTGTTAACCTTTTTATTTTCTGATTACACCCGGTGACGCTTAGGGATTACTCCTGGCTATACGCTCAGAAATCGCTCCTGGCTTGGGGGACCATATGGGACGCCGGGGGATCGAACCGCCGTCTATCCTTGGCTAGCGAGCGTAAGGCAGACGCCTTACCCCTTGCGCTACCACTCCGGCCCTGATTATTAACCTTTGTATGTGATGTTATTATTTGTTTTTTTTTTTTTTGCCCCTTCCCGGTGATGTTGTTATTTTGTCTACTTGGGCCAGAGTGGTAGTATAGCATGCAGAGTGCCTGACTTGCATATGGCCAACTGAGATTCAATTTCTGGCTCTGTGGTCCTCCAAGCCCTGCCAGTAGTGATCTCTGAGCACTGCCATGCGTAACAGCAATGAGTAAATATTCTGTTTCATTTGATGTTAAATATTTGGCTATGCTTTTATTAATTTGTTTGGTTTACAGATCACATCCAGTGATACTCCTGGCTCTAAGCTATAAAGTTATTCCTGGCAGTTCTAGGAGAGACCATATGCAATTTGGGGAATTGAACCCTAGCTTCTTGTGTGAAAAGCATGTGCTCAGTCCTCTTCCCCCACTTCCACTGTTTTTTTCTGAGTGTATTTTTATTTAGTTTATATTTATTTATTTATTTGGCCACACCCATTGACGCTCAGGGGTTACTCCTGACTATGAGCTCAGAAATTGTTCCTGGCTTGGAGGGACCATATGGTACGCTGGAGATCAAACTGTCCTAGGCTAGCACTTGCAAGGCAGATCTGCCTTGCCTCTAGCGCCACCACTCTGGCCCCTGTATTTTTACTTTAAAGCAGAAGCTCTTGTTTTACATGTATGCCAATCCACTATTTTTTTTATTTCAACATCTTACTTTATAGAGGTGTGTTTTTTTTTTAAATTTTGATGTTTTCTTCTTTTGAGGGGGAGTAGAGTGGAAAGCACTTCCATTGTGCTCAGAACTTACTCCTGCTTCTGTTCTCCAGGATCATTCTTGGAAGTGTTTGAGGGAGAGACCGTATGTAGTGCCAGGGATCAAAATGGTGTTAGATGGTTGAAAAGCAAGCCCCTGAGACTCAGCATATAGCCTTCCAGTTTCATCTATGATGTCACAAATGCAAATATTTCTTTTCTTTTTCAACTCAACAACTTTATGTATATATGTACAAAAGTGTCACATATATTTGTATATCTTTTTATTGCTTAATTAATCATATTTTTTATATCTTGTCAATTTAACTAATCTAATATTTAGAGCACACAAGTATTTAAGTTGACAATTCAGTTTAACAAATACTTGTGTGCTCTTAAAATTAGATTAACAAAAAGTTTAACAAAATTTCAGTGTACTACAAAAAAAGGAATATTGGGACTGGAGAGATAGCATGGAGGTAAGGCGTTTGCCTTTCATGCAGAAGGACGATGGTTCGAATTCCGGCACCCCATATGGTCCCCTGTGCCTGCCAGGGGCGATATCTGAGCGTAGAGCCAGGAGTAACCCCTGAGTGCTGCCGGGTGTGACCCAAAATACAAAAATAGTAATATTAGCGTACAAAGAATACATATTAATCATCAAAATAGTACATTTGTATATATTGCAATGTCTGATCATAGTAAATTATTTATGCTTAGTATTAGCACTACTTAAATTGCTTTATATATTTAAAAATTCAAGGAATACAAACATTATTAAAAACAGGTATGAAAATAACATAAAGTAAAATTATTGACTATTCATCAACCATAGAGTGTTCAAAACGTTTATTGTAACTCCTATATGAAATACCAAAGTCATGGTTTGTTGAACATATGAAAGCACTAAAAATTGGAGTATTCTGCTAAAAATGTGAAAAAATTGAGGTGATTTTTATACAGGTATATTTTTATATAAAATCAAAGTGATATTTCAAGTCTGGTTAACTTAAATACAATATGGGACCAGACAGATAATACAGCAAGTAAAATCTCTGCCTTGTGTGCTGACAAAGAGGTTCCATATCTGACATGGCATAGAGTCAAAATTAAACACTGAGCAAATCCAGGTGTCACCTTAAAAAAACAGCAAAATATAGTATGGAGGCTAGAATCATATTTTCTCATATCACTATAATTGCTTAGACCTAAGATTCAGATATAGTTTTAAAATTAAACTCAGTCATGTTGGCATCACTAAAGAGATAATTGAGGTAAGTAATGGAGAATGGATATTTCAAAGAGAAGATTAGAATTTTTGCTAAGTAAATAGAACAATTTCTAAACAGAAATTAACCTCCTTCCCCCCTTTTTGAATTTTATTCTCTATCTAGAGTTGTTCCTTCATTGGAATTGGAAGCCCTATTTAGGTGTTACTTGGCCTATACAACTTTCATCTATGGATCTGCTCTGAAAATGAAGGATCTAAAAAGAGTTTCGGTAACATCTAGTTCTTGTAATTGTACTATTGTAGTATTTACAGTGTTAAAATATTTTGTTCTCTCAAAAGCTTATTACTCAATATCCTCAAAATAATTGAAAATATGACTAGATTAATTTACAAAAGACTGTAAAGAAATTATAGTAAATCTCCAACTTCCTTTTGTGAAGTATTTCAAAATATTTCAAGCAGATCTCCCTATTTACTTACATTAATATTTAAATTGCTTGGCTTTTTAAATTAATTTTTTTTTTTTTGGTTTTTGGGCCACACCCAGTGACGCTCAGGGGTTACTCCTGGCTATGCGCTCAGAAGTCGCTCCTGGCTTTGGGGACCATATGGGACGCCGGGGGATCGAACTGTGGTCCGTCCAAGGCTAGCGCAGGCAAGGCAGACACCTTACCTCTTGCGCCACCGCCTGGCCCCTAATTTTTTATTTTTAATTATGAGAACAAAGATGCAAATAAAGAGGACAAGGTAAAGTTACAGTGGAAGGACAATCACCCATAAACAGAATTCTCAGTAGTCCCATTGCTAATATCTTAACTTTGAACTTTCAGTCAAAGAACATTAAGAAAAATAAAAACAGAATCCATGTACAATTACTTTGTCCCTCAAGCTCCCAGATTGTAGTACATAATATTTCTTAGCAGCACACAAAGCAATCTAAAGACATAAAACTTATGTAACTCCTTAAACATTGAAGGCAAAGTACTTTTTTACATTTCCATGCACATGCATATTAGTTTAAGTTAACCTCAAAAGTTTAAGTGGATTGTTTTTCTTAAGGATTAGATTCAACGGAGCACAGTAAAAATGGTGTTAGAATGGCAATTATTGTTTGCATAGGCCCACCAAAATATGAGGGACATGGAAAGGAAAAGCCTTGGCCTAAATACAAGGAGACCCTACCCCTGAAGTTTCCTGGCATAAGCCCAACTCTAGGTTTCAGGCAAACTAGGTTGTCCAATCCAGGTCATGTAGTGCCAATACTTTTATTTTTCACATAGTCTCTGTTGTTGGTATCATGTTTCTGTATTAAAGCTCCTGGAATCTGCATATCCTACATTGCAGTCAGGATGGTGCAGAGCATCCTCTCGTTTCACCTCACAATTAAAGGGCAATGCAGAGAGCCCTGTCCTGTAAGCAGGTTGTTGTTGCTGTCAAGTCTGCTCAGTTTTGAGCAGGTCGATGTCAGAGCAGTGGTAGGGTCTTCCCTGGTAGAGCTTGCCTTTTTGTATTGTTTTGTTTTCGGTTTTTGGGTCACATCCAGCAGTGCTCAGGGGCGACTCCTGGCTCTATGCTCAGAAATCACTCCTGGCAGGCTCGGGGGACCATATGGGATGCCGGGATTTGAACCACCATCCTTCTGCATGAAAGGCAAACTCCTTACTCCATGCTATCTCTCCAGCCTCTTAAATTGCTTGTTTTACAAAATTTTCTATCTAGAGCAGTCACAGTTTTGAGACTAAAGTAGCTAGAAAAGCTGTGGAAAGCAAAAAATGATTGATGTCATCTAAATAGAATTCTTACCAAATGACAGATTTCTTAGAGTCAATAAACTCTAAATTTTTCTAAAATTGCTGGCTCCCTATTTTTTCAGAGAAAAAGAAAAAAAAATAAACCATATTAAGACACCATTAAAGTTGGGATTAAACCTAATGAAGAACATCCAACTCATGTATGATTAAAGCCTGGTTTCAATCATATATTAGATTTCACAACACTGTGTGAATCAAATGGTGTGAATCAAGTTACACCATCACCCCCAGCAAAAATGTATAAAGTTAACAAAGGGATCCAGAGAGATAGCACAGTGGTAGGGCATTTGCCTTGCATGCCGCTGACCAGGGAGGGACTCAGTTCGATTCCCAGCATCCCATATGGTCCCTCAGCCGGCCAGGGGCAATTTTTGAGTGCAGAGCCAGGAGTAACCCCTGAGCACCACTAGGACCAAAGCCAATCAATCAATAAATAAAGTTTAGGGGCCGGTGAGGTGGCGCTAGAAGTAAGGTGTCTGCCTTGCAAGCGCTAGCCAAGGAAGGACCGTGGTTCGATCCCCCGGTGTCCCATATGGTCCCCCCAAGCCAGTGGCAATTTCTGAGCGCTTAGCCAGGGGTAACCCCCGAGTATCAAACGGGTGTGGCCCAAAAAACCAAAATAAATAAATAAATAAATAAAGTAAAAAAATAAAGTTTAGGGGCCGGGAAGGTGGCGCTACAGGTTAGGTGTCTGCCTTACAAGCGGATGGACCGCGGTTCGATCCCCCGGTGTCCCATATGGTCCTCCCAAGCCAGGGGTGATTTCTGAGCACATAGCCAGGAGTAACCCCTGAGCGTCAAACGGGTGTGGCCCAAAAACCAAAAAAAAAAAAAATAAAGTTTAAAAAAATTAAAGAAGAATTGAAGCAGGCCCAGGTAAAACCTCAACTGATATAGCTCATGGCTGGTATTTGGGAAGCCCTGGTTCCACCTGCTAGTAATGCATAATTCCTGATCATCATCAATTATATGCCTGGCATCTTCCCAGCACCACAGATTTAGTCATAGTGGCTGTGTAGTATTGCGATTGTGTCTCCACCAGTCTCAGCACCATGAGGTATGCCTTGGTCCTATCAGTTCCTGAGCATCACCAATCTGACACTTGTTGACTAGTGGATTGAACTCTTCCAGGAGGTTATCCCAGGTCACCAAAACTGATAGGTATAACATCTTTAAAAATGAAAACAAAACAAAACAAATTCAGGAAATAGAATGATAGCACAGGGAGTCAAACATTTGTAAGCATATGGTCATCTTGGTTTTGATCTCCAGCATCCCAAAAGGTCCCTTGAGCCCCCCAAGATAATGCCTGAGGGCAGCGCTAGTAGTGAGCCATGGGCATCTCTGGGTGTGGCCAAAAATAAAGTAAGAAAGAAGGAAAGAAGGAAGAAAGAGGAAAGAGCATGAGAGAAGAAAGAAAAATAAAAAAGAGAAAAATCAGAAAAGAAAATTTAAAAAGAAATAAACAGTCAAGAGCAATAGTACAGAGGTAGTCGTACATGCGTTATATGTGGCCGATCTAGGTTCAATTCTCAGCACATCGTATTGTCCCCAAGCCCTGCCAGTATTAACTAATGAATGCAGAACTAGGAGTAAGCAAGAGCTCTTCTGGGTGAGGCCTCAAAGAAATTTAAAACAATGGAGTATTCCTTTCCCCAAGATCTGCCACAAGACAAATTTGCCCACTCTTGCCACTTCTATTCAATATGGTAATGTAAGTATTTGCCATCGCAATTAGTCAAGAGGAAGATAACAAGGGCTCCCAATAGAAAATGGAAAAGCCAACCTCTCACTAATTGCAGACAACATAATACTGTAGTTAGAATATCCTAAGGACTTTACCAAAAAGGTCCTAGAAACAATAGATTTGTATACTAAAGGGGCAGGCTACAAAATTAACATGGACAATTTATGACTTTTCTATATAAAAAATCATAAAAGAGAAGAAAGAGGCTGGAGAGATAGCATGGAGGTAGGGTGTTTGCCTTGCACGCAGAAGAACTGTAGTTTGAATTCCGACATCCCATATGCCCCCCAACTCCTGAGCCTGCCAGGAGTGATTTTTTAGTGTAGAGTCAGGCATAACCCCTGAGCATGGCCAGGTGTGACCCAAAACCTGCCCCCCCCCCAAAAAAAAAGAGAAGAAAGAGATAAATAAAACTAAAATGAAAAATAATACCATTTACAATTGTGTTTTATAATATCCAGTATCTTGATGTTATGTAACTACAGTGTTGAAATACATATGCAGAGAAAAGTTACAAAACACTGCTTCAAGAAATAAAAGAGGATACAAGGAAAGGGAACCACCCGCCAACACCACCATCAGATTCATTGCAATCTCTATAATGATAATAGATCAAGCACTATGGAAATTCATATGGAACAATAAAATCTCTGTGAATAGCTTAAGCAATCCTAGGGAAAAATGAAGATAAGGAGGCAGCAATTTCCCCAACTTCAAATTGTACTATAAAACAGCAGTTATTAAGCAGAATAAATTGGAATAAAGACAGAACTTCAGATCAATAGGACAGACTTGAATATTCATTCTGAGACTGATCCTCACATATGTGAGCAATTAATCTTTGAGAAAGGGGCAAGATATAAAAATTGGTGAAGAAAAGTCTTGGAAAACTTGGCCAACAACAAGCAAAAAAGTGAACTCAGACCACTATATGACATGCAGAATAGTCCAATCAAAATGTATTAAAGATCTTCATTTGTTTGTTTGTTTGTTTTGTGTTTTTGGGTCACACCCAGCTGTGCTCAGGGGTTACTCCTGGCTCTGTGCTCAGAAATTGCTCCTGGCAGGCTCAGGGGACCCTATGGGATGCTGGGATTCGAACCACCAACCTTCGGCATGCAAGGCAAATGTCTTACCTCCATGCTATCTCTCCGGCCCCTATTAAAGATCTTTATATCAGGTCTGAAACTATAAGATACATCAAGCGAAACATAGACAAAACACTCCTTGACATGGAAGCTAAATGCATCTACAGGGATGAACATCACTGGCCAAGCAAGTGGAAGCAAAGCTAAACAAGTGGGACTAACTGAGAAGCTTTTCATCTCTAAGGAAATGGTGACTAGAATACAAAGACTACTCACATCATGGGAGGAAATACCCAATACTCATTTGATAACATAATATCTATGCTATACAAGGCACTCGTAGAGCTTAGCCAAAAAACAAAAAATCTAACCCTTATCCAAAAATGGGTAGAAGAAACAGACATTTCCTCAAAAAAAAGAAATGCAGAAAGCATTTGAAAAAGTGCTCTGCATGTTTAATCATCAAGGAGATTTTTTTTTATCAAGGAGATTTTTTTTTTAGTCTTTTTTTTTTTGGTTTTTGGGTCACACCCGGCAGTGCTCAGGGGTTATTCCTGGCTCCAGGCTCAGAAATTGCTCCTGGCAGGCACGGGAGACCATATGGGACGCCGGGATTTGAACCGATGACCTCCTGCATGAAAGGCAAACGCTTTACCTCCATGCTATCTCTCCGGCCCCTATCAAGGAGATTTAAATCAAAACAAGATTTCATCTTACAGCACAGAGATTAGCATTCATGACATAAAACAAGAACAATCAAAGTTGGTTCAAATGCGGGGAGAAAGGGACTCTCATTGTCGGTAGGAATGTTTACTGCTCTAGCCTTTTTGTAAAACAATGATATTCCTCAAGAAACTAGAAATTATGTTCCCGTATGATCCAGCAATGCCACTTCTAGGAAAAATATTCGAGGATACAAAAATACAATGTAGAAAAGCCCTCTGCATTTCTGTAATTCATCACTGCATTATTTATAATAGTTAGAATCTGAAAACAGCTCAAGTGCTGGAGAAAAGATGTGCGGATAAAGAAACAGTGATACATCAGAACTGGAACACTATGTCGCTGTTAGGAAAAATAAAGTCATATTTGCTTAGGATATGCAGAGGATTATACTAAGTAAAATGAATTAAAGGGAGAAGGCTAAATAATAACAACACTCATTTGTGGGATACAAATAAATAGAGAGTATGGCAATAGGACTAAGGACCATGAGGCCCATCCATGGTAGGTAGGAAGCTTGCCATAAATAATGGAAGTGCAATCAGGGTAGAGAAAAGACCCTTATGACAGTGATAGTTGGAGATGATCACAGTACACAAGAACTGAGTGTCTAAAGGACTTAAAGTGACACACACAGTACCCATTTCCCATTCTATTGTAAACCACAGTGTCTAAAAAGAAATAAAACAGAGATAGAGGGAGAAAAAAATATAGGGAGAGAGAGAAGAAAAAACTAGTCTAGAGGCAGATGAGGGCATGTGGAAGAGGCAAACTGGGGACATTGATGGCAGTAAATATGAGATGCTGAATGGTGTTGTCAGTTAATATTATCAAAAGGCAATTGTGAACAGCTTTGAAACTGTGAACAAAAACTGTATTCTGAACAATCTTGTAATCATGGTGTTTAAATGAAGTACATTAAAAAAGATTGAAGTAAGAAACAATGGTTTAAGCATAATCATTCGATATCCCACAGAAAGAAATGATAATAGCTGTTTCTATAATTTTCCAAAACCTGAAGACTTAGAATCCACACTCATTGAGTGGTGGTTTGCTTTGAGCCAAACAGATTCTCAGCACCTCATTCTCTTATATCCTGAAAGACATAAACAAGTGGTTGCTTTAATAAGCTTATAAATCAGCACTTAATACCAATTCAAATTTCTATAGAATAATAACTACCTGTTTCACTATTTTAAAGTGAAATATATTTAAAGTCTTATATCGATATAAGTCTACATTTAAAGTCTTACATCTGCGTTAGAGATTTATGACCAAGGCTTTGATTAAACCATCTGCATTTGTATCACTTCCAGCACTGAGTTGGATATGGAAGCATCCTATCACAACTCTTACCCACGTATCTTCTCTTTCTCATGTGACATTTTATGACAAAAGAAACCATAAGAAAGCCCCAAATGGGGAACTAGAAAATTTTTTTCTTTTTTCTTTTTTTACTCCCCCACCCCTACCACTAGAAAATTTCTTATATGTTTTACAAAATGGTTACTCTTTCTGTTGAAAACTAGATGGAAGCTGCAGAAGCATGCTTGATTATAGCCAATCCTTCAAGTGGGGATTCACATGAAGAAGATACTACAAATATTATGAGGTAAGAAGCTGGCAATCTGGGGCCAGAGAGATAGCATGGAGGTAAGGTGTTTGCCTTGCATGCAGAAGGTCAGTGGTTTGAATCCCAACATCCCATATGGTCCCCTTAGCCTGCCAGGTGCGATTTCTGAGCATAGAGCCAGGAGGAACCCCTGAGTGTTGCCGGGTGTGACCCAAAAAAAAAAAAAAAGTTGGCAATCTGAGGGTTGAGAGATACTAGATTAGGTAGGATCTTGCTTGCTGAGTTTGATACCTGGCATAGAAAATAGTTGGGTATGGCCAGGAGTGTTCCCTGAGCACAGAGCCAGAGATACATCCTGAACACTACCCATCTGGCCCAAAACCCAAAAATAAAATCAAAGAAGAAAAAAGAAAATGGTACTAGTTTTATCCATTACATTGTTAATTTTATTTCTTTTTAAAAATAAAGTCCAGTGTACAGGAGTAAAAAAACGATAAACCTGAAACAATATTAGTCATCATATTCTAAGTGTCTGGTTATTACTTTGCTGCAAAGAATTAAGATTGAGGTAAAAAAATGAAAATAGAGGGTCCTGAGACCCTATCTGTGTCTATGTGTATTTTTCTAGAGTTACATGTAGATTACTTCAATTAAATAAACATACACATAAAAGTATTTGGTAGCTGTTTACATATGGCCACTATAACCAACATTCATAATATATTTTTAGCAAATCATTTAAGTAAAGATTCACTTATGATTTTGAACCCAATTAGTGAAGTTTACTTAATGAATTTTTCTCCAGAAATTTTGATAAAATGATGTGTGTGGTTTAATATGAGTAACTGTGATTGATTATTGGTAAGTAGTTAGAAGATTAGAGTCATTATTACCACTTTTGTTTCTAAGTATCTCTGAGTTCAGACTTTGAATATGTTGTAACAACATATCCAAACAATCATAATTATGAATTTATAATATGTGTATAATACCCAGAACAGAATAAATGTATTTCTTGCTGAAAATGATCTTGTAAATAGTGAGTAA